>NC_081542.1:22945544-22955131 GCF_901000735.1 Corylus avellana
TACAATTTTTCATGTCCTCAGCTCTTTAGATAGAAATTTGTAACAGAACAAGAATCCCCTATACTTTAGGGTTTGAATTGCACACATGTTAATGGACACTTGACAATTTATTAGAGTGGTTTGTAACTAATTTTTAACCTCTCCTTGGCCAAGCATGGGCCTATTGTCCGAACAAGTTTTTTCGGTTAGAAAGCCCCTCTCCTCTTAGGGATTCTACAGTTTTTCATGTCCGGAGCTTTTTAGATAGAAATTTGTAAAAGAACAAAGATCTCCTATACTTTTAGGATTTGAATTGCTAGCAATTCAGGCATTCTAAGTACAAAAATCCTGATCAATTATAAAATGTCCCTTCGCATGCAGTAGGGTGCAAATCATACTATTGCTATATACATAGCAGAAATATGCATTTGTTCATTTATATAACAGATGGTATGGTTGGCCATAAATTGGAAGAATTCAATATACTCCATATTTTGATCTAACTTACATCAATATATACTCCATAATCTTAAAAATATTGAAACAAATACATTATATCTGCATAAGTTATCGTGTTATTTAATCATTATATAATCATATGGTATAACTGCATAAGTTGTTGTGTTATTTAATCAATACATTATAATTATATACTTTATTCTTATAAAACATATATCATGTATCACATGATCTTATATCTAAGATAATATTAATTGTGAGATAATATGATCATAAAATTTAAGTATGAGTATATGACCATTAGATCATTATGAATTTATTACTTAGAGTTCAAGTATTACTATTAGATTAAATGATTAATAATTAAGTAACTAATGTGTTTCTTATAATTTATACATTATAATCACAATTTACGGTAAGTAAAAAACTTAACAATTTAAATTTAAATCATCTATCATGAATCGTGATAATAAGAACATATAATATAAGTATATAAGTTATAACAATTAACATTGACCCATTACCCATATAAATTAGATAATGAGACAATCATATAACTATATAAGTATATAAATGTTTACATATAAGATACAATATATATTAATATTGACATTATATACTTGAACCGTGTTAAGCATTAACATTTTAACATATTAACTAAATAATACTATATGTAATATGATAATAGTGATTTGTGTGTGTGAGTGTGTGGCATAAAGCGTATTACATTATGATTTAAAAAATACTTAGGGCATGTTTGAGATTGCGTTTGAGTGACCTAAAAGTACTTTTAACACTCAAAACGCCGTTTGAATAAAAACGTACTCGTTTAGTAAAAAAATTAAAAGCGCTTTTAAGGGTCCAAAAAGCTTAAAAATGACCAAAAAGTATTTTTGGCAGAAGCTTAAAAATGAAGCATTTGCCCAAAAGCTTAAAAATGAAGCATTTGTCCAAAAGCTCTATTTCTCAAACGCAATCCCAAACAGGCTCTTAATCTAAAATAAGAAAGAAAAAAAAATACACGATTGAAAAAAACACAATTTTTAAAATCGTAATTATTGAAATTGAAATAACAAAGGACCCTAAATAATACTACAGGAACACAATTTTTATTACTAATTCCTAAATTTTGAATTTTTATTGAATTTAATTGTAGCCGTCCAATTCAATTGAATTAATCTTGGCCGTTGAATTTGATCTATGGTATATAAGTGTAAACCAATTTGAAAGAATTATATGGTGCTCCACATGACATAATAGGCTCATTAATCTAACATTCTAAATTGAATAAGAAAGTCAAGATCCTAATAAACGGTCTAGATAATCTACTATGCTTGCATGGAACCGGTCTCACTATCAGACGCATACAAAGGATTAATTCCAGGTGAATATATTCCAGGATTAATTCCGTAATGCGTGCGCTTTGTCGGTTGATTCTCGTCGTCCAAAATGTTTTGATGATCTAATAGTCGTTGGATGATATTAATGGATGACAGCTAATCAGCTATCAAACATTTATTAAGAAGTATGTATATGGTGTAACAGAAACACCGTACGCTTGCCTTGTTTGATCTAATCTGATGAGTAATATTAAATTTTGAAAACGTATATATAATCAATGGATCATATTGAACAAGCACACCAGATCTAAATAGAGACAGCCACATGGGATAAGCTTTTGGTAAAACGAATCAAACCGTTAATATTTAAAATTTAATTATTTTTCCAAATCCAACGGTTGCAAATTAGAGAACCCAAATTTAACCTAAATCTATCATCTCTGATCTCTCCGTTCTCTCGACACTCCTCTCACAGTCTCCACCATCCTCCTCGCCTCCTATCTCTGTTGCCGCTCCTACCACTCCCCCAGTGCCCCCAACAGCAATCACCACCACCACCGAAGCAACCACACACCTCGACGCCTGGCTGAAGCTGAACGGCTCGTGCCCGGTTTCCAGGAACTTGCCGCTGCCAACCCCGCTGTCCACGCCGCTCTCGGAGGTCGTTTCACTCTCGCAGTACGCCGCGGATCGGAGGCGGAGGAGGTGATAAGATTTGTGGGTTTTTCTTTTTGGGTTTTTTTTTTCTTCGTTTCTTCTTGGGTGGTGGGTGGTTTGGGGTTTTGCCGTTTGATGTGTTTGTTTGGTTGCCCAGAAAAATGAGTAAATATTTTTGGATAGATAGGTATTGGGGTTTCTGTTTTTTACTGAATTATGGTTTGTGTTTGATGAAATTAGAGCAGAAAAGGTATCTTCGTCTTATTAAACAGATGGGTGTTGGTCTCTCACATAATATTGTATTCTAGGATTGAATCATTTTTGCCAAATGCATGTACATATACATCCCAAAATTAATCGAGCTTGAGCTCGAGCAAAATAGACGAGCTCGAGCTCGAACAGGGTTGGGTTCCAACCCTATCGAGCTGAGCTCGAGCTCAAAGTAAACGAGCCGAGCCTGGACAAGCCAAGATCGGCTCGTTTACACCCCATGCAGATGCAGTGGTGTTAAATTATGTAGCTTGAAAGAAGATAAACAACGAATTGAGACAAAAATCAATTTCCCTGATTTTGCTAGTAACTTTTGTGAACTTCTTGGTTGCCATAGAGAATTTTATTGGCAGTAGAAGACTTAGGTAAAGTTTATGATACTACAGTATGTTGAACAGATTCCAAAACCACTTGAGAGCAGCATCTCTCCATAGCAAATCACCAAACCAGCAGCAGATTCCAAGACCACTTCAGAACATCATCTCTCAATAGCTGCCTCTAGACCAGAAAACTAACAGCAATTCCCCAAGCCAGATTACAAATTATAACACTCTTAAGGCTTTTCCTTTCCGGCCGATCATTCATTCTCTCACAAAATTGAGTTTATATGCTCATACTATGGGACATACAGCATCTACAATTAAGAATTCTTTGGGATCTTCAAGGCTAGAGTGCCTGAGAATTTTCCCATATCCCGGCCACCCCCATACTTTTTTTTTTATAATTTTTTATTTTTTTGTTTTATATTTTTTTTTAAACTTAAATATTATTTTAATATTTTTTTATTAAATGGACATTTAGCAGTGTATAAATGTATGGGCAATTTCTCCGCTATTGCTGAGATCCCAATCCACAATCCACGGCTTCTCTCGCTTTTCTTTTGTCAAAAAGTCATATAACAGTATGTATAGCCATGGCTTCGGCTCTGAAACATTGGATACAAATATACAATGGATAGAGAGCATTTTCCATATATAAAATATTAATAAACAATCTGGTTGTTTTTTCTCTTTCAAACTTTGAAGTCCCACTAATCCAAAACCCAGATGGATTGTAGTCGACATAAACAGTCCAACGTATACTAATCAACCGATGCGACAAATCTACCACGACCAACCAAAGGTTTTCAAAAGAAAATTCAACGATTCGGTGATGCTATATATGTAAACATATCTGCATCTCCATGCAAGTTTGAAAGCAAACTAATTTGTTGATTCGTGGAGGAGAAGATGGCAAGCCCGCCTTGTTTTCCGAAGACCACCTTAAGTTTTGTCATGTTTTTAGTGCTGCTCATGTCCATGGGAGCAAACAGAGTAGTCAAAGCACAAGCAGGGCTTCTTCCGGATGATGAAGGTACTTCTTTTTTGGGTATATGCATATGGGTTTTTTCTTTTTCTGTAATCTCTGGATTGAAGTTTTTACTTACGGAAGTTTACAGCAACAAAACAGACAGAAAACTAGCATCAGCTACAGCTAATATCTGGGTCTTAGAGAAACAGAGCAAATAACTGTTTGATGTGTTTGATGTGTGCAGTGGAAGCCCTTCAAGAAATTGCTACACAACTGGGGAAGAAAGACTGGAATTTCGGTGCAAATCCATGCATTGACTCAAGCTGGAGAACACTATATTCAAATGAGAGGCCATTGTACAACAATACTGTCAACTGCAATTGCTCCTACCCTGATGGTGTATGCCACGTGGTTCACATGTACGCTCCCTTCACTCACATAATGCCGACTTTATTCTTATTGAAGCTTCTTATTATGATGGTTAATGGCAAGAAGCAATAAGTTTATGAGTACTTTACCAATTGATCCTACCAAAAAATAGTTGAAGTGGCATGCTTAATCTACTCTTGAATTTGTGGTTCTCCCAGCATAAGACACAGTGGTTCTCCCAGCATACTCGGCTGAAGTGGCTTGCTTAATCTATTCTTAAATTTGTTTGTTAGTTTTAATTATGATTGATTTAAGGTTGGATTGAGCATGCCATATCAACTGAGTATGCTGGGAGAATTCAAAATAACATTTCTCTTAATATTGTCCGTATTTCTTGAGCAGGGCATTACATTTTTTATATAAGGAATTTGTAATCTATCATCTTTTTTATTTTTCTTCTAATTTTTGACGTACAGATTTCTTAAAGGGCAAGATCTTGCTGGTACGCTTCCACCATCACTGGTGAAGCTACCCTACCTTAAGGCAATGTAAGAAGAGCTTCCAATTATTTATTTTTCGTCTTATTATTATAAGCTTATATAGTAACATCAAATTTTTCTCTTGTTGATAGTGATTTCAATAGGAACTACCTCAGTGGTACAATACCACGGGAATGGGCTTCTACAAAGTTGGAAAATCTGTAAATGACTTGCTAAACTTTCTTGTCCAAGGTTAGCCAGTAAAAGCTTAGTACTGAACCTAATGGAATGAATCAAGTGCAGGTCCATCAGTGCAAACAACTTATCAGGGCGTATTGACTACTTGGGAAAGATTACCACTCTTAAATCTCTGTATGCTCTGGATCTCTATATTAAAATTTTCACAAAGTTTCATTTGGTTTAGCCCTGCTCTAATCTTGAAGGACTGTATTTCAGGACCATTGAGAGCAACCTGTTTTCTGGACCTGTTCCCACTGAGCTTGGGAACTTGGTGGACTTGGAGAAACTGTTAGTGTTTCTTTCTTCCAAATAACATTTCTAAATTCTCAATGATTTTTGTAATAATTTAACATTAGAGTTAGTCGAACCGGTCTTAAGTTTTCATCTGGTGACTGCAGCATTCTTAATGCTAACAATCTCACGGGAGAGTTGCCTGCCACTCTCACTAATCTAACCAAATTACAAGAACTGTAAGTGGTCGTAACCTTTTCCATTGCTTTATTAGCAATAACTTTAGATTTTTTCTTGAAAATTTTTCAGCTTTTTATTTCACTCAATCTTCTTTCCATTTGGCCCATATGCAGTAGGATTAGCAGTAACAAATTCAGTGGAAGAATGCCAGACTTCTTTCAAAGCTGGATACAACTTCAGGAATTGTATGTGGTTTTTACTACAATGCTATGTAAATCTCTTCTACCTGGAATTTTCAGGTGTAATCTGAATCCATTGGAATTGTGTTCTTAACAGAGAGATCCAAGCTAGTGGTTTTGAGGGGCCTATTCCTACCAGCATTTCTGTCTTGAGTAATTTGACCGATCTGTGAGTTCTACTTTCTAATTTAACATTTTCGAGCGCATAATCTCTATGATACATTCATGTGATTTTAAACTAATAAAATGCGTTGCTGAAGACGATAACAGTTCTTGATGATGCAATTCTATGCAGAAGGATTAGTGACTTACTAGGAGAGGGTTCATCTTTTCCGCCATTAAAAAACATGAGAAGCCTGGTAAAATTGTAAGGCATTTTTATGTTGTAAAATTCTCCGCAGTTGGAATAATGTACCTCTTGTTGCAACACTTACGTGAAGTTTGTTTATGGTTCAGGATGTTGAGGAGTTGCAATATCTCTGGACCAATCCCTGCATATATCTCAGAACTGGCACAGCTGAAAATATTGTAATTATTCTGTTTATTCTTCTTTCTATTTGAAGTACATGGAGATTAAGGCGTATAATGATATTTACATTGACATGTGTGGACTTATCCTGCCGGTGGAGCTTATTGCAATTCGATAACTTGCTAAATGCTAATATTTCGTATTCATTGAAATTGGAGACATTTTAATGTTAGCTTGACAAAATTGAATTGAGTATTAGGTGTTAGGATTTCAAGAGAGAGGATTGTGTCTGCTTTATAATGGATGTGCCTTACAATGCCAAGACAGAATGTAGGCCAAGTACACATAGATTAGTAAGATAATGAAATTACATCTCACTAGTTTGGTATGACATGAAAGCCTCTTGCATTTTCAGAGGTGTGCTTGATAACTGAGAGAGTTTTACTACATAAACCACACAATACACCCCATGCTTCTTGTGGAGGCCGTGCAGCCACCCCGATGCACATCCACTCTAATCCTTTTTTTTTTCTTTGAATAATAAGTTAATTCCTACCTGCAAAAGTTATGCACCTGTCTTGGTAAAATATTTCTACAATAAGGTGTGAATTTTTTAATAAAAAAGGTGTTTTATATTTTGAGAAGCTTTTCGTGTTTTGAGTTGTTTTTTCCTGGTTTTCTTTGCATTTCCCTTTTAATGTATTGAAATTATTATCTGACCTTTAAAAAGGGTTCCTTGCCTAATCAATTCATTTGATCAATTTCATTCTCTTTCAATTCCCTTCCTCTTTAATTTTTGTTTTCTCTCGAGCTTATAAAGTTGCCCACAAAACACTCTCATTTGGGAAACACACATATCCCTTATGTTTACCATGTTTACTTGAAAAATTATTTATAATTATATGTTCTTATGAGATCTGTTTTTCTTTCTTTCATTTTATTCTTTCTTTTGCAGAGATCTCAGCTTCAACAGATTGGAAGGAAAAATTCCAGATTTTGGGGTTCTAGCAAGCTTGGACGTCATGTAAGCAATCTAAATTCACGAGCAAGGCTAACTTACAGCATGATGCCTAGGGGCCTTGCTAGTGTGTTAAGCTTGAATACAACATTGACTTACTTCCTAAAACAATTCAAAGGTTTTTGGCCTTTACTTTTTAGATTTTGCATAGATGACCCTAGCTAATAGCTTAAGCTTTTGGTACACAGTTACTTTTTTTTTTTTTTCATGTAACAACTGCAATTCTATATAAGTTTTCTTTTCTATGAGAAAAGTTAGTGCAGCAGCTAGTTTAGATACGAAATACTTTGAACAAGAATTACTAGAATACAAGTAGGCACATATTGACAGTCTTTACCTTTAGGATTGTAGCTTAACGAAGAGATGAGGCAAAAGTTTTAACCCTCATCCACTTGGAAAGAGCTATTGCAATAACAAGTCATGTCTGGAAGCTTCATACATATGGAATCAGCTCACGGAAGTTTAGAATTTAAATATTTGTTTACTGTATGAATTTGTTAAAATAGTAACAATCTGAAGGTTTCTGACTGCAATGTGATTTTGTTGATCACAAGATAGATATCTGACGGGCAACTTGCTCAATGGACCTATTCCAGAATAGATCGAGAGCAGAGATAGCCGCCGGTATGTTCTCCATCCAAACTCCTACATTAATTTTGCATGACATTTCAATTCATTTTTGTATTACACTTATTTTGGACAGCAAAAGCATATTCATTTAAGTTCTTAACAAGATGCCTTATGTTAGGAAGAGAAACACCAAGGAAGTGAACAAGAGTATATTAATATACGACACCACTCTATCTCAAAAGCCTGAGCTAATGGGTTTAGAGTCCACTTAGCTATATTAACTACTCACTCTTTTTATATTTTCTCAATGTGGGAGACAAACCTTATAAGTCCACTTACAACAAATGTCTCTCTCATTTGCGAGTCTCTTCTCTATTGACCAACCCCCCCTCAAGTGTGAGTCTTTTACAAATCCAAGATTGTCAACTCTAACTCAAGAGTGGAACCAAGGGAGTCAAACTAAACATGTCAAACCAAAACACTCGTATTAGCAACTACGAAGGTATCAATGTTAGGAAGATAATCGATAAGGGAGTCAACAAAAAGTACATTAATATATATTTTTGAACGCCACTCTAGCCCAAAAGCCTAAGCTAATGGGTTTGAGTTTATTTAGATATATTAACAACTTATTCTCTTTATATTTTCTCAATATGGGATACAAACCTTATAAATGCACTCACAACACCATATATATTGAGATACAAATACATGAAGTCCTACTGCGGATGGTGCTTCATCGCATGACCTCAGTAGGTGCCAGTTGTGGGTGAAATGGTCCCATTTTGCTGTCAACTTCATTTTCATCTTCCTCCATGTCGTATCACCTAGAATGAGCGTCAATTTTTCATGCCATTGTTTGATGTTTGTTTTTATATCTGACAAGTTAACCCCATTGTGCAGTGTAATAGACTTATAATAATTTTTCTGCGAGCTCTGCACCGAATACTTGTCCAGACACCCTGTAAGAAATTTTTCCCTCTTAACATCAACCTACTTGAGCATTACAATTTTGCTTTCTTCATCTTCCTTGTAATTTGTATTTGTAGAACTAACTTGTTTGTAATTCAACAGAAATTTGTTCAGAAGCTTTTCTGGATCAGACAACTCGTAATCATCTAATTTGTTAAACTTCTAAGAAGTAGAAGCCTGTTTTTTATTTATTTTATTTTATTTCAATTTTGTTTTTTACATGCTAATTCTGCTTCTTTGTGCTACATTTTAATCTAGAATACTTACAGAGTGTCTGAAGAATAATCCATGTTCAAAAGGTAGATCTGTTAGAACCAAAACAAAATTTATATTTCTTCAATTTTTTATCAAAAAACAAAAGAAGAAGGAGAAGAAATTGTTCAATATTTTATCCTGCATAACAACAAGATTAAATGTTTGATTGTATCTGATTACCTTGATAATGATGCTCTCTAGATCAGCACTCATTGCATATAAATTGTGGTGGAGAGGCAACAACCATTGGAGATGTCAAGTATGAAGCAGATTTAGAATTGGGAGGTGCAGCAAAATTTGTTAGGATGAAAGATGATACATGGGGCTTTAGTAGCACTGGAGATTTTTGGGATGTTTGGGGTACCTCAAAGGACTACATAGCAGAAAATGTATCCAGGCTCAGAATGAACGACTCCTTATTATACATGAATGCACGTCTATCTCCTCTTTCTCTAACATATTATGCGCGTTGCTTGGCAAATGGAAATTATACTGTAAAACTTCACTTTGCTGAGATAATATTCGGAGATAATAAATCATTTTCCAGTGTTGGAAGACGGATGTTTGATG
>NC_081542.1:22955231-22962052 GCF_901000735.1 Corylus avellana
TTTTGCTCTTATAGAGTATCTCTTTTTGTTTACTGAAAACTTAAAAGTGCAACACTTTTTTTTTTTTTTTTTTTGGGCAGTATCTCCGATTCTCCAACACCACTCAAAAATGATCTTTGTGTTTTTCTCGACTCGTCGAGTACATCAACATCAAGATATCATCAATGAACACGACCACAAACTAATTCAAGTAGTTGTGAAATACCCAGTTTACCAATAAAGATTGATGGTGCATTAACCAACCTAAATTGTATGAGCAAAAACTCGTAATGGTTGTACCAGGTTTTAAATGTCGTGTTATGCGCATGTTCATGCATGATCTTCAGCTGATGGTACCCTAATCAAAGATCTATCTTAGAGAACACATTGGCACCATACAAGTGATCAAATAGATCGTCGATCTGTGTCAGGGGTACTTGTTTTTCACTGTTACTCGATTCAACTCCCGATAGTTTAAGTACATCCGCATAAATCCATCTTTTTTTCTTCAAGAACAACCATAGAAACTCCCAATGGAGACATACTAAGGCAGAAGAAGCCTTGTCCATAAGCTCATGTAGCTACAACTTCGGTGGGACTTGTTGGGAATGAAATAGAAGAATTTTTTTTAAAAAAAGGGAATAATGGTAGAATGAAATTGAACATGACAAGTTGCGGTTGTGTAAAAATCTACTCCCACAATGACATGTGAATAATAATGGTAGAATGAAACTAGTTGTAGCTAGTTGAGTATAAATCTACCCCAGAATGACTTAAACTAAGAGCCTCTTTGAGATTGTATTTGAGAAATAGAATTTTTAAGTAAAAAAAAAGCTTTTGGGCAAAAGTTTCATTTGTAAGCTTTTGCCAAAACTACTTTCTGACTATTTTTATGTTTTTTAGACAATTAAAAGCGTAATTAATTAATTTTACCAAACGATTACATTTTTCTTCAAACGGATTTTTTGAGTGTTAAAAGCTCTTTTAGACCCCTTAAACGCAATTCCAAAAATGCCCTTAGCATTCTTAAGACTTCAACTTTACTCTAACATTCCTATACAAGTATCAAAAAACGACATGCAAATAAGTTGCCTCCCAATAGGATTTTAACATATTCTAAAAGTTGTGAAGACTCTTTGTCCTATCCATTAGACAATGAACACTTTTTTTCATACTTTGATAGTTGTAATCACTATATTATATATTCTCTATGCAAGTAGACATTTTAAATAATCTCTGACATACAAAATAAATATGATATGGTTATAAGTAATATTATTTTAAACACCGAATAAGTTGTTTAATTTTAATTATTTTAATTTTAAAAAAAAAAAATTATTTGACAGACAGGTTGTGCCAAGTAGCTAAAGAGACTGTAGAAGATGGTCATCGAAAAATCTAGCACATGTCGCAAATAATTGGTCCATGCATTATCCCCTCTTTTCCGTTGGCAAGTGTCGGAAGCAACTGATTTGTTTATTTCTTCAATCAGATCTAGACATGTTTGCTAAGAGCATTCTCAGCAGCTTTCTCGTTATTTTCTCTATACTTAAGGATTCAAATTATTTTTTACTTCCCTATATCAAAATACACCTCAATAGCTTCCCTTAATCATTCCCTATATCATTAAAATATTTATTTTTTTAATTATATTATATATATGAGAGGAGAGAGGAAAGAGAATTGTAAGAGGAGAGAGGAGAGAGGAGAGTGTAAAGAAGAGAGAGAAATGTTTTTTTTTTTTTTTTTTAAATTTTAATAATCATAAGGATCGCAATAGTGGAGCCCTATACTTTGGGTTCTACTGTAGCGATCCTCATGGTTGAGGCTCATTTAGGAAATCTGCTGTGGGATATTTTTTGTGATTTTTTGAGCATATTCCCTACATATAGGAAACAGACTCCCTTATAGAGAGTCTGCTGAAAATGCTCTAATAGAGAATAGTATCATGCTTATCAATTTGCATCACAAGCATCGCTTGCTCTGTACTGTAGTATTATGGAAAATTAAGCAGTTGAAAGGTCGCCTGAGAAAGCAAAATAAGACAAGGAAAATGCCAACAACTTTGTCAATAAAATCGGCCATGCACTGTCTGTTGATGTCACATCAAGCACAAAGTTGTTCAACTTTACCCATAAACAAGTGAGTCAAAATTCAGCCGATTTTCAATCATTAGTTTTACTCAAAATTTGTTTTAAACCAATTTGTAAAGAACTCAAAATTTGTTTTAAACTAATTTGTAAAGAAAGAATGCATAAGAGTTTATATATATATATATATATATATATATGATTATTTAAGATCATAACATTTTATCACGCTTTGTAGCTGATGTCCACGTCGAACTACTCTATTGACACTCACTTGATAGTTATTTTTCTTTCTGTGACTCTACTCATCTTTAAATATTCAATGCAAAAACATACTCATCAGCCCTTCTGTGACTAGACCACCAAGTTGTAACTCTTTCAATTTCATATTCGATGATTTATATTTGATCTCATATTTAACAATGTAGATGGTTTTAATATCAAATGAAACTTTGGAGAAAGCGGCTTGCAATGACAGAGTGTCTAGCTAAAATTGTTCTGAACATTTATTTACGTGACAAATACTCAAGGGACTTGAGAAAAGAAGGGAATAAAATAAGTTAATACCAATTCCCACGGTCCCACGGAACACTTATCGAGAGAATTCTACTGTAAAAAATAGTAAAAAAATAAAAGAAAAAAGAAAACAAAAGTAAAAGACAAAAAGAAAAAATTCTTTTATCCTTTTGTCAAAAACTCATATCACATCAGCCATTATGAGCTTTGACGTTTTGAATCCAAGTATGAATAGCCATGGCTTCGGCTCTGAAACATTAGATAGAGAGCATTTTCCATATATAAAATATTCATAAACAATCTGGTTGTTTCTTCTCTTTCAAAATTTGAAGTCCATCTAATCCAAAACCCAGATGGATTGTAGTCGACATAAACAGTCCAACGTATACTAATCAACGGATGCGACAAATCTACCACGACTAACCAAAGGTTTTTAAAAAGTCAAAAAATAACTAAAATACACTTTTGATCAAAGTTTAAAAAGTAAAAAACGTTTTTTTTTAACTTAAAAATATTATTTCTCAAACGCAATCCAAACATGCTCTTTTAGCACCCATAAATTCTTTTAAAATCTTTTTTTTTTTTTTTTTTCAAAAACTATACAGAAAAGCGACATGGAATGGTGGCTCATTGGCTCACATGACTTGATGTCAATTTGGGAAACTATTTTGCTTGGCTTGCATGGAAATCTGACCAGATTCTTATTTGCATGGAAATCCGACCCGAGGGTCCGGCCCGAAGGTCGGCATGATGAAAAGGTCCTTATTTACATAAAACAAAGCCCAAGGGCCCATGAAGTATCTCGTAGGTCACCTTTGACCCACCCGTGAGCCACTCACGAATGGCCGCCACCCAACTCACATAGGAGGGTCTCGAGTTGCCCCTCGAACTACGAGAAGGTTGCCACCAACCCCCCTCGTCTACCAAATCTTGAGCTCGTCACCTTGTCGCGCAAGCAATCGCCAAGAAAAGTCAAGACCAATAGCAACCCAAGCGTACGAACCTACATCTGTCTCATCACTGTATCTCGAGCCCGAAAGCATGCACCTATGCTCAACAAATTTGGTGAGCACTGTAGCTCAACATTTCATAATTTAAATTAATTAAAAAATAATCTGGTTCTCTCTCCTCTTTGAGAATAGTGAAAATATATAAAGAAAAAATATTTTAAATAGAATAATTGGCTAGCTAAAATGTTGAGCTGAATGTAGGTATTTTGGAAAAGTTGATAGTTAAAATAAAATAAAGTGTTCTTTAGATAAATATTTGGTGAGCTGGACATGAATGCTCTAAAGGGGAGGGGCTTTTTGTTGATTGAAGAAGAAGAAAAGTCGCTGGGGGAGGGGGTGAAAACCCTTAAATTTTCATAATTTACTTAACTACCTCAAAAATCATTAATTTTTATTCTTTCCCCCTTATTTTATTTCTAATTAAATTAGGCAAATCCCCTTTAATTCCCCTAATTATCTCAAATTTTATCATTTAAAATTTTATTACAAACATTTATTATTGTTAAACTAATAATTAAGTGATTAAATTCACATCTTCCTATAAGGTTAAGCATTTGGGACAACTAGTGATTTAACAGGGTATCGGAGCCAAAGATCCTGAGATCGAACACTGACTCCATCAAATTACCCCCCACTTAAATTAAATATTTCATGTGTTGGGCATCACCTATTAAAATGAATTTTGAGCTTTCATGTGATTAAAGTAATTAAATTTACATTTTTCTAACAGTTTAAGCTTTTAAGATAACTGGTAGTTTAACATGGTATTAGAGCTAAAGGTCCTAAGATCGAACCTTGACTCCATCAATTCACCCCATTTAAATTAAATATTCCACGTGTTAGGCCTCACCTATTAAAAAATGGGAGTTTGAGCCCACACGTGAGGGGGAGTGTTAAACTAATGATTAAGTGATTAAATTTATCTCTTCTTATAAGCTTAAGCTTTTGGGACAACCAGTGATTTAACAATTATTAATATTTTCCATATTTCCTTAGTAGGGTACTGCCTTTTATCTACAAAATTTGTAATCTATCATTTTTTTTTTTTTTTTTTTTGCTTTTAATTTTTGACATGCAGATTTCTTAAAGGGCAGAATCTTGATGGCGTGCTTCCACCATCATTGGTGAAACTAACCTACCTCAAGGCAATGCAAGAAGAGCTTCCAATTATTTATCTTTCATCTTATTACCAAAAATTTAGGTTATAAGCTTCTATTCTAACATCAAATTTTTCTCTTGCTGATAATGATTTCAATAGGAACTACCTTAGTGGTACAATACCACAGGAATGGGCTTCTACAAAGTTGGAAAATCTGTAAATGATTCTCTAAACTTTTGTGACCAAGGTTAGCCAGAAAAATCTAACTACTGACCTAATATTGGAATGTATCAAGTGCAGGTCCATCAGTGCAAACAGCTTATCAGGGCCTATTGACTACTTGGGAAAGATTACCACTCTTAAATCTCTATATGCTCTAGATCTCTATATTAATCACAAAGCTTCATTTGGTTTAGCCCTTTTGTAATCTTGAAGGACTGTATTTCAGGAGCATAGAGAGCAGCCTGTTTCCTGGACCTGTTCCCACTGAGCTTGGGAACTTGGTGGACTTGGAGAGACTATTAATGTTTCTTTCTTCCAAATAACATTTCTAAATTCTCAATGATTTTGTTTGGTAAGCTTAATGTTTTTATTTTAGTGAATTTTGAAAGCATAAGGACTTAGAATTGTGAATGGTCTTTATCAAGAACTAAGTTGATGAATTCCCTATTAGACTATCTACAAATATACAAGTCCAGAGGAATATTGATTAAAATTGGACTAGCCTATGAGGCAAAAAATATTTGTTGGCATAGCTAGAGGTCTGACTTTCTTGCATGAGGAATCCTTACTACGAATTGTTCATAAAGACATCAAAATTAAACTACCAATGTTCTTCTGGATAGGGACCTTAACTCAAAGATTTTTTACTTTGGTTTGGCAAAGCTTGATGAAGAAGAAAACACCCATATTAGCACACGAGTTGCTGGAACAATGTAAGTACCTTTTCCCTCTTTCCTTGAACATGGAGTCTATACTTCATTTTCTTTTGTGGTTCTATTCTTCAATATGGAGCTGCCTTTGCTTTTCTTTTGGCCTCCCATAGATTAAGTACTATAGACATCCTGGATTAAGTATTTTGTAGGAGTTTATATGTTAATAGTATTTTGGTTGAAAAAGTGTTTTGATGTACATGACATAAAAATAAAAGTAATTTTAACATAAAAATGTACTATTAACCTTGAGAGAAAAGATGGAATCACAAGCTTTCTGGGTAAAGTTCATTTTCTTGTGCTTCTTGAAGACCCAACAAAAGTTTTTAACATAATATCCAGGAATGAGCAAAACGAAACAATCGGCTCAAATTCTCGTAAAATGAAAATTCCAGGATGTTTCCAACTTGCAAGTTGCACAATTAATCAAATATTCTTCTTCCTTGCCGGCGATAATTTTCTGTATCTTTGACAGAGTGAAATTACCTCTCAATTCTAGGAGTCTTATTGATTGCATAATTGCATGCTGAGTGCAAATTATCTAAGTCATAATTTAATCTTTATTTGCAAAGGGTATATGGCGCATGAATATGCACAATGGGGATATTTAACTTATAAAGCAGATGTCTATAGTTTTGGGATTGTTGCTCTGAAAATTATCGTTGAGAAGAGCAACATGAAATATCGACCAAATGTGAATTGTGTATGCCTTCTAGATTGGGTAAGATTGATCTTTTTTCTTTTAATATATATGCTACCATAAATAACGTTTGACGGCCTAGCTGCTTCTTTG
This sequence comes from Corylus avellana, assembly GCF_901000735.1. Lineage (NCBI taxonomy): Eukaryota > Viridiplantae > Streptophyta > Magnoliopsida > Fagales > Betulaceae > Corylus > Corylus avellana. The sequence continues at coordinate 22,961,651 of NC_081542.1, forward strand.
TCCCTTTCCACCACTCAACTTGGTCATCCTGATTTGTTACTCTAGCCTCAAGTAGCAAAATAAACTAACATATGTTGAAATTGTTTGACTCGTTCACTTCACACTTGAGTTCAACTTATAGACCTTTTTTTTTTTTTTTTTCCCCTAAGCGAGTATGGCTGCTTATTCTCTCTTGTTGATTTGCTACTTTTCATTTCCATTCTCTTTTCTTTGCTTATTATAGGCACTTGAACTACCAAAAAAAAAAAAAAAAAGGGTAATTTAATGGAGCTGGTGGATCCGAAGTTGGGTTCCAAGTTAAACAAGGAGGAAGCTATTAGAATGATCAAAGTTGCTCTCTTATGCACTAATGCATCGCCAGCACTAATGGATCTAAGTATATATGGCAATGAATAGGGGTTT
>NC_081542.1:22962152-22989368 GCF_901000735.1 Corylus avellana
AGTTCAGTTCAAGCCAGCCATCATATAACTGTCCAGAATGAGGAACATCGCGAGCAGGAGAACCCGGAGAGGTCTCAGCATACTAGGCCTCGACGAGAGAAATCTCGCCAAGAACACCGCAATGATGGGCGAAATGAGAGCCAAGTTAATGCTAATATGAAAGATCTTGAGAAGAAGTATGAGAATCTAACTCGCCATTTGGCCATCAAGGAGGAGAAAAGCACTGCGGGAGAGCTTATGGACAACACCGATTTGCCTTTTACTGATCGAGTGTTGGACTTCCCCTTGCCTGACAACTTCAAGATGCCTCGTGTTGACAAGTATGACGGTAATGGTGACCCTGCTGAACACATGGAAAGCATCCGCGGTCATTTCTCCCTTCATAGAACTTCAGATGAAATCACATGCAGAATATTCCCCCTCACCTTGGCAGGAGTTGCCAAGGATTGGTTCGCCAAATTGGCCGCCAAGTCGGTAGATAATTTCAAAGAACTCGGGTGCCTCTTCTTAGGGCTTTTAGGGTTCTCTTAATCCCTATAAATGGGCCTATAAGCATTGAGAAAAAAGACACATCACGTCCTAGAGCTAGAAATCAAAAATTTATCTTTGGAGCTTAGAAGATCATGAGCAGCTAAACCCCTTCGTGGGGTGTTGATGTAACCCTATCCACGCACAATGGTTTGATTGTATTTAATTTCTAAATTTTCAATTTATGCATGTTGATTGTATAACTATGAGAATTGCTACCTTTTGATTATATTCTTAATTATTAAATGCAATTGTTCTTAAATTCCAAAATCAATATTTGTGAGGTTCTTCTCTTGTCTTAGAAAGTATTTTACTTTTGTTGATCTCAAATCATTCTTGTTTTCTGTGATTATGAGGATGATGGTTATATAATGGGTTTAATTGACATATGATCAATAGGATTAGATAGGCCATGCCTAGGGAAGACGAATTGTACTACACCCTAGTTTAGTATAATTCAGGTAGACAGTCCGTGCCAACCGAAGATGGGTTACACTTATTCATTGATTGTATGTATCATGTTAAAGAATTTGATAATTTATACCTAGGGAAGACGGATCGTACTGCATCTTAGTAGTTAGGTGGACGATCCGTGCCAACCGAAGATAGATTATGCTTATTATTTAATAAGGTAGTTTCTTGTTTATTTATAACATGCATAGAATGAATTTCTGGGATTAATTATGATTAGCCATTGTTGTGCGGATAGAGGTGAAGTCAATACCATACACTCTCTCTTATTTTAAATCTCTTTTATTTCATGCACTTTAGTTTTAAAGCAAATAAAATCAAAACTTCTTTTAATTAAGTTAATTTTAATCTTTCGAATTTTGATAATAAAACCCCTGCAGTCCTTGAGGTTCGACACCCTCAATACAGCCCTATCCTACGGGATTCGTCCTATTGCGAGTACTAATTTTATAATTGATATTTTTGGTCACAAAAATACCACATCACCGACTCCTATTGTAATTGGTACAGTAGGTGGTATGATATAAGTGCTAAAATAGTCATATTTTTAGTCCTTAACTTACATGTTTTAATCCTTTAGTTCTAGTTAATTTATGCCATTTTACTTCCTTTTTGTATTTTCTTTGTTTTATAGGCTTTTGAAAGAAAAGAAAGCGTTTCTGGAAAAATTTCAAGCTTAAAAGGCAAATTGGGAAGACCTAGAAGATATGGTTAAGCTTAGCCAATCATGGTTAAGTTTAATCAAATAAAGGAAAGGATTAATTCGGAATTTCTCAATTTGAAGTCAAATCGGATTGGAGGCAAAATTGGATTCTGCATACCTCTCGGTATTTTGACCATAACTTTCAGCTAAGATATCTGATTGAGGTGATTCAAGCGGCATTAGAAAGCTAACTCCAAATTATACAAATCATTGTGAAATATCATTTTCCCAATTAGGAGCGCCGCAAGGCAAAAACCACGCCGTAATTTAAGACCACAATTCTGGGCGAATCCTATTCCGATTTGGACTTAGGTTTTCTTTATCCTAATTGGACTTGGACTTAAATCTCCGAAATTCCTAGGATTACTAGGACTTCTAGGACTCTCCTAAGCCCTATAAATAGACCTCTAAGCCTCACACTTAAAAACATCCTTGGAACATCCTTGGAAGAGGCACAATTTGGGGAGAGGATTGGAGGCTACTTCTAGGAGCGGTTTTCAGTTCTTTCTTTCCCTTTTCTTTTTAGTTTTATTTTCATTATGTGTAACTAACTCTTTAGGAGGGCTAGATTGAATCCCTAATTATGCTCATTTAATATTTCAATATTGGCGCCTTTGTAATGATCTTGTTGTGCTATTTAACTTGATTAATGCCTACTTGCATGAATTCCTCATATGTGTGTGCCTGATCAACATATGCATGTGGTATGGACTAGTTAGTTAAATCAATTTGGTATTTAACTTGATTAATGCCATGCCCTAGTTCCTCACCGCGATTCTTGGGTTAATCAACATGGGGAACCAGGAGTATATGCCATGCCCTAGGCCTCATGTGTTTGTCGATTTTCATAGAGTATATGATTTCCTAAGAAACAACTTAATATACACCATGCTAAATCCCTTAGAAAAGAAAAGAGTTAGAGTATACGACATGCCTAACTCGTTGCTTAGGGAAATCTATAGCTTAAGGAGTATACGCCATGCCCTTAAGTTGACAAACATTAGATATGCATAACATGATCAAAGCATTGACATATTATTATATTATCTAAGTATGATTAGTGGTGGATATCAAAGCCCTGCCTTTACATTTACTTTATCTTTATATCTTTTTATTTTTCTTAATATCAAATCTGTGACAATTTGATATTTTAATTAATTCAAAACAAAATCACAATCCTCGTGGGATTGACCTCATACTTGCGGCACTATAGTATTGTTTTGATCTTGTGCACTTGCGAATTAAAACATACTAAATATTATCTATTAATTTAGGTAGTATTTGGCACATCATGGTAAAGGCAAGAATGAGTCAAAGGGTGAGCCAGCTGAGCCACTGGAAGACGTGGTAGTTGGTGAAGGCAGAATTTTGAAGATCGGGACGCAGCTCGGTCCCAGGATCTGAGAGGGTCTCGTCACCTTCCTTCGACAGAACCTGGAAGTTTTCGCATGGACTCATGATGATATGCCAGGAATCGGTCCTGAAGACATTCTCCACTAACTCAATGTCGATCCGAGTGTGAAGCCGGTAAAGCAAAAAAGAAGAAAATTCGCTCCTGAGCGGAATATGGCTATAGCTGAAGAAGTAGAAAAGCTGCTTAGAGCTCGGTTCATTGAGGAAGTCCATTATCCCGATTGGTTAGCCAATGTAGCATTGGTCAAAAAATCCAATGGGAAGTGGAGGATGTGCGTAGACTTCATTGACCTCAATAAAGCTTGTCCAAAAGACAACTTTCCATTATCCCGCAACGATGCGTTGGTTGACTCGACAACTGGGTATGGCTTACTCAGCTTCTTGGATGCTTTCTCTGGCTATAACCAGATCTATATGCATCTAGAAGATCATGAGAAAACTGCATTCATAACTGACCGAGGCCAGTACTGTTACAAAGTCATGCCCTTCGGCTTGAAGAATGCAAGGGCAATATACCATAGGCTGGTTAACAAAATGGTCCAAGACTAGATCGGACGAAATATGGAAGTCTACGTTAATGACATGCTTGTCAAAAGTGTGCTGCCACGAAACCATGCACTTGACTTGCAAGAGAAGTATGCAACCCTCAAAATGTACATTCGGAGTCTCGTCGGGGAAATTCCTTGATTATATGGTGTCGAGCAGAGGAATAGAAGCCAACCCCGAGAAGATACAAGCTGTTCTAGATATGCAGTTTTCGAAGAATCTGAAACAGCTCCAACAGTTGACTGGAAGGATCGCGACACTAAATCAGTTCATCTCACGATGAATCGATAAGTGTCTTCCATTTTTTAAGATCTTGAGAAAGGCTTTTGAATGGACTGATGAATGTGAAGAAGCCTTTGAACAGCTAAAAAAGTATCTGATGAGTCCACCTTTGCTGAGCTAGACAATATCTGGAGAAGTGTTGTATCTGTACTTAGCTGTATCTCCAACAACTGTCAGTGCAGCGTTAATCTGAGAAGAAGAAGGAATTCAGAGGCCCGTATACTTCATTAGCAAAGCTTTAAGGGGAGCCGAAGAAAGATATCCCCAGATGGAGAAAATGGCTTTCGCTTTGATCATAGCATCCCGAAAGCTCCGACCTTACTTCCAAGCTCATACCAAAAGGGTTTTGACTGAGTACCTTTTGAAGAAAATGTTAAGGAAGATTAGCTAACTGGACAATTGAGCTGGAAGAGTTTGACATTGAGTTTCTCCCTTGGAATTCCCTCAAAGGTCAAACGCTGGCTGATTTTCTCGCAGAGTTCATTAATTTGCTTGATGTCACTGGCTGCCCAAGTGATGAGACATGGGTAATTTATGTAGATGGGTCCTCTACGAAGAAGCCTAGTGGAGCTGGAATAGTGATGATTACTCTTGATGGGGAAGAGTTGTGCAGTTCTTTGAAGTTAAAATTCAAAACTACACATAACGAGTCCGAATATGAGGCAGTTCTAGCAGGACTCGGTTTAGCTTGTGAAATGGGAGCCAAATTTGTGGAGGTACGAAGTGATTCCCAAGTCATCGTCGGACATATTCAAGGTGAATTTGAAGCCAAGGGAGAAAAGATGAAGTTATACTTATTTAAGGTGCAAGAGATGCAAAGTTTATTCAAGAAGTTCTGCATTGTAAAAATCCTCAGGCCAGAGAATGAAAGAGCAGACAGACTGGCTTGAACAGCTTTGACATTAGATGGGAAGACTGAAGATGAAACACCCATCCAAATTCTTCCACAATCATCCATTGCCGAGACAGTGTCGGTCTCGACAGCCAAGACCATACCCGACTGGCAAATGAAAATAGTGGAATACCTGGAAAAGGGAGTCCTTCCTTCAGATCGAAAGGTGGCTACTCGATTGAGGATAAGAGTTGCAAGGTTTACAATGGTAAATGGAACTCTTTACAAAAGGGGTTTCATGTTACCACTCCTCAAATGTGTTTCAAGAGAGGAAGGAAATTATATCCTTAGAGAGATCCACGAAGGGATCTGCGGAAGCCATTCTGGAGCTAGAATACTGGCGCACAAAGTTGTCCGAGTAGGTTTCTATTGGCCCAACATCGGGACTAGGCAAAATTTGTCAGAGATTGTGATAAGTGCCAACGATTCACTAATGTTACTCACCAACCCTCTAAAGACCTAAGTGTCATCTCTTCACCTTGGCCTTTCTCACAATGGAGGGTAAACATAGTGGGACCGTTGCCTCGTGGCAAGGAGGTGTACGTTTTGCAGTTGTCGCTGTGGATTATTTCACCACATGGGCAGAGGTTAAAGCCTTAGTGAATATCACAACCAAAGCGGTAGAACAGTTTTTATGGAAGAGCGTCATATGCCGGTACGTCATTCCCCATGCATTCGTTACAGATAATGGCAAGCAATTCGACTATGACTCATTCCAACATTGGTGTGCCAAACTCCATGTAAGGAATTACTACTCATCTCCAGGACACCCTCAAGCGAACGGGCAAGTAGCGGCCACCAACAAAACAATCTTCAAAATCTTAAAGAAAAAACTTGACGATCGCAAAGGAGATTGGCCAAAAGACCTTCCAGAAGTATTGTGGGCATACCGGACAACCAAAAGAACGGCAACCGAGGAGACACCATATGCCTTGGCATTCGGGACTGAGGCAGTGATTCCAGCCGAGATAGGCTCGGGCAGCTATTGTGTAGAGACCTTTCAGCCCAAGACCAATAACGAGGGCTTACAACTACACCTGGACTTGCTACAAGAGAAACGAGATTAAACCCAAGTGACTATGTCAGTATCCCAGGCAAGAGTAGCTCGGTATTTCAATAGAAAGGTAAGTTGAAGATATGGTCCTACGTAGAGTCACGCTAGCGACCAAGGACCCAGCTGCGGGAAAGCTGGCTCCTAACTGGGAAGGACCCTACAAGGTGATTGAGTACAGAAGAGCAGTAGCGTACCACTTGGAAGATTCCAAAGGTAAGGCTCTTCCGAGGCCATAGAATGCTAAGCACCTTAAAAAGTACTATGTCTAAGATGTTGTAATATGTGATTTCCTTTTTCATGTAGTTATTTTCATTCCAATGAATAATATATCTCGGAGTTAAGCAGCATTCAAAGTTCATGAATGCAACTGAAGAAACTTTGCTAACAAAAATATAAGTCTCGGAAAGTACAGCAGAAGAGGCTTTTCCGAGTCCTAAACAGACGTAGCTGAAAAAGATCTCTCTAAGCTTAATATAACCCAGAGCTCAAAAACCTAAGAGATTTCCTGAGACCCAACTTGGAGAAACATAATTATGGTTAAATTTGGGGTTAAGTCAAAAACCTAAGAGATCCCCCGAGACCCAACTCGGAGAAAAATAACAATGGTTAAATCTAAGTAAAATCTAAAGCCAAAAAGCTTTCTCGAGACCAAACTTAGACAAACATAGTTATGGTTCCTTTTATCAAAGGGTGTTATGTGTTGAAACTATACCCAAAGTGTTATCAGTCTGAGACCTGATGTTAGACTTACGATATTTTTCAAAGAAGTTAAACAAAAAAATATACAAAACTCACTTCATTAAGAGAATTGAGATATATACAAAAAATTCTTTAAGGATTATACATTATCCCTCTTTGGGGTCAAAAGCAGGAACAACATCAGGGGCCTCAGTAGATGTAGACTCGGCAATGTCAGCCTCGGCAGATTCTGCATTACCAGGGACATCTCAATACCTTGGCATTGTTGATCCGTGAAGGGATCATAGAAAAATTATTTTTATGCCTGCTGCATCGGGTATTTGTTCTTGGCCAAGGTTAACCAACTACGCCATAGCTGCATCTGAACAAGGGATGTCTTCAATCTTCACCTTGTCAAGATCAATTGTGCATGTCAAATCTTTAGCCCAAGCTTGGAAGGTTTCGAAGCCAAGAATAAGCTCGTCAACCTAGGCATAGTTTCGAATCCATGAGGCAAAGGACAACTGGCACAAATAATTGGCAACTCGGGTCTTGGCTTCCTTTAGCTGAGCCCTCACCTGGATGTGCTTGCCATTGAAGAATTTAAGTTTCTCCTCGGCGACAACCTTGGCCTCAGTCACCTTCACCACTAAGGCTTTCTGACTTGTGACCTCAGCCTGGGCCAATTTCAGCTGATCCGAGACCTCCGCATGCGTTTCCTCCAATTGGCTCAGATCCTCCCTCATGATAGAATTGTCTTCCTGAAGTTGGTTCACTTCAGCTCGGAGACCTTCAATCTCAGTTGACAGCTCATTGGCCTTAGATTCAGCTCTTGCCCTAGCCGCAGCAGTCTCGGAGGCTTTAGCTTGCATTATAGACTATTGTCGACCCGAGAGTAGCAGCTCCTCATCTTGCCTAGCCACAGTTTCTTTCAATTTGGCATTCTCGGCTTCTAGCTCAAAGACCTTGTCTTTGAGACTAATTGTCCCGGTAGCTGAGTCTGTGGCTACCTTTCGGAAGTAGCAATACAAGACCAACGACTTCATGATGCTCAATAACAAAATTTGATCAGTATATATGTAAAATAAATAAATAAAAAAAGGTAATATACTCACAAAATGTTGGAAGAAAATCATCTACTCGGTCATGCTTTGAGCAGATGTGTCACGTTTCATTGTTAGGCTCTCGTGGGGAATTAAATCCACCAAGGCTTGGAAAAGGGTTGCCCTTCAGATCACCACTAAACTTCGCAAGGGGCCCGCCGATAGTCCAATCCACCCCTTGAGGCCTTATTAACAAATCAAAAGAAGACGAGGCCTCGACAGTAGAAGCCTTCTCGGCACGGGAAGATGTCGACATCCGAGCCTTTGCAGGTTTTGAAGCCTGAGCTATGGGCTCATCCTCAACAATAGAAGATAAAGGCCGAGGCTGTAGCCCTTCCCCCGCCGCTCCTCGGCCCTTTCACGCACCATCCCTACGAAGCTCTCCGAGTGTTCCTCTAGCTCTATCTCATCCAAGATGTGTTGGATGTTTGAGCCCAAGGGTTGAAATGATTCGGACTCGATGGGAATTGTGGTCCCGGCAACAGCACCAACCGAGACTAGGGGAGTAGCATTCAACGGTAACGCCGAGATGTGCTCGTTTGAGAGGAAGGCCTTTACTTCTGCCGCAGGTTTCAACACAGGCTTAGGACCGGTCCTCCTTCTAGCGGCCAAGAAGCTGGCAAACTGATCCTGTACCTTTGCCTCCGCCGCCTTCACCAATTTCCACTTTTTCAGTTGAGGAGCCTCGGGCTCCTAAGGCTCATCTACCAACTTCAAAATCCTGGCTACTCGAGGAGGAGGAGTGCTGGGTTTTTTGGCCTTGGTATCCATCTTTAGAGGCCTAGAGGTTCGGAGTTGTCGAGCTGCAAGTTGATCCGATCCCCCACTTATTTTTAGAGGCTCACTTGTAAGAAGTGGGAAATTCTTCTGTTTCGGCAGCTCCACCATCTTATTCTTGCCTTTGTCAAGAATGGGTTTTCGGGGGGTAGCTCTTCGAGTATTTGCTGCTGAAGGATCTAAGATGACAAGCTTTGGGTCCTGGACAAGTTTAGAAGTCAGTCTTTTCTTTGTTTTGCCAGCACCTCCCTCAAGGGTTTCAAGTCATTTTCCTTCCAAGGCCGTCTTAATTAGTCTGGTGTAGCTTATCAGACTCTTATGTTTCTGAGCCCACGCCAAAACTTTGTTCACACGGCGCTGCTCATCGTCAGTAAGCATTGGTTCTTTAGCCGCATTTCCCGCAGGAACACATGTTTCCCAAGCCACTCTCGGACCTTCGGCAACTTCAGTGGGATAGAACTCCCATTGACCCATAGCAAAAAAGTATTTACTCTTCTACCCGTGGTTGCTAGAATATTTGCCGTCCATATGAATGAACTTCCCTCCCCAAGACTGGAAGTTGTACAGGCCTTCACACTTTGGGTTCTTTTGGAGCCGGTATACCCATAAAAACTCTCGTGCAGAGAGAAACTACCTTGGTCCGAGAGCCATGGGCCAAAGCATGAGGCAGGCATAGAACAACCTTCATGCGTTGGGCACAATCTGATGTAGAGCCAAGTTTACATGGCTCAGCAGCCCTCGTACTACCCTTGAGAAGGGCAGTCAGAAACCAGCACGAAACATGGTCTCATCAAGCAGACTTATGCGCATCAGCACGAACAATGGCACCCATCTATTCGTCGTCAAACCAAAGCTTCACTGACTTGAGAATGAAACGTTCTTCCCAGATCCTGCCCTCATCAGCCTTGGTTAACTCTGGCTGCTAACAGGCTGGGTAAGTATTACTGCCGAGACCATCTGAGCCCGATCCCTTGTCACCAGACATGGTTGTGGAAAGAAAGAAAAAGAAAAAGTGAACGAAGAAAACTCTTGGAGAACGAAGAAAACTATCAGAGAACTAAGGAAACTCAAAAGCAGAAGCTCTTACCAAAAAAGAAAGAAAGTGAAGGAAAAAGAGGAGAAACCACCTTTTATAAAGGTTTGCCTTGGAAACATGCGCATTAAATGCGCCGAAAGGGGTGCGCCTCTGCAACTGACATGTGGAGGCATTTAAGTACTTGAGTTAATGAGTCGACGGAGTCTCGAGAATACCAACCGACGCCACCTCAAATTTTGAAATTCAAATTTTCCTGCCAAAATTTGAAATTCAAAAATTTGTCCACCCAAAATTTGAAATTCAAATTTCAAAAAATTTTGGAAAATTTTCCCGCCTTAATCGTCTCGGACATTTTCATGCAGAGACAAGACTCAGAAGATCATTAGTCGTCTCGAACATTTTCATGCAGAGACGGGCCTCGGAAGACAAACCCATTCCTTCAAACATGAAATTTCTGTAGTCATACAGACATGGAAATTTGGGGGTAACTGTTGGATCATAGATCAACCCATTAAATGCCCAGCAACCCTCGGGCCCAATCTAAGCATGGAAAGGTCCAAGCCCAGTAAGGTTTTGGGTAACCAGTCCCAAATCCCCAGCTTCCGAGACCTACAGATCCGAGACCTTTGAAGCCGAGACCGTTAAGTCCGAGACTAACTCAAGACACATAGGATTCGGTAACAAGGATCACTCGGATACCTTAGGAGATATAGCTATTAATAGATAAGCGACCTTATCCATACAAAAAGCTATCATATCTATTTAAAATACAAATAAGATATGTCATCCAATAATCACATACAAATATTCAAATTAAGTGATACATGTAACCACCAATTCCTACGATCTTAATCCCCTAAGATCTTGGTAGGGATAACTACTCAAATCCCTTGTTAACAACTACATTGCAAAAACTAAGGGAAGAGTAAGTCATTGGTTAGGAGACTTCCACCACTTCATGCCTATTGATGTGTGGTATTTTTTGTGATCAAAAATATCAATTATAAAATTACCACTCGCAATATGATGAATCTTTGTAAGATACGGCTATAGAGAGGGTGTCGAACCTCAAGGACTGCAGGGATTTTGTTATCAAATTTAAAAGATTAAAATTGACTTAATTAAAAAAGATATTAGATTTGATTTTCTTTAAAACTAAAGTGCATGAAAATAAAAGATATTTAAAATAAGAGAGAGATTGTAGGGTATTGACTTCACCTCTATCCGCACAACAATGACTAATCATAATTAATCCCAAAAATTCATTCTATGCATATTATAAATAAATAAGAAACTACTTTATTAAAGAATAAGCATAATCTATCTTCGGTTCGCACGGATCGTCCACCTAACCACTAAGATGCGGTACAACCCGTCTTCCCTAGGTATAAATTATCAAATTCTTTAACAGGATACATACAATCAATGAATAAGTGTAACCTATCTTCGGTTGGTACGGACTGTCTACCAAAATTACACTAAACTAGGGTGTAGTACAATTCGTCTTCCCTAGGCATGGCCTATCAAATCTTATTGATCATATGTCAATTAAATCCATTGTATAACCATCATCCTCATAATCACAAAAAACAAGAATGATTTGATTTCAATAAAAGTAAAATACTTTTTAAGACAAGAGAAGAATTTCACAAATATTGATTTTGGAATTTAAGAAAAATTGCATTTAATAATTAAGAACAGAATCAAAAGGTAGCAATTCTCATAGTTATACAATCAACATGCTTAAAATGAAAATCTAGAAATTAAATACAATCAAACCATTGTGCTTGGATACGATTACATCAACACCCCACGAAGGGGTTTAGCTGCTCATGATCTTCTAAGCTCCAAAGACAATTTTCTGATTTCTAGCTCTAGGAAGCGGTGTCTCCCTTTTCTCAATGCTTAAAGGCCTATTTATAGGGATTATGAGAACCCTAGAAGCCCTAACAATCCCAGAAAAATCGTAATTCAGTCTCCCAGTCGGATTGGGAGACCTAGAAAAACTTTCCATCTCAATTTCGGAGTTTGTTTTGCCTTTGGCGCCTGTGTGCGCTCGAGCGCACTGTAGCTACAGTAACGTGCTGCAGTACTTACTACAGTATTTGAATTACATTTTGAGCCCAAAATCAATGATTTTCTTGTATCTTTATTAAACACTTGAAAACACAAAAACAAAACAAAATCAAACAAATAACAACGCTAAGGAATTAACATATGCAAATTAAGGGGCTTGAATGTGCAAAATTCGGCGCTTATCACACCCCCAAACTTACATATTGCTAGTCTCTTAGCAATACACAACAGAAAATAAACTGAAAAACAAAAAGATAAGTCCATCTTTCGTGGAATGTACGATTGCATTTAGCGTATGCAACAAGCCTTTTAAACCCCTAGGAATTCCCTAGTGGACGAGTGAAGTCTCATGAAGGTTTTCCAGAAATGTTACCTACAAATATCATGCAAGAGTTCATGTTATCCAAAACTTAAGGTATCACTCAAAACCATGATTTTTCATTCATTAACAAGCTTAAAAAGATAAATTCCATCTTCACAATGACTTGAATTTTAAAATTTAGTTACTTACCAAGACATGCTAAGGTATCATAAGTTCGAAACAATGTAAGGTGAACTAGCACATAAATATGAAGCTTCCAAGCATTTCTAATGTGCAATGTCTCCATATCTAAAAGTTCACTGAAATCCCTATTAGAAAGAACAACAATGGCATATTTTTCTTTTCTTTTCTTTTCTTTTTTTTTTCGTCACGTTGTGCAATGTTTGGTTCCCTTAAGCTTTCCATGTAACAGGTGTTAAGTTAATGACTCCCAAACCAGATGGTTTTAGGGCATTAGGTGTAGAGACATCCCTAGGACTTAGTAACTCGAGTGAAAAAGGCTATGAAACCAAACTAACCATGACATCAATCAAATCAAAATTTTTCACCTTTTGACATGAACACTTAATGCTTTGAGGCAAGAGGCCCTGTTACTTAGTGAAAAGCTTATCAATGATTTCTTTTTTCTTTTCTTTTTTTTTTTCCTTTTTTTTCACATATGTATATGCCAAAGTATCCATCTAATAAATCATCCAGTTTCACCCAGACATAGAAACACACACATCAGACTTCATATGTCATACCACACAAATTATGTGCTAATGTGCTTGTGTAAGATTAGATCAAACATGTGAATTCTCAACTGTCCTAAGCAAGTAACCAAACTAAAAAAATTCAGTTATTAGATCATGTGTTCAAAATTTTAAGCTCACCAATGAAATCGAATCACAATTTTTAAGATCAACCAAAATTTTAAGACAAATATGAACATGCATATATTTTTTTTCTTTTTGATTTTTCACAAATAAAAATAAAATAAAACTGGGACAAAGTGTGTGTAAAGTATCCACTATACCCCCAAACTTAAATTACACATTGTCCCCAATGTGTGTATAATGTGGAAAGAATTTACCCGGGAGATGGACGAACTGTTTGAAATAGCATGGCTCATTGCACACCCCCAAACTTGAATTGAAGCACACTTGTCCCTGCAAAACAAAGTGATACTCCAACCAAATACCAATCAAGTGCACACATTGTTGTAAAAATATAATCAAATAATGAAGCAACAATAGATAAAATAAACCTGGATAGAGATCATCCTGGTGAAGTGAGGTTCAAGTACACAGGGCCTGCACTCGATCCTATGAAACTGACTCATCTAATCAAAATATATGGAATCTGCCAAGTCAACGGAATCCACATCCTTGATTCGCACAGTATTCTCTGACCCTTAAGTTTAAATTTGAAGCACCAATCTTTTCTTCTCTTGGACCAAAGAGAATAAATTTTACCCACAAATGGGTAATTCCAAATGTCAGCATTTCAAGGTAGATCCCTATAAGTATTCCCAAACAATTTCTCATCCGAAAAGGAATCATGAATTGGAGGTGATAGTGAGAATACTTAGGGAGTTTTTCTACCTCGATGGTCTCTTTTTGCTCGTCTAACTACCCTAACAGACTACCCTCCTGGCCTCTTAGTAAGTCATAAGAAATAATGACCGGGATAGTGTCATCAGTCCCTAAAAATGAAGATTTCAGATTACCTAGAATAGGGGCTTGGGGCTCATATGGCATCTCGGGAATTGGAGGTGATAGTGAAGAAGCCTTAGTGCTCGCTTCCTTGTTTTTTTCCCGATGTAGATCCTGTGGGACCTCAATTTTCTCCTCCTTTGGCTCCTCCTTCCTTTCTTCCATGTGGTTTTCGACCACCTCTCCACTCCTCAGTGTGGTGATAGCTTGCTCATGACAAGAAGTACTTTCTTCCTCCATGTAGTGTCCATCAGGATTGGCCACCAGCTGACTTTGAAACTCTTCTTCTTCCATCCTATTGAGGTGGTTGATGATTTGTTCAACATGAGCTTCCATCTTGGCGTCTATCGCGGCGAAGAATTGAGGGGTATAAAGTTCCTGTTGAGACTTCACAATCTGATTCGTCTCCTTTACTTCACTGAGAATCTTCAACACCGTATTTTGAAAGTAAGCATCTGACAGCGGAGGTGGCTCCTCTTAGTATTGTTGTTGTGAAGGCCAGTAGATGGGAGATGGCTCCTCTTGATATTGTTGTTGTGGAGGCCAATAGATGGGAGATGGCTCCTCTTCGTAGGCTTCTATTTTGGCAATGGATTCAGATTGAGAGTTCACCATCTCCTGTTGAAGGTTCACAGTCTGACTCATCTCCCTCACCTCGCTTCTAATCTCGTTCATAAGTTTCGACATCTTTTCTAAAAATTCTCTCGAGAATCTAACATTTTTTCTTGAAAGTCAGAACCCATCGGAGGAGGTGGTTCGGTTTGGTATATCTGTTGTGGAGTTGCCTGATATTGAGGATAATTGGATTGATCATTGAATTGAGGATATGCCTGATGGTACAACTCATGACGTTGTGGAGCATAATTCCCAAGAGCTTGAGCTTGCCACGAGAGATTAGACTGGTGGCTCCATGCCGGGTTATAAGGATCAAAATAAAGGTCATTCCCTGGTCTAGAGAACGGTCTGTTTCATATGCTCATAAGAATAATTAGAAAATTGTCTTGCTGTAGGACAATCTCTAACATGATGATAAGGACTATAGCAATATGAACATGGTCCATAGGGTGTTGGAATGTCTCCCCACATGAACTAAACTAATACAATTAACATAAAATAACAACAGAAAAATAAAAATAAATAAAAATAAAAACTCACAAACGGCCCTTAAGTGCCTTGGAAATTTGGATGCCGACTACTGCGAATGGGCTAAATTGCACGGCAGGGTACGCTCGAGCATACTGCCGAAGATGGGTGTGAGTAGAGGAGTGGAGGGCTCGGGCGCAAAAGGTGGAATGCGTACGTGTGCTCGATCTCATGCGGGCTGCGCTCAATCGCAATCACAGAGATGGGCAGCTATGGACCTGCTTGAGAATTCTAAAAATATAAAATAATAAAAATAATAAAAATAAAACACAAAAACAGAATTAAAGTTAGCAACGGAAAACAGGAAAATAGATTATTAAGCTAAAATTAATCCTTAAAATTTGACAATAAAACCGTTAAGCAGTCCCCGGCAACGGCGCCAAAAATTGATGTGTGGTATTTTTTGTAATAAAAAATATCAATTATAAAATTATCACTCGCAATAGGACGAATCTTTGTAGGATACGGCTATAGAGAGGGTGTCGAACCTCAAGGACTACAGGGGTTTTGTTATCAAATTCAAAAGATTAAAATTAACTTAATTAAAAAAGCTATTTGATTTGATTTTCTTTAAAACTAAAGTGCATGAAAATAAAAGAGATTTAAAATAAGAGAGAGATTGTAGGGTATTGACTTCACCTCTATCGGCACAACAATGGCTAATCATAATTAATCCCATAAATTCATTCTATGCATGTTATAAATAAACAAGAAACTACCTTATTAAAAAATAAGCATAATCTATCTTCGGTTGGCACGGATCGTCCACCTAACCACTAAGATGCAGTACGACCCGTCTTCCCTAGGTATAAATTTTCAAATTCTTTAACAGGATACATACAATCAATGAATAAGTGTAACTCATCTTCGGTTGGCATGGACTGTCTACCTAAATTACACTAAACTAGGGTGTAGTACAATCCGTCTTCCCTAGGCATGGCCTATCAAATCCTATTGATCATATGTCAATTAAACCCATTGTATAACCATCATCCTCATAATCACAAAAAACAAGAATGATTCGATTTCAATAAAAGTAAAATACTTTCTAAGACAAAAGAAGAATTTCACAAATATTGATTTTGGAATTTAAGAAAAATTGCTTTTAATAATTAAGAACATAATCAAAAGGTAGCAATTCTCATAGTTATACAATCAACATGCATAAATTGAAAATCTAGAAATTAAATACAATCAAATCATTGTGCTTGGATAGGGTTACATCAACACCCCACGAAGGGGTTTAGCCACTCATGATCTTCTAAGCTCCAAAGACAATTTTCTGATTTCTAGCTCTAGGAAGCGGTGTCTCCCTTTTCTCAATGCTTAGAAGCCTATTTATAGGGATTATGAGAACCCTACAAGCCCTAAGAATCCCAGAAAAATCGTAATTTAGTCACCCAGTCGGATTGGGAGACCTAAAAAAACTTTCCTTCTCAATTTCGGAGTTTGTTTTGCCTCTGGCGCATGTGTGAGCTCAAGTGCACTGTAGCTACAGTAATGTACTACATTAACTTTGCTACAGTGTCCGCTACAGTACTGCTACAGTATTTGAATTGCATTTTGAGCCCAAAATCAATGATTTTCTTGTATCTTTATTAAACACCTGAAAACACAAAAGCAAAACAAAATCAAACAAATAACAACGTTAAGGAATTAACATATGCAAATTAAGGGGCTCGAATGTGCAACATTCGGCGCTTATCACCTATAAAAGACGGATCATTTCTTCATATTTGGGTAAGCGCAACTTTAGCTCCTAAACTTTCTTTTGTTGTTTATACTCTCTCTCTCTTTCAAATTATGACTTAGGCATCGGAATGTCCCTGCCGGTTCACCCCCGGTCTCTTCGATCCTTTTCTTTTCCCTTCTTGTGCAGCCAAAGCTCTTGAGTGTTAGTCGACTCGGACTCGGCAGGTGTGCCACGTCACCAGTAGGAAAACTGTGCCTCAACAGGTAGCTTGTACGCTCCCTTCCTTTATTGAGAAGTTCAATCTTAAGTGTATGAATATGATGTGTAACTTGGTTGAGTAACAATGGAGCTGCATCTTCTTTTTTGTGTTGTTTTGTTTTGTTTTGTTTTTTTAAGTCATCTATTTAATCTAGGACCTTACCATGAAGTTTTTACCACGAAATTTGTAATTTTTTTAAGGAAATTTTGACATGCAGATTTCTTAAAGGGCAGGATCTTACTGGTAGACTTCCACCAGCATTGGTGAAGCTACCCTACCTAAGGGAAACGTAAGAGCTTCCAATTATTTGTTTTTCTTCCAATTAGACTTGGTGCTTCTGTACAAACAGCTCACTTTTTTTTCTTTTTTTTCTTGTTGATAGGGATCTCAATAGGAACTACCTTAGTAGTACAATACCAAAAGAATGGGCTTCTACATAGTTGGAATATCTGTAAATGACTTACTAAAGTTTCATGTCCAAGGTCAGCAAGTAAAAGCTAATTGTTTTACTAATAGAATGAATCAAGTGCAGGTCCATCAGTGCAAACAACTTATCTAGACGTATTGATTACTTGGGAAAGATTACCACTATTAAAGCTCTGTATGCTCTGGATCTCTTTGTTAAATTATTATGAGGTTTCATTTGGTTTAGCCCTGCTGTAATCCTAAAGGACTCTATTTTAGGACCATAGAGAGCAACCGGTTTTCTGGACCTGTTCCTCCTGATCTTGGGAACTTGGTGGACTTGGAAAGACTGTCAGTCTTTCTTTCTTCCTCCTTTCTTTTTTCCAAATTACATTTGATTAATCATTTTTAAATTCTCAATGATTTTAGTAATAATTTAACATTGAAGTTAGTCAAACCAGTCTTAAGTTTTCATCTGGTGACTGCAGCATTCTTAATGCTAACAATCTCACGGGAGAGTTGCCTGCCACTCTTACTAATCTGACCAAATTAAAAGAACTGGAAGTGGTTGTAATCTTTTCCATTGCTTTACAAGCAATAACTTTAGATTTTTCCTTGAAAATATTCAACTTTTTATTTCACTCAATCTTTTTTCGATTTGGCTCATATGCAGTAGGATTAGCAGTAACAACTTCACTGGAAGAATGCCTGACTTCTTTCAAAGCTGGAAACAACTTCAGAAATTGTATGTGATTTTTTTTTACTTACTACTATGCTATGTAAATCTCTTCTACCTGAAATTTTCAAGTGTAAACTAAATCCATTGGAATTGTGTTCTTAACAGAGAGATGCAAGCTAGTGGTCTTGAGGGGCCTATTCCTTCTAGCATTTCTGTCTTGAGTGATTTGACAGGGCTGTGAGTTCTGCTATCTAATTTAGCATTCTTGAGTGCATAATGTCTGTTATAGATATATTGCTGAAGACAATAGGAGTTCTTCATGATGCAATTCTATGCAGAAGGGTTAGTGACTTACTAGGAGAGGGTTCACCTTTTCCACCACTATGGAGCATGAGAAACCTGGCAAAATTGTAAGGCATTTTTATGTTGTAAAATGCTCTGCAATTGGAATAATGCACCTCTTGTAGCAACACTTACATCACATGAAGTTTGTTTATGGTTCAGGATTTATAAAACAATCTTCAACATTATTTAATGAGAAGCATAAATAAATTGAATAAAAAACTTCATCCATCCCATTGACTTTGTCTGTTGTCTCTTTTGTCGTTTTGCATGTGGATCATCGTAGGATGGTAGATTCGAATCGATCACACCTTACTTTTTCATTTTAATCCAGAAAATAATATTACATTTCAATTAAGCTTCCTAATATATTTAAAATAAAATGACCAACCTCACGAGATGGGTAAGAACCTATTTGGAATTGGATGATGGGAAAGAGCCTTGTCTGCGATTATCGTAAAGAGTTTAAAAAGTTTTTTTTTAGTACTTATAAAGTTGTATTAAACAAAAAGTTGACATTTTTGGTAAAAAACTCTAAAAGTACTTCTTTGATTTTTTTTATTTTTTTATTTTTTTACTTTAAAAATGGTCAAAACGCACTTTCAACAAAAGTTAAAAAAATAAAATAAAATAAAATAAACCTCTTTGACTTAAAATCTCTATTTGTCAAATACAATCCCAACGATTATCAATTTATTTATTTTTTTAATGAGGTTTTCTTTTACCAAATTTGCGTAGTAAATTAGTATTTTTTTTTCTCCCTATTAAATTATTGATTAAATGAATAAATTTATCTCTTTCTATTAGCTTAAACTTTTTGAACAAGTGGTCATTTAACATAGTATCAAAGCCAAAGGTCCTCGGTTTGAACATTGACTCCTTCATCTATGCAATTTTCAATTAAATATTAAAAGTGAATTTTAGCTCACACATGACAGAGAGTATTAAAGTTTTGATTAAATGATTAAATTTATCTCTTACTATCAGCTTAAGTTTTTAAGACAAGTGATGATTTAACATTCTCTTAGTCCTCAAAGTAGATATTTTGCTTTGTGATCCACACAGAGGCACAGGGCCCAGTAGTTATCGTTTCATTGTACATTCTTCTATTGCGATTTGTAATACCTCACCCAATTCACTTTTGGCTCCCCTAAATCAAACTTCACAGGAGTTGACCTATCCTGTTATTACTCTCACATAAGTTGGCTTAACTGCAGAGTTATAATGAAATCATGACCATCACGACTTTAAAACACATTGTCAAGAAGGGTGTAAGTATACATAGAAGCACATCTCCGTCTCCATACCTAGGTAATGTGGGACGCTACAATCACTTCCTCTTGGAACTCATCGTCCTCGCTGGAGACCTTCATGAAATCATCTCATTCTTGGCATCCCAGCGAGTGCTCACTGGTGACCCCCATAGGCTTATGTACGCTCCTCCATCTCAGGTTCTCAGGTTGGATCGCAATAGAAGAATGTACAATGCAAACTGCCAAGTAGATCAGAAGGTAATAACACCTCCCAAGTAGATCCGTGAAAGCTACTGCCACTAAAATGTTTGGATCCTTCGTCGTTCTACATCTCATTTCCAAGTCTATTAGAAGAAGTTATTGATGATGATCAGTATTTAAATGTAAATTTTGTTTTTTTCTTTTTTTTTTTCTTTTTTTTTTGGGTTTTGCATTAAATATTATAACCGTATACTGAAAAAGAAGTGGGTTTGGGATTTCCAAGTGTTGAGGATGTGATTGCTTTGTTTGGATTTTAGAAATCCTGAAATAATGGTTTCATCTATCCTTTATACATAATTTGATTTCTTAGTCTAAAAATGTCAAACAAGTAATCACTAATTGACCATTTGTTTTTTAGTTTTACATTTATTTTTTCTTCTCCCTCTGCCGTTGGTCCTCAAAGTAGACATTTTGCTTTGTGATCTAGACATAGACTCATCAACAGGATAACATGGAGGGGCTAGTAGTTATCGTTTCATTGTTCATTCTTCTATTGTGATCCACACACAGACTCATCAACAGGATAACATGGAGGGCCTAGTAGTTATCGTTTCATTGTTCATTCTTCTATTGTGATCCACACACAGACTCATCAACAGGATAACATGGAGGGCCCAGTAGTTATCGTTTCATTGTACATTTTTCTATTGCGATCCACACACAGGCTCATCAACAGGATAACATGGAAGGCCGAGTAGTTATCGTTTCATTTTATTTTTATAGAAGACATTTCATTGTTCATTCTTCTATTGCGACCCAAACTCACGCAACACAATAAATAAACTGCTGAAACGATAACTTGCCCCTCCATATCATGTGATCCTGTTGAGTCTGTGTATGGATCGTAATAGAAGGAATTGGGGTTTCTACAATTTCAAGGATTTGAATTTCCAAATATCGAGGTTGTTCATCACAAAAGAACATTTTTTTTTTAAAAAAAAAGTACAAGCGAACAATTTGATTTGAAGCTGCTAAGTTTTCAAACATTTACATGAAAATTTGAGTTTTTTTTATTTTTTTAGTTGAGAAGATCACGCCGCATAAGGCTTAGAAAATAGAAGTTGATACTATACGGGCTAGGTATATAGAGCAGGATTCGGCTTACAGGTTGTTATTTTAATAACAGCATGTATGCTGTAGTTTAGGTAACGGTTAAATCTTTTAAAAATCTCTCTTCATTTTCTCTCATCTCTCTTATTAAAAGCTTTTAAAAATAAAGCAACTATGAGTTCATTTTCTCTCATCTCTCTTATTAAAAGCTTTTAAAAATAAAGCAACTATGAGTTTTAATTTTGACTGTTGCCTAAACTACAGCATACATGCTGTTATTAAAATAACAACCTGTAAGCCAGATCCGGTACGTAGAGCATTAATTAACTTTTTTTTTTTTGACATGTCCACACAAGAGAAGGGAGAGAGGGAGATTCGAACTAGTAATCTCCGCTTCATAAGGCGTGGTTTACAGCCGATTGAACTACCCCTTGAAGACATCATTACTTGAGCTTAATAGTTTGAGTAACACCAAACTAATAAATATGGAAAAACTTCATAAAACTTATTGAACCTTCACTGGTTTTGACACTATTCTCAAACTTTAAAAACTCTCAATTAAAAATATCGAACTTTCAATTATCCCATTATGTTAGGATTTTCAGTCAATTTTTGCAAAAATATTGCAAGATATATATATATATACGAAAACACCTCGATTTTTATAATTTTCTATTTTTTCTTTTATAAAAAAAAAAAAAAAAAAAAAAAAAAAAAAAATATAGATATATATATTTTTTTAAATCTAATAAAATAGAATAATTGACAGAAATTGTTCAATTTCGTAATTAAGATCGTGAAAGTTAAGTTTTTCCAATAAATAACAACAACCTCATAAAACACTGATGGCCTTGAAAGCATCAATTCGTAGGAATTCTCGAGTTAATAAAAGCTGTACGTCACCATACGGTTCTAAGGGGGTGTTTGTTAAACCCTTTTACATTGTTCACCTTCCACGGCACTGTAGCGCTTTAAGTGATTGAACCAAAGACAGTCTGAAGAAAAGACTGTTGCACGCTGACAGTGACTGGGTTTATTGCCAACATTTCCTATTTTACCCTCTTATCATTGTAGACAATGCCTATTTTGTCCCTTCAAAATAGGCAAATGAGAGTTCATTTGTTTTCTATTGTGTTATATGAGCATTTTTGTCTTTTACAGACAATTGGGTTCTCCCACACGCCAATGGCTGCAGGTAGGCAACAGCATAATAGTCAAACAAAAAACAGTGCCCTGGGTATTGGGGTGTGTGCTGGGGTTTGTTAAACAAGGTTTGGCAAACCTTGATTTCGACGGTTCCAATGGTGGGGTGGGTGCTGGGGTTTGTCAGACTTATTCCAATGGTTTTGCATAAGTTTGACAAATTTAAATCCATTGTTCGTTTTTTTTTTTTTTTTTTTTTTCTTGAGGGTATATGTATTTCCACAGTGATTTCGACCGTTCTAAATAGACCCTAAATGCGTCCGCCATAGGCCATAAGTGAATTGAGAAGTCCACACAAGTCTATCCTTTGTTTGGTGACAAACTAATTAACGTGGTTGTTGTGATATTAAGTAAATATAAATTTTTAAAAATAAATTTTTTTATTGGGTAAAGTATATTTTATCCTTTTTAAAGTTTGGAATAATTTTTAATTTGATTTTCAATATTTTAATTTTTATAATGCACCTCCAAACTTTTAAATTTTTTTTAATTTGACCAATTCATTAGTTAAATTTGTTTTGACTAACGAACAGTAATTACATAACTTGCACGTGATCACTTTTGTCTTTTTTTTTTTTTTTCTTTAAAATGCCCCCACTCACATCTTACGCACAGGCTTTTTCCTTTGCTGGAGTTCGTTGTCAGCCAGTCAATTGGCCACGTGATCAGTGGGTTCTGGGAAAGCGAAAGGGAGATGAAGAGAGATTCGTCGTCAGACGAAGAGGAAGACCGCCAGAACCACCTTGCACATGCCGATTTGACTGAAGATGCCACCCACCTTGACTCCATGAGAGCCACCTTGTCGGAATTCATCGCCACTTTCATCTTTGTATTTGCAGGGGAAGGCTCTTTCGTAGCTCTGGCTAATTATCTTCAGTTGTTTACATAGAAGCTAACTTGGGTTGTGGGATGCGAGTCAACGGCACCGATAACTTCCCTCTTGGCTTGATCTGCCGGATTTGGAAGCTTAGTTGTTTGGGATGGGGGGCCCTGCTCAAGATCTTGGCCTGATCTGCCGGATCTTCAGTTGTTTACATGGAAGCTCACTCTTGGCCTTTTTTGTTTCACTCTTGGCCTTATTTCTCAGAGCTCCCGGTGAGAGAGAGAGAGATAGACGAAGAGAACTTACCGGTGGCGTAGCAACGGCAGATCCGACGTGCGTGAGAGAGGGGTTTGGGATGGGGCCTTTTGGAAAAAAAACAAAAAAAAAAAAAAGGCCAAGAGTCACGTGCACCGTTCCATTAGTCAAAATGGCTTTAACTGACGGACTGGTCAAACTGTAAAAATTTGAAAGTTTTGAGGGTGCATTGCAAAAATTAAAACATTAGATGTCAAATTAAAAATCGCTCCAAACTTTTGGAGGTAAAGTGTAATTTTTCCTTTTCTATTTCTTTTGTGTTTAGTTTTTGGGTTTGTTTTGTCATCTTTTTATATTTGATTTCATTAGCTATTGATGGGGTGAAAGTTTAGTCATTCTCTAAAGTTTTGTTTGTAGGAATCTTTAAGAGTAACGGTATTAAGTCTTCCATATCTTTTGTTGTTTTTAAAGAGTAAATCATTGACGGATGTGCATGAGTTTTTCAAGCATATAGAATAGTTGTCACTATAGTAGAGATAGTAAATGTGATTGCGTTTGGAAATACACTTGTAGCGAAAATGAAAAAGCCCATAAACCACTAACCGGGTAGTGGTTAGAGATGTAACTCGCCGAAATTTGCTGTAGATCTAAAACGGATTGGGATAGTGATATTCAAAGATATTGTCTTGTAACAGCCCGATAAACTATTGTATATGTCATAGATATTGTTTGGATTATGGATATTCCAAATTGTATCTTTAGCATTGTATTAGAGGAGAAATTTGCCTCATTTAATTGTTATATCAATGAATAGATTGCGATTTTGCAAAAATAAAAGATATTTTTTTAATAATTAAAAAGCTCTTTCATGCAAAAAACAATTTTTTTTTTTTTTTTTTTTTTTGCTCTAAAAGGCCCAAAATTGCATTTTGGAAAAAACTTAGAAGTTAAGATTTTTATTATTATTATTATTATTCTAAAAAGCTATTTCAAGCTATTTCTATAAGTAAAAAGTGCTATTTCCCAACACAATTTCCACCAAGCTATAAGAACTAGCTTGTTTGAGATTGTGTTTGAAAAATAGAGCTTTCAAGTCAAAAAATGTTTTTTTGGCAAAATAATACTTTTTTTTAAAAAAAAAATAAACTTTTTGAATATAAAACGCACTTTTAGACACCTTAAACGCAATCATAAACAGGCCTTGAGTCCACTATTTTCTATCAGTTTAAACTTTTAAGATAATTGATGATATAATATAGTATCAAAACAAAAATCCTAAGTTCTTAGTCATTCACCCTCATTTCAATTAAAAATTTTATATATTAAATTTTATTTATTAAAAAGAAATTTGAGCTCACAAATTAATGGAGAGTACTGCTAACCTATCATTTGTCAATCATTTAATACTAGTATAAAATTAAAATCATTATAATAATAATAATAATAATAATAATAAATTAAGAGCCCTACGGGCTACGCCACCCAAATAGTCGTCATACTTAAGTCAAGTATATACTTCTCAATGATGTGAAGCTTTAGGGGCATACCTAAAGCAACAGTGTCCCTATCTCATAAATGTGAAGATTCTCCTTTGAGGAACATTCAACACTCGAGTAACGATATATAGATATGACATTTTCGATGCAGCTTTGCAAGAAGAGCCCGTGGAATAGCCTTATTGTCAGTAGTAGAGGAGATGATGGCAAGATTTCTTCCTTATATTTGCTTTATTTTACTCATCTTGCTTCTTTGCATGGAAGCACAAGCTGGCCGTCTAGGGGCTACTCCTGATGACGAAGGTGAGGAGGTTTTTCTTTTTCTTTCTATACGTATTTATGTGAAAACTTTTCCTTGATACGTGGCTAAAGCTTTTTCTTCAGTTGTTATAGTTGTTCACTCAATTTTCGACATTTGAACGACAACAACAACAAAAAGTTCCCTAAAAAAGTTCGTGCAATTACGTTGCCTAATCGAGCTGGACTTGTTTATTAAATAAACCAAGCTCAAGTTGAGCTTATACAAGCCAAGCTTGAGCCATTCATGAGCAAATCGGTTCATATATATATATATATATATATATATATATACACAGCTCTATTTGAGAGATTTTCCCTTAAATGGAGGCAACATGCACTTTGTAAATGTTAAGAATATTATGTTATGGTTATTTACTTGTTATTTACTTCCTTAGGTATTATTAGTCTATTAAGTTTACATTTCCTTAGTCTATTAGGTTACTTGTCTCTCTATAAATAGAGACTTATGTATTCATTATCATTAATAACATATATACAATCATAATATAGGAGATGTAGTCCTATATGCTTCCGCTCTCTCTCTCTTCTCTCTCTCTTTCTTCCGCTTCTAATATATTATCCAATATATTTAACATGGTATTAGAGCCACTTTTTTGTGGCCTCCGATAAACGTCTTTAACGTTTTCCAGTGCTCCCTCCGGTGACCTCCCTTTTCCGTTCGTTTGCCCACCGCCAAGTAATCATCCGCTCAAAATCTCTTCCACGCCTTCATCGTAGCCTCATCTGAAAAAAATAATCCCAGATTCTAGCTTGCGAGGCACAAATCTACAGATTTGTGGAAGATCCGCCGCCATTCGCCCTCCAGCAACACCTCTGTCACGTCAGCACTTTCAACCCAATCCAAAACAGTCGCTCCGGTCAAGTGGGTTAGACCCAGATCCACGGATTTGGCAATTTGATCTGTCAACTCGACCAAGCAGGTTGACCCGGTCCAGTGGGTTAGACCCAGATCCACAGATCTGGCAATCTGATCCATCAACTTGACCAAGTGGGTCCATCAAAGGCATCTCCAACCCGATCCAAAACCGGGTTGAGGAGGGATATTGGAGTATTTGAGAAATCACTCGGATCCAAGATTTTCAATCCAACAGGTTAGAACCTAGTTCTGCTGCTGCCATCCTCTCACCCGGATCCAAGATTTTCAACCCAACGGGTTAGAACCGGGTTCTGCTACCGCCAGCCTCCGTGCACAGCCTCCAGCCGCCTTTTTCTTTCCCTTTTCTTCCACCCAAACTCAAGTTTACACATTGAGTTTGAGGGGATGTTAAGAATATTATGTTATGGTTATTTACTTGTTATTTATTTCTTTAGGTATTATTAGTCTACTAGGTTTACCTTTCCTTAGAAGAGATGTAGTCCTATATGCTTCTGCTCTCTCTCTTCTCTCTCTTTTTCTTCTGCTTCTAATATATTGTCCAATATATTTAACAGTAAAAGATCTTACCGAGAGAAATAGGAACAAAGCAAATTGCATTTAAGAGTGCCAAATACAATTAAGCTATATATATTTGTCTCTCTCACACACACACACACACGACATATATATATATATATATATATTCACATGGTTTTTTTATTTTATTTTAAAGGAACATATATAATCTATGGTTTTACTCTGGAAAACAATTTAAGAAAATATATCTTCAAACTTTCAAAATTTTTAAAGTATAAACTGAGAAGCGGAAGAGAAGAAGAAACTGATGACAAGCGAAAGGAAGAGAAGCAGGAAGAAGCACCGGAGAGAGGAGATAGACAACAGTAGCTGTCAAATTTTCTTAATTCATCGTAAGCTGTCAAATATATTAGAAAATAATGTTTAAATAGACTAATGAGCTCTAACCCTAACCCTAGTGGTACTTGAGCTAATTGTCCGCTAAAATAACATAAAGTCGAAATTAAAATAATACAACCCATCTGAAAAAAATAATAATAAAACCAAAATGCAAACTAATAAAAAGCTCAGTAATGAGTTCATAATAAGAGTTGTCAGGGGCGGACCCAGGCTTAGGGTTGTCCGCCCGCCCAAAATTTTACAAATTTTCATAAATATCCTTCAAACATACAAATTTTATAATTTGTCCCCCCAAAATATTATTTGTGTCCTTTTTTAATTATTATTTTTTTAGTTTTGCCCCCCAAAATAATATTTGTGTCCCTTTTAATTATTGGTTTTTAGTTTTGCTCCCCAAAAAAAAATAAGGGTTAAATACTAAATTAGTCCCTAGGGTTTCACAACTTTATTTTTTCCCCCCTGGGTTTTCATTTTTATCACAGGAGGTCCCTGTGGTTTTGATAAGTGACCAAATTAGTCAATCCGTTAGTTGACCGTTAGTTGACCGTTAAACTGGACACGTGGACCAATCAGACGTCGACACGTGGCACATATATTAATTTTTTTTTTAATTTTTTTTTAATTAAAAAAAATGTTTTTTTTTAAAAAAAAATTAAAAAAAATATA
>NC_081542.1:22989468-23017990 GCF_901000735.1 Corylus avellana
TTTATTATCATTATTATTATCATTATTATTATTATTATTATTATTTCAATTGTGCTCTCTTTCAACATAAAGACATCTAAAATACCCAATTCATTTAGTTTCCCTCTATATTGTAGTTCACTTCTAATCAAAAACTTAATTTGGTTTTGGACTCTCATTGAATATGTGAAAGAAAAAGTTAAATGGTTTTGATTCTTTGAGTGGCTTTTAACCCGTGGTCAATTTTTTGAGTGGTTATTTTGAGTCATTTAGGTTTATAATATTTGTTTTGACTTTACAAGTTAAATAGTTTAATAATTTATAATTGCAAAATTGTTTGGCTCGACTCCTAGTATTGTTGCTATTTATGGCTCCGGGTGATTGTTCGGAAAAAAAGTTCACACTCAAAGATACATGTATTAGGATTAGCATTGTGGTAGATTAAAATATTATTTAATAAAAATTAGAATTAAATTATTTAGGATGCATTTTATCATTATTTTTAAATTGAAGTTCTTATGTATTGTTATCTGCTTGTTATTTTATTGTAATCTATTTAAAAACTCTTGTGTTTTAATAAAATCTCTGTAAACCCAATAAATAGCTCAATGGCCAAAAGCTATGGATCTCTCTCCTTTCTTTACCCTTTACCGATCTTGTCGGTTATGGAAAACCCATATGATACGATTAAGGGAAGCAGTTGACTTTTACATCACCGACAGTAGCCAAGTAGCCACAAGTCATTTGAAAATGGCGACCGACCATCACGTGCTTACTGACAAAGAGAAAACGACATCTTCACCGTAGTTGGAGTGACGCTAATTTTCCCGAGTTTTCTCTGTCGTTTTTCTCTCCCACTTCCCCGGGAAGGAGATATGCCCATCTCTAATGGGTATTTTTCAGGAGTTGAAATTTTCGGCTGACTCTAGCGTCAGACTTTTCTTTTCTTCTTCTTCTTCTTTTTTTTTTTTAATTTTTTTTTTTTAAATTGAAGAAGAGAAATATTAAAATGAAATTCAAATTTGAGGTATTAGCACTAAATTTAGGATGATAAAATCACTTTTAAGTGATACCATCCCTAAAGGGTTAACCTTCCACTCCTAAGTTTTACTTTTAAATCCAAAAATAAATTTTGAGGCGTTAAAAACTAAATATTAACTCATAAAAATTTAATAATAATAAAAAAAAGACAAAACCTAGCAGGACTAGGAAGAGAGATTTTTTTACAATTTTTTTTTTTTTAATAAAGTCACATCAAACTTTGGCAAACACTTATCTGACTCTTAACAGCCTAATAGCAAGACTCATTTTTCAAACACCAAAAATGCATTGTTGGCTGTTGCTGCTTCCATTTCCAACTGTGGTGCTCGCCTTGAAAAGCACAATTTATTCTCGCCCCAAAAGAGCTTACAGCTTGATGATGAGCTCTCTCTATATACCCATTACCCACCAGCTTACAACGCAAATGTGATGTTTATCTGGTGGCAGCACTTGGATGGTTCCGAACTTGCGAGGCAAATTGGTAATGGGGAAAAGAACTAAAGGTAGAGTTGCATAGAGAAAATGGTAATTAAGCCTAAAATAGAGATGAGGTCGTATAGAAATTTCGTAAGATTCTGGTTTTTGGTAATAAAAACGTTGCTTTAATTATATTTTTGTATAGATTAAATTATGGAGCATTTTAAGGCAAAGTTAATGGGAAATGAAAAAATTAAAATTAAAATTGATGAGGTTGGTGTATAATGCATGCAGTGGAAGCACTTGGTGAAATAGCTACACAAGTGGGGAAGAAAGATTGGGATTTCAGAGTAGACCCATGCAGCAATGACTCGAGCTGGGCAACACCAAAATCGGATTTGAGGCCATTGTACAACAATTCTCTAATCTGCAACTGCTCCTACCCTGCTGGTGTATGTCACGTGGTTAAATTGTATGTCACCCTTCATTTCCCTTATGCCATCCAACTACATATGTTGAAATTGTGAATTGATCAACTTTTTATTCCACCAAAATCAGAAAAAAAAAAAAAAAAAAACCCTTGACATACAAGGTCCCTAAATGGCCCTTTTAATCAGATATGACTTTAATCTAAGAAGGCAAAATTATCATTCTAGGCACTTCTTGGAATAACTAATCGGTTCTTTTCAATTTCATTTGAAATAATTAATCATATTACTTATATCGGCTGTTTTTTTTTTTTTTTTTTTTTTCTGAATTTGTAATTGTAAGGGTAGTTGTCTTTTTGATATTTTCTAGGAATATTTTTAACATTTCGTGAAACAAAAGGAATACAATGAAATTTTATGATAATTTGGAAGACAAGTTGTTTCAATTAAAAGTTTAGAAATAACATTGGGGTACAAAGTACATAGCATTACTCTTTTCTCAAAATTAATTGATGAAAAATATTAAATTTATTTATTTAATTAAAATAAAAGATGAATTATGAGAATAAATTTAAACTTTAAAGACATTTATTTTGATAAAAAAATATTAAATTTAATTACTTAAAACGAGAGGTGGATAAAGACGTGGTTGCAACACACCTGATGAGGTGGTGAGTGCTGTGCACTCGCACCGTGATGAGGCCAACAGAAGAAGTGGAGGCCAGTAAAATTGCGGGTGGTGGCGCGTGGGTCAAGTTGATTCAAAATAAAAACAGAAAAAAAATAAAAAACGGAGAGGAGTGGCGGTAGACTGAGGGAGGAGCTCCCTCCTCCTTCCCGGTGGACGCTCTCTTATGAAGATCAACACACTCACTGAGAGAGGGAGCTCGCTGGACGAGGGGAGAGGGAGACGAGCTCCATAATTTGGGAAATTGCAGATTGGGTTGAATAATGGTTAATTTACTTCTGAGCCAGCGAAATTTTGGATCTTTCCATCCTCTGTTCATACATATATACGTGAAGATGATCACTTTCCTAGTAATAATCAGATGGCATTTAATCTCTTACCTATAATTATTCTTGTTACAGATTTCTTAAAGGGCAGGATCTTGATGGTGTGCTTCCACCTTCCCTGGTGAAGCTACCCTACCTAAAGGCGATGTAAGAAGAGTCACCAGCAATTTGTTCCTGAAAATTGATTTTAAGCTTCTAATCTAACAGCCCACTTTCCTCTTGCTTGTAGTGACCTCACTCGAAACTACCTCACCGGTACAATACCACGCGAATGGGGTTCTACGAAATTGGAATACCTGTAAGTTACTACTGAATTTATGTCTTAGGTTAGCCAGTGAATGCTCCTTCTGATTGAATTAAGCCGATTCACTGCAGGTTCATTTATGTAAACAAATTATCAGGACCAATCCCAAGCTACCTGGGAAAAATTACCACTCTTACATACCTGTATCTTTCTTGCTCACCCTTTTTTAATCTAGTCGAATGCAACATAGTTTGATTTGCTTTAGCTGAGCTTTAATATTGATGAAGACTATATTTTCAGGAGCTTATCGAGCAATCTGTTTTCTGGAAGTGTTCCCCCTGAGCTTGGGAATTTGGTTAACCTGGAGTATCTGTCAGTTGTTTCTTTTTTAATCCTTCTATTCATTTTCAAATCAGATTGATGATTATTTTCTTAATTATCAACGATTTACTTCTTCAACTGACACTAATTTGACCTGGTCTGAACTTCCCATTTGATGACTGCAGTGATCTTCGTGCTAACAATCTCACTGGAGAGTTGCCAGTAACTCTCACTGATCTAACCAAATTAACGCGACTGTAAGTGGTTGGAGCCCATTTCTATACTTACAGTAATTTTATATATTTAATTGAAAAGCTTCAGGTTTCTATGTTATTCAGTCTTGTTTCCAATGTGGTTATATGCAGTGGGATTAGCAGCAACAACTTCACTGGAAAAATACCCGACTTTTTTCAAAGTTGGAAACAACTTCAGAGATTGTATGTGTTCTATTTTTTTTTTTTAAAAAAAAAAAATCCCATAATGTTAAAATCTCGTCTACTAGAATATTTAGGTGTAATCTAACCTGTTAGAATTGTGTTTTTAACAGAGTGATTCAAGCTAGTGGTCTTGAGGGGCCCATCCCTTCTAGCATTTCGGTCCTGAGTAATTTAACCCTGCTGTAAGTTCTTCCTATGAAGTACTCTTGGGTTGCATAATCTCTCTCTTATCTTCATGTGATACTCAAATTAACAAGACTTGTCGCTTAAGACCCTAACATTTATTAATAATGCAATTTGGTGCAGCTAGAATGATTAGTGACGTACTTGGTGAGGGTTCTAAATTTCCAAACTTAAGCAGCATGACAAAAATAAATATATTGTAAGTAATTCTTTCTCTGTTAAATTTCAACAACTCAAATGATACAAGTTTATAGCAATTTTTCTTAGATGATGGCGGTTGACTTTGCAGGATGTTGAGGAGCTGCAATCTCTACGGACCAATCCCCGCATCTATATCAAACATGACAAAACTACAATTTCTGTAGTTCTTCTTTCCATTCTGTTCTCTCTCTTTTTTTTTTTTTTTTGGTTTTTGTTTCATTTACTGAAATATTACTTAACTATAAACCCAAGATGGTTGGATTATTTCAATTAAGAACATTTTTTTTTTTTTTTTTTTAACTTAACTATATACATACAGATATTTGAAGTTATCTTTTCTCCTTTTTGTTTTTGGCTAGCATAAGTAGATTCGGCATATTCAAATTTATGGACTTTGGGTTATCATGGTACTTTATTCTTAAAGCTAATTGTGAATAACTTCTAGAATTAAGATCATCTGCTGAAACTATAAAACCGAGGTGTAGTTTTGGAGTAAGATTAGTTTGAAAAATGGAGTTGGAAACATCATTCATCTTATGACTATGTAATAATTAATTATCGGCTTTCATCCTTTAGCCTTTGAAAAAAAATGATGATTGCTTCTAATCTTTACAGCCTATGCCTTTTAGAAAGCAGCTATCTAAGGTTGTCAACCCATACTCATTGTAGGAATGACAACCATGACCCACCCCCTCCTACTCCTTTGGCCCATTGTGGCAGCTGTAGTAAGATACCTTTGAACATGCTTACTCTAGTTAGGCTGTCTATGGAATCTGTTCTAACCTACATATCCACTGTTATATGGGCATTCAAGTCTCTCTTTCAATTTTTTCTTCGTATATATTATGTTTCTTGACTCTATACTTTAATATCTGGACATTTATGTCTCATTTCATAATCCTTCTTTTCTGTTATTATAACCGCTAATTACTCGTAATATCCAAGCAGAGATCTCAGCTTCAACAGATTGGAAGGAAATGTTCCAGATTTTTCAGACCAAAATAGTTTGAGTGTCATGTAAGTGTGGAGTTAAAACCCTAAATCTAGCTCTATTGTAGAGAAGCTCAAATAAACAATTAAAAAGCAGCTTAAAGCACACATATAATAATGATTTGGCTTATCTCCTATGTTTATAGGTGAAGATATGAGGAATTTCACTATCATAAAAGAGATTATATTGATAGAATTTAGAATGCGAAATAATAAAATAGAAATATAAACAAAAGAGACAAGATTAAGGTGGTTCGGCAATATGCCTACATCTATATACTAAAACCCTATAGGCTACATTTGGCTTTTATTGAATGATTTGATTGTGCATAAGAGTTTCATTATATAGAGGCTAAAGGGGGATGAGTTCCTTGTATCTTAGTAATGTGGGACAAAAGAATGAGGCTTTTATACAAGCCAAAGGCCAAAGCCTCCCCTCACTTGGGCAATGTGGGACAACCCATATATTATCTCTTAACATATATTGCTTATTGTTACCAATGCACTTTTGTACATACGTACATTTCTATATGTATATATCATCAGAAAGTATATTTTACTTTCAAATATTTCTCCTTTAGTAATGATATAAATAAGTGTTTAACTATAGCGTGATTATGTTGCACTTTGAACAGGATTCTTACAAGCAACTTGCTCAATGGGACTTTTCCAGAATGGATCAAAGCCCGAGATAATCTCGAGTATATAATTCATCTTGAACTCTATTTGAAATTTGCATGACATGTTTTCTCTTTCTGTTTCTTTTTATTTTTATTTTTTATTATTTATTTTTTTAATAATGTTTCAGCACTTATATAATCTTTACAGACCTCATAGTGTTCCAATATACATTGATTCATCTCCTGAACGCTTTATTGTCAGCGGGAGATCTCCTTGAATCATATTGAATTGGTGAATTCAACCTATTTGGTACCAGCATAGATTTGCTTTTTGCACCATGTGACTGTTATTTGGAAACTGCATGTTGGCAATTAATTTTGAGTTGGTTACGGAAGTTTTCTGGTGTTAGCTTGAATTGACCGGTTTATCAAAACCTTTTCAAATATAATTTTTCTTTTCTTATGGATTTATAATGAGTTATTACTGAAAATACGTTTTTGTGCAGCCAAATGGATCTTTCTTACAATAACTTTTCAGAAATCTCTGCGCCACCTACTTGTCGAGAAACCCTGTAAGAACTTTTCTTATCATCTTAATCTTAATTTAAGTTTACTTGAGGTTTGCATACTTACCCTCTTCACAAGCTTTTAGTTTTTCAAAACTAACCAGGTTCTCATTTCATCAGGAATTTGTTTCAGAGCTTCTCTGGACAAGACAATTTGTAAGCTTCTAACTTGAAAACTTATAAGAAGAACCAATGTTTTTTGGACCTGGCTTACATCCTGTGGAAAAATAACAAGACATCTCATGTTATTTTAAACCTACGGCTACGGCCAAGATTAAGAGCATGTTTGAGATTGCGTATGAGAAAGAGATTTTAAGTCAAAAAGTGTTTTTTAAGCTTTTGTAAAAATACGTTTTAGCCATTTTTAGGCTTTTTGACATTAAAAAGCGCTTCAAATTTTTTTTACCAAACAGGTGTTTTTTTTTTTTTCTTTTTTTCAAACGAGCTTTTAGAATGTTAAACGCACTTTTCAGGTCCTCAAATGCACACCCAAAAAGGCCCTAAAACTTCCCCATTTTTAGTCCAAACGATGTAGTTTTAAAGGAAACTAACAAAAGTTTTCTAAACGCCATTTGCACCAAACGACCATTGTCCTGCACTTCCTTCTTCATCCACTTCCACTTTTTCTCTCTTTCTGTAAGTTCTTCTTTAAAATCTCTTTTTAGTACTTTCCTCTCTCTTTTTACTTGTTATCTTCCTCAACTCGGATAGTTTCAAAGCCTTAATTTTCTCTCTTCTCCATCTCTCTCCCATTTTAGACTCACTCCCACTTTAAATGAAATGAAAGATGTTGCCTCTCTCTGCAAAAACCAGGCTTTGTTTTGTGTTTTCTGCAAAACCAGTTAAACACTCTTATGGTTGCTGACAGGAGGGGTTAAAAGCTCACTACTTTGAAAGGAAAATATTTATTGTTTTGGTCCCTGAGGATTTTGTCCCTTTTGAGTGTCGATTTGGCTAAATTCATGAAGGGCGGGCTAATGCATCGGTCAGGTTTCTTTGGTATTGTAGA
This sequence comes from Corylus avellana, assembly GCF_901000735.1. Classification (NCBI taxonomy): domain Eukaryota; kingdom Viridiplantae; phylum Streptophyta; class Magnoliopsida; order Fagales; family Betulaceae; genus Corylus; species Corylus avellana. Next base: position 22,996,919 of record NC_081542.1, read on the forward strand.
GTTGACCATTCCTCTTTCATGGCCTTCATATGATTTGAAAAAATTATTAATCGAAGACATTGTTTGCACTGAAATGTTTCTATGGAAACTTCATTTTGAACGCTCAGACTTGTTCTATTTGACCTGCTGCTGCTTTGCTGAAAATAGTTAAGAAGAATTTGCAGAAAGAAAGTGGGAATGGGTGAAGAAGGAAGAGGAGGACATGCAAACGAAGTTTAGAGAACTTCTGTTAGTTCCTTTAAAGCTATGTCGTTTGGGCTAAAAAGGGGAAAGATTTAATCATAACTGTAGATTTAAAATAACAGGAGATGTCTTGTTATTTTTCTACAGGATGTAAGCCGAATCCATGTTTTTTCTGTTTTATATTTTTATTTTTAGCTTTTATTTTGGAGAAGCATTTCCTTTTTTTTTTCATTCTAATTTTGCTAAGTTCACACTTCTTTCTTGTACGATGCTAATTAAGAACACTCGGCGGCAAGTGCCTGGAGCCCTATCCATGCTCAAAAGGTAATTATACTACCTTATTCAAATTATGAGGTGTATGCTTTAAAACATTTCATATTGTTATTGGCAACTGAGTAAATGAAACGAGAGATAGTTAATACATAATTTCCTTTTTGTTATGTAATGATTGCTTATGTTTTAATTTATTAAAAAGCTGCTATTTTTGTTTCTGGGTAGATCGGTACTCATTGCATATAAATTGTGGTGGAAGTACAATCACTATTGGAAACATAGAGTACGAAGGGGATCAAAGCCAAGCAGGTCCAACAAACTTTGTTCCTAACACCGCTAATTGGGGATTCAGTAGCACCGGATATTTTTTGGAGCTCAACAGAACCTCAGATCATTACATAGCGAAAAATGTGTCAATACTAAGAATGACTAACTCTGGATTATTCACGAGTGCACGACTCTCTCCTCTTTCTCTGACGTATTATGCACGTTGCTTGGCAAATGGAAATTATACCGTGAAACTATACTTTGCAGAGATAGTATTCAGAGACAACAGATCTTTTTATAGTCTTGGAAGACGGATATTTGATATTTATATCCAGGTATGACGCCATATTTGTTTTGCTTTATACATAGAGCACAATTTTATTGATTTAATTTGTTACAGGAAAAATTGGTGTGGAAGGATTTTGATATTCAACATGAAGCACAAGGTGTTGATACAGCAGTTGTTAAGGAATTTAAAGCAGTTGTGAGAAAGAAAGTCTTACAAATCCGCTTTCATTGGGCTGCGAAAGGGACAACAGGTGTGCCAAAGGAAGGAACTTATGGTCCTCTCATCTCAGCTATCTCTGCTAAATCTGGTAAATATTTCATGGAGTATGAGAATCTTTTTACTATCCAACTTCTTCCATACTTGTAGAATGATGAACAATAAAAGCATAGCACAATATAGTTGAGGTAGAACCCGTGGTTATTTGCTGTAAAAGTATTACCCAAAACAAGATTCAACTACATAATCTTCTTTATACTCTTCCTCTAATATTCGTGTGTTTGAACCATGCATTCATATCTTGTTTTAGGTTGGTCCACCTATATCTTTCTGTATGGTACTACTGGTATTCCAGGATGCAACTTTATAATCTGTTTCCTTTACTATTTGTCTCTTCTCCAGATTTCAGCCCCCCTGACTACAAGATATTCATTGTTGTCGGAGCTGTAGTATCAGTGCTTTTGCTCATTTTTATGATCTTAGGCATTCGGATGTGGATCAAGAAACGAGGAAGGATATCAAGGGAAAAAGGTAATCATATGACTTGTTAAAGTAATAATTAAGTGATTAAATTTACTTCTTCCTATCAACTTATATTTTTGGGATAACTGGTAATTTAACATGGTATCAGACCCAAAGGTTCTATGATCGAACTTTGACTTTGTCAAATCACCCCCCATTTAAATTAAATATTCCACATGTTGGGATCACTGCTTTTTGACAAAATCTAAATGAAGGCATATTTACATGAGAGATGGATGACTTGAGATCACTGAGTTGAGTAAATGTCTAAGAAGGACCCATATTTAAAAATATATATATATGAAAAAGAAAAAGAAAGAAGTGAGAGATAAAAGATTGTGGATTTCATTTAACTCTATTTTTGAAATGTCATCTAAATTATCTTAACATAATTGTTGAGAAGAACAAAAAGGCAAATCTCTTGGTAATAGGGACCTATGAAGTTCCTCTCTTTTAAATTTTGTTTTTTTGATTCCCAATACACCTGTAATTGGTAAAAAAAAAAGAGAAACCCTAAATCTTTTAAAAACTTGGGGTTTATGTGGATGACCAACTGCAGTATGGTACTTTCTCACTGCTTTTGTTTGGTCACATTCTATCTGGCATCTTCTAAGTAGTCAATAGATACAACAATACTAATTAAAAAATTAATCATATCATTTATAAGATGTTATGTGACAATAGGCTCACCTTTTCATTCCTTTTGACAGAGCTGAGAGGATTAGATCTGCAAACTGGTTTTTTCACCTATAGGCAAATCAAAGCAGCCACTAACAACTTCGATACTACAAATAAGATTGGAGAAGGTGGTTTTGGATCTGTATACAAGGTATCCCACAACATCATCTTCCTTCAATTTTAGGATATCTATTTTCTTTTTCTTACTTATCCATTATACCAAGAGGCTGTCTAATTCAATAATGAATCCATACCTGAAGATGTATATTTTCCCATTTCTGATGCAGGGTATACTGTTTGATGGTACCATAATTGCAGTTAAGAAACTTTCTTCAAAATCAAAACAAGGAAATCGTGAATTTGTGAATGAAATAGGAATGATTTCGGCTGTACAACACCCAAATCTTGTTAGATTGTATGGATGTTGTGTTGAGGGAAATCAACTATTCTTGGTATATGAATACATGGAAAACAATAGCCTGGCACGTGCTTTCTTTGGTAAGCCTGAGGTTTTCACTTTAGTATTTTATGTTGACTGTCTTCTGCTTATGTGCTTAAAATTGATAATGGCCTCGATTAAGAACTAAGTTGATGAGTTCCCCATTGGACAATCTACAAAATATGTAGGTCCGGAGGAATACCGCTTAAATTTAGACTGGCCTTCAAGACAGAAAATATGTGTTGGCATAGCAAGAGGTTTGGCTTTCTTGCATGAGGAATCATCAATAAGAATTGTTCATAGAGACATCAAAACTACCAATGTGCTATTGGATAGAGACCTTAACCCAAAGATTTCTGACTTTGGTTTGGCCAAGCTTGATGAAGAGGAAAACACCCACATCAGCACGCGAGTCGCTGGAACAATGTGAGCTACCTTTTTCCCTCTTTTCTTCATTATGTAGTCTTTTTGTGATTCTATTCTTCCATTTCATTTGCCTCCCAAGTTATTGACCATTAGAGAAAAAGGAAAAAATATTTATTGATTTGTATTTCTCTATGAGATGTTGCCCTAAAGTAAACGTGAACATAGAAGCATGGAAAGTCTCTGCATATCAGAAATGTCTATATATGGAACATGAGATAAATTACTGGATTAAGTGGTTGGTAGGATTTTTATATGTCAGTTGTTTGCATTTGCAACGCAACCATGCTTACAGAGAAATCCGTAGCTACATCAATTATCAACCAGTATTCAAGCGGTTAAAATGTCTAAACATGAAATGTACTATTCATATGTTGTAGTTATTGTATTCCCCAATACTAGATGCATTAAAGAAAAATAAAAATTTCAGGAAAGAAAAAAAAAAGTAGGACAATCTATGTTTATTCAACCTCTAAAATAAAAGCTAGCCCTAAACAATGACTCCCTCTAAAATCAAGAAATAAACAATACAGAGAAATTTGTGCTCAATTATTGTATCGTCCTTCACTCTCAAAATCAATGTGTGTGTGTGTATATATATATGTCTCTCAAAAACCAATATTTCCAAAGGGAAAAAAAAATTACTGAGTTCTTGTGGAATCTAAGAACCAAAACCCCTTAAACTTGAGCTCCATGACCTACCAAACAACTTGAGTGGCTAAAGTTATATTACTAAACCAATTCTCTACTTGCAATGTGCAAAGGTAGTGACATGTTCTTTTTCCCCACCGAGAAAAAATTTATGTATATTTAACAGAATGAAATTACCACTTTACCCTAATAGCTTTATTGATCGAATAATTGCATGCTGAATGAAAATGAAATATGATTTGGTACCGAAGTTTCTCTTTTTTTTTTCTTTTTTTTTTTTTTTTTTTTTTTTTTTTTTCTTTCTTTCTTTATTTATTTATTTTTTATCTTTATCTTTCTAATTTACATAAGTTTCTCTTGATGCTTAACTTTGTTGAATATGAAAGATTGAAGCTTTATATGAGTGAGTGTGATCTTTATTTTTTATTTTTATGATAATTCATACTAGTGTTCTAAGTCATAAATAATCTTCATTTGCAGAGGATATATGGCTCCAGAATATGCATTATGGGGTTATTTAACCTATAAAGCAGATGTCTATAGCTTTGGGGTTGTCGCAATGGAAATTGTTGCTGGGAAAAGCAACATGAAATATCGACCAAATGAGAATTATATATGCCTTCTAGATTGGGTAAGATTTGATCTTTTTCTTTAATATATGCTACTATAAATAATGTCTGGAGGCCTGGCTGTTCTTTTGTCCCTTTCCACTAAATTTGGTCATCCTAATCTATTACTCTAGCCTCAAGCAACAAAATAAACTAACATATGTTGATTTGGCTTTTTCACTTCACACTTGAGTTTATCAAATTGACATTTTTTCTTTTCTTTTTAGTAATGTTAGAAACCACACTTTTTTCCCAACATTATCCGACTTTGTTCATATGGCAGTGCCATTCAGTCCTTGGATATTATTATTATTTTTTTTTTAAAAAAAAAATAGTTGATTGACACTGTCACGCCAGCAGGGTGGGATAGTAATGGGATAAAAAGAGTGATTTCTAGTGGTGCTCAATTTTTTTCTATGTGTACGGCTGCATATTCGCTTTTGTTGATTAGCTACTTTTCATTTCCATTCTCTTTTCTATGCTTATTATAGGCACTTGTTCTACAACAAAAAGGTAACCTAATGGAGCTGGTGGATCCACAGTTGGGTTCCGAGTTAAATGAGGAAGCTATTAGAATGATCAAAGTAGCTCTCTTATGCATTAATCCATCGCCAGCACTTAGACCCACCATGTCTGCAGTAGTAAGCATGCTCGAAGGCCAAACCATTGTTGATGAAGTTACCATTGATCCAAGTATATATGGCGATGAATTGAGGTTTAGTGCCTTAAAAGACCGGTTTGAACAACTCCAACGAGCACCAACGAGCACAAGTGAAGCAGAGAGCCTTATGCATTCATCAATAGCAACATGGGTTGGATCTTCTTCCACATCTGGCTAAGATCTCTATCGAGTTAATCTTGATTCTCAGTAATTTCAGCATACTACTCATTACATTATGAGAGCTAAACACAATACTGCATATATATATATATATATATATATATATCTATCTTATGGACATACCCATTTAGTTGTCTTTGCTTACCCTGTTCAAGAAAAGTTGTGCTTTTTAGACTGCATTTACTTATAATAATTTGATGTCTTTCATTCTCATGTTTTTGTGATTGAAATCATCTTTTCTACTTGGAAAAAGATAGCATTGATAAATTATCACGTATTATAAAAAATGGTATGTTACACAACCATCTTTTTTATAAATTCAATAAATCAACCATTAGTTTTATGGACTAATGTTGACTCCACATAAATTCAATAGTGAGGTTTTTAGTAATTTTTTACTTGAAAAAAAGAAAAGAAAAAAAAAAAGGAATATGAATGGTCATTCTATTTTATTAGAAATTTAATTATTGTTTATTATTATATAAATTTTGATTTAATCCTAGTGAGAGCAGCACCAAACAAAAGAATATAAATGGTCAGTCTATTCTAACTATAATTCCCATTTCTATTCTTAAAATGCCCTAAGAAGAGACAACTGTAAGATTTATGAACAATTTTTATATACTTGACTGCTGAAGTTGCTTATGAACTTTGTCAAGCAATCACATGAACTGATCTTTCTTGCGACAGACATTCTCTCCAAGTGTTGGGGATTGTTTAAATTGCGACTTTGAATTTGTCTTCTTTTGGAAACAAACAACGAGTTCTAACACACTGTAATCATTGGAAATGATGGCTCAAACTAAAACTCTTTTTTTGATATCATATTAAGAGCTTGTTTTCTTCTCAAACATGTGAAATACAAAATTTAAATAGGAGGTGAATTACAAAGATAATGTTAGAACTCAAAACTTTGCTTTAATACCATATTAAGAACTTGTTTAGGATTGTGTTAGAAAATAAAGCTTTTATATGTATAAAGAGCTTTTTTTAAAAAAAATAAAAATAAAAATAAAAATCCTTTTTAAGTCTTTCTCAAAAGTGGATTTGTATCTCAACTTATTTAATGATAAATCATTGATTATTATTATCTGACTAATCGACATACATTTGTTAAGAATTTGATTAGTGTCGTATGTTTATATCCTGTTAGAAAATGCGTGAAAATTCACCTTCAATGCATCATTTGGATATAAATTATCACCAACTCAATCTCTAAAAGTGTGTCATGTGTCTCTTAACATGTTAAAAACACTTTTTTTTTTTTTTTTAACACTTTATTTAAAAAACATTTATTTCTAACATGTTATAACACAAGACTAAGTTGAAGAAAGTTTAGAAGAAATTTACTTATTATGGTACACTAAGAGAAACACGATAGTCTTAATCACAAAGTTTTGAGGAAACTTCTACCAGACCTTTTAATCTTTTTAGATGTGGTAGTTTATAAAGTAATCCTAGAGTCTATAGTAAATGAACATGGCCGGTTCACATGGTTGTCTCGTGTAGACTACGTTTCCTTTTTGCCTTTCTCTTTTTTGTTTCCTCGTTTGATACTACTATACTAATTTGCTGGCCTTGACCAGCTTGTTTACTCAAGTCAAGAAACCATTAAATTGGTTTGAAGCTCCAAATCCCACCAACCATTCTATCTCAAGCATTGAAGGAGGAAGAGCAAGCTCGTTTTGCAATTATTAATTAATATTCTAACAACTTGCTCTAGCTACATAAATTTGGAAGTTGCATATTGGGTTGAAATATTGTTTACTTCTGATCTAGTGATATTTTCAATTTTCTCATCGTCTGTTCAAACATATATAGTAAAATAATATGAAGAGAAGAGATTTTGGCCAAGATGCCTTCTGCAGCTTTATCATTGAACTTAAATAAAAAAGAGTTACACTTGTATTTGATCACATCAAGCTAACAAGATAAGCTTTGATGTGATAAGAAGATTTAAACAAAGAATAAGAGATAATACAAAAGATTACAATCAATCAAAAGAGAAGTGATACAAACAGATCACTCTTACAAGAGATAAGTAAGAGTCCTAGTAGAAAGATGGATGAGATAGAAGTTTTATGGCGGTAGGTCTCTGGTACTGCGATTGAGCGCCCTAGTGAGTGCGCTCGATCGCACTTGGGATGATTTTGCACTTCGGAACTCTCTGGTACTACGCTCGATCGCACTGAAGTATGCGATCGAGCGCTCTTCTCTTGAGTAGCAGCAGACTCCTTAACAGGCCCCCTCAAACTCATGCGAGGAGGAAGAATCATGAGTTTGTCACGCAATTCCAGAAACCGAGAAGAAGTTAATCCCTTAGTAAAGATGTCAGCACATTGATCAATGGTCGAAATAAACTGAATCACAATATCCTTGTGCATAACCTTTTCTCTAATGAAGTGATAGTCTATAGCTATATATGCTTTGTCCGAGCATGATAGATAGGATTAGACGCCAATGCAATGGCTCCAAGATTGTCACACCAGAGCTTTGGTGGAGAGAGAAGGGAGATTCTCAACTCCTTTAGAAGCATGCATAACCAATATAACTCAGTAGTGGCAATGGCCATAGATCTATACTACGCCTCTGTGCTTGAACAAGATACAGTTGGTTGCTTTTTGGATTGCCAAGAGATTAAACAATTGCCGAGAAAGACACCATAACCACTTGTGGATCTTCGGTCAATTGGATCACCAGCCCAATCAGAGTCACAAAATGCTTCTAGATGAAGAGGTCCCTTAGTAAAAGACAAGCCATAATCTGGAGTTCTCTTGAGATACCTTAATACTCTCTTAGCTGCAATAAAATGAGTTGTAGTAGGACAATGTAAAAACTGACAAAGATGATTCACTGAGAATAATATATCTGGTCTTGTGAGAGTGCAATATTGAAGTGCACCAACAATATGCCTATACAGGGACTGATCTTCTAATGGTTCACCATCAAATTTAGTCAATCTTTTGCTCGAAGTGCATGGAGCAGAGTAAGGTTTAGCTCCTATCATGTGAACTCGATGTAGAAGATCAATAATATATTTGGATTGATTAAGATACAAACCTGCAGAAGCACGATGTACATGTATGCCCAAGAAATATGACAAATTACCCAAATCCTTCAACTTGAATTCAATTTGTAGTTTTGAGATGAGATCATTGATGCTGGATAGATTATTTTCAATTATGATGATATCATCTACATATATAAGCACAAAAATGGTAAGGGAATCTCTATGAAGCAAAAATAAGGAAGTATCCATCAATGATCCTGTGAAACCGAGTTCAAGTAAAGCTTGAGTAAGTCTATGGAACCAGGCTCTTGGTGCTTGTTTTAAGCCATACAAGGCTTTGTGAAGCTTGCAAACTAAATCAGGATATTGAGGATCAACAAATCCTCTTGGTTGTTCCATAAAAACCTCTTCATCAAGTTGTCCATGGAGAAAAGCATTTGATATATCAATTTGTTTCAAAGGCCAATTATAATGAATAGCTAATGCTAAAATCAATCTCATAGTTGCAGGTTTTATCACAAGACTAAATGATTCTATGTAATCTATACCATCTCTTTATTCAAACCCTTTCGTCACTAGCCGTGCTTTATACCTTTCAATGGTTCCATCTGGTTTTTGTTTGAGTTTATACACCCATTTGTTTCTGATGACATTTCTATTGTGCAGTTTTGGACAAAGAGACCAAGTGTGATTTTCCTGCAAAGCTTGGAACTCACTTTCCATGGCAGCTTGCCAATGGGGATTTGAGGCTGCTTGAGTAAAGGTGCTCAGCTCACTAAAGGTAGAGATAGATGTATGCATGGCTTTTAGGGGATGTTTGGTAGAGTAGTATAGCTTGAAATCAGTAAAAGTTCTAGGTTTTAGGCTGCCTGTTTGAGATCTAGTAACAATATGAGGTGATCTTGGTGGATCAATCAAGGTAGGTATGGAAGAAATGGAAGGAATATGATCTTCTAAGATTGGAAGAGGTATGTCACAGGTAAGTGTTGGTGTTGATTCTGCAGTGGAATCAATGGTTGTAGGTGAAGTAGGTGTGGTTGTAGGTGAAATAGGTGGAGAACTTCAGAAATCACTCCTGTTGGTGTAACAGAATCTGTTATCATAATTGGAGTGGATTTTGCAGGTAAAGAGCTTGAAGTTGGTATTACTGCAATGGGAACAATTGGAGGGGATAATGGTTCAAGAGAAATTGGTTCAGTTGTGATCAAATCAGGTGAAATATTGTTAACTTCAATGAACTGAGAGAGTAAGGGAACAATACCTTGGTTCAAAGGAGAGTTACTTGTTGAAGCCATGTAGGAGGCCGTACCTTGTGTAAGAAACAAATTCTCATCAAAGATCACATTCCTTGAGATAAAGACTCGTTTGGTGGAGGTATCTAGGCACCTATATCCCTTTTGATTTAAGCATTATCCTAGAAGGATGCATTATCTACTTCTGAATTCAAGTTTGTATCTATTATAAGGACGAAGAAGTGGGTAACAAGCACAGCCAAATACCTTTAAGTTACTATAATCTGGTTCCTTATTGTGAAGTTTAAAATAAGGAGTAGATCATTTTATAGATTGATTAGGCAATCAGTTAATCAAATAGACAACAGTATGGCAAGCCTCAATCCAGAATTTAGAAGGTAAATGAGATTGAGCAAGAAGTGTAAGGCCAGTTTCTATGATATGTTTGTGTTTTCTCTCTGCTATCCCATTTTGTTGGGAAGTGTGAGGACATGTTATTCTATGAAAAATACCATGAGAAGAAAGGAAGTTTTTGAATTGGTGAGATGTATATTCACCCCTACCATCAGTTTGGAGCTGTTGATCTTTGTTGAGAGAAGATTTTCAAGTAAACTCTTAAACTTGACAAAACAAGCAAATACTTCAGATTTTAATTTCAAAGGAAAAATCCATGTATATCATGAGAAATCATCTACAAATATAACATAGAATTTATAACCACTAACAGAAACAAATAGAGAGGTCCAGAGATCACTATGAACTAATTCTAATGAAGAATTGGTAACATGAGTTGAATCCTGAAAAGCTAGTTGTTTGCTTTTGGCTAATTGACACGGCACACATAAAGAAAGACTAGACTCTAAATGACTATCAAGAAGATGTTGATACTTGAGAAGACGCTTGAGAACTTGAGAATTGGGATGTCCAAGTCTGTTGTGCCAAGTGACTTCACCAGCTTTGACTCCAAGAAAGGCAGCATGATTGTTGTGTTTATTGACTCCAAGAAAGGCAGCGGGATTGCTTTGTTTATTGATGAGAAATTGTTTCAGCTGAATTGGGTATAAACCATCCTCACTTGGCCTTTGCAATATTATCTTCCCCGAGAGGTTGTCCTTTACAAGAAAATAAGAATCTGTGAGTTTGAAGTGGCACTTATTATCATGACAGAAACGATTTATTGAAAGGAGATTAGTTGAAACATCAGGACAATGTAAGATATGTTTTAGATGAACAATTGTGTTTTGGAGTTTGAAAGAAGAAGAACCCGTATGAATAATGGGAAGAGAGCTACCATTGCCTACAGCAACCTGTTCTTCCCCATCGTATGGCAGTTGGATTGTGAGATTTTCCAAGTCAGCAGTGATATGATTATTAGCCCCACTGTCAGCTAACCAATCATCATCTTCACGAAGAGCATTGGATTGAGCAGTCATGGCTACAAGCTCGCTTGGAGGGTGTCTTCCTTGGTAGGCATAGTCCATGCGATGATAGCAGTCAAGTGCTTGATGGCTTGTCTTACCACAAATCTGACAAGGAATCCGATTAGTGCTCTTAAAGAAGGTAGAATTTGTTTTACCTGAGATTGAAGCACGATTTGTTTGCTGAGGAGAATAGCACTGACTAGCACTATTTGTTTGCTGAGGAGAGTAGCGCTGACCACCAAGGGGCTTATGTGGTTGATTGCGTGCAGTGTTCTTTCTGAATTTGGGCCTGTGAGCATTTGGCTTTTGAGAATAAAGCGCAAATGAGGTGGTCTCATACTGCTTATTCTGCTGTAGTAGAAGACGTTCATGGTTGAGCAGAGCAGACTGAAACTAATCTAGAGGCATAGAATTGTTATTTGTAACAAGAGAGAAGGTAGTGATGAAGGCATTAAACTGAGCATTCAGGCCTCCAACAAGGTAAGAGATAAGATCTTCCTCGTCAACTTTCTTTCCAACAAGAGCTAGTTCATCAACAAGGGACTTGGCTTCTTGTAGATACTCAGAGCAAGTCTTAGTTCCTTGATGAAGGGTTTGTAATTGGTGCCGTAGTTGATTGATGTGTGTCCTAGAAGGGCTTGTAAAACAGGTAGCTGTGATGCAAATTTTAATACTCGCAAGTGCAAGAATCGTTTGCAATATAATGTTTTGAAGTGCGAGGTCGAATTCATTGGGAATTATATTTTTGAATAACAAATTTAAATCTAAACTAATTAAATCCTAACCTAGTTCCAAAAGGTTTTTGAATTTTGAGTTTTGAAAATTAAAGGATAAACATAAACTAAATAAAATAAAACAAAAGATAAAGACTAAAGTTTGGTAATCCACATTCACCAAATCATAACAACATACTCCATGTTCATCAATATTTATTCGAAGTTCTCACAATTAAAATCTTAGATATATTTTACTATGCTTCAATAGTTAATTAAAACCATCACATGTATCCATTCATTGCACAAATCACAAAAGGAATCCAATATCAATTAAATTATCTGATGTATCCGTAAATCACAAAAGATATCCAATTTTAATTGAAACACTTAATGTATCCATAGAACAAATCACAAGGAATATCCAATTTTTAAGCAAATAAAATCAAGCAATCAATTGTACTGAATTATCTCAAATCATCAAGTATATCTTTGAATCACAAAAGATATCCAAGAATCATTCAATCCAATTGAAAAGAAGTAAAACAATTGAAATATAGAACTCAATAAAATCGGATAAATAAAGACTTACATAAAAGTCATGTCGTTCTTCATCAGTGAGGCTTCATCCCCAGCCTTAGTTGGGAATTTACCTCCACATAAAAATAAAATCTAAACCTAAACCTAAACCTAAACCTAAAGAAAAACTAAACTAAAGAGAAAAGCTGTAGAATTTTGCTCTCTGGAATTGTGTCTTTTTTCTTGAATGCAAAGAGGTCTATTTATAGGCTTAGGGTAGTCCTAGAAGCCCAAGTAAACCTAGATAATTCGGAGGTCTGTCTCCCAGTCCAAATAGAAGTCTGAAATCGGAATTGGATTCGTCCAGATTTGTGTCCTTTTATTGCGGGGCGATTTTGGCATAGTAACCGTCCGAATTAAGAAAATCATATTTCACAAGGAATTGTATGATTTTGAGTTATCTTTTCAATGCCGCTTGAATCACTTCAATCCGATATTTGATCGGAAAGTTATGATCAAAATACTGAGACATGTGCAGAATCTGAATTTGAATCCAATCTGAAATCTTATCCAATCTGATCTTTAATCCGATTTAACCTTTTTCTTGAATTTGGTTAAACTTAACCACATCATCTAGGTCTTCTCAAAGTATAATTTCTTTTAAACTTTGCATTTTTTCCTTTAAAGCTGTTGTTTTTCTACAACGACCTAGAAAACACTAAAAATACAAAACTAACACAAAACATTAAATAACAACACAACTAAAGGATTAACTAATGTAAATAAAGGGGTCCAAATATGAAATATTTGGCACTTATCAAACACCCCCAAAGTAACATTTTGCTAGTCCTTTAGCAAAACAAAAAAAAAATAAAAAATAAAAGCAAGGAACATAAATCCTCTTTCGTGGGAGAGATGATTGCATTTAGCATACGCAACAAGTCTTTTAAACCCCTAGGCATCCCTAGTGAACGAGTAAAGTCTTGTGAGGGCTTAACAGGAATGATACCCACAAACATTGTAGCACTATGTTGTTAACAAGAAAGAAGTTTCACATAAACCATGGTTCTTATTCATGAGCAAGCTTAAAAAGACAAACACCATCATCACAGTCAAAAGGAAATTCAGAATCAAATCACTCATAAATGGACAATTGAGACTTCATATGTTTTAAAAAGTGTAAAGTGTAATTAGCATACAATCATGAAGCTTTCAGCTTAAACTCAAGATAAGTTCTATAAAATTTGTAAGAATCCCTAACAAATGAAACAACCAAGGCAAGATATGCATTTCTTTTTTATAGGCTCTGCAATGTCTAACTCCCTTAAGCTCGCTAATTGACCCATGTAACAAGTGTTAGGCCAATGACTCCCAAGTTAGGTGGCTTTAGGACACTAGATGTAAAACATCCCTAAGGGCTTATTAACTTAAGTCAAAAAGGCTACGAAACTAGACTAGCCATATCATAAATCAACACTAAACTTCACACCTTTTGACGCGAACACTCAATGCTTAATGAGGTAAGAGGTCCGGTTACTCAGCAAAAAACTCAACATGATCTTTCTTTTCATTTTGCTTCTCTTTTTTAATTTATTTTTTTTCTTTTTTATATCTTGCAAGCCAATGGTTATTTATCAATAGGTCATCCAACAAATCTCAAAGAGAACAAGCTTAAGTTCAAACATCGTACCTCACAGAAAATATGCTAATGTGCTCATAAAAATTTATCTCAAAACAAGTGAAATCTCTTTTACCCAAAAATAAGTCAAATGACTCAAACTCCTAATGACATAATGATGTGTTCAACCCTTTAAGTAAGCTAATGAAATGCAAATCACAGTTACAGTTTAACTTAAACTTGACAACAACATGGCACAATTTTTTTTTTTTTCAAATTTTTTAACACAAAATGACAAATAAAAATAAACAAATAAGAACAAAAATAAACAGACAAAGTGTTTTTTCATACCCTCAAACTTGAATTACACATTGCCCTCAATGTGTAGTATAGAAATACATTACCAGAAGTAAGGAAACATCAAGGTGTGAAAAAGGGGCAGGGCATCCTCCAAACTCAAACACCAAAGCACCTGTCATCAAAACTAACAGCAAATTTTTTTTTTTTTTTTTTTTTTTTTTTATAGAAACAAAACTCAAAAGATTAATTGCTGTTAAAAACAAAAACAAATAAAAATAAAATGTAATGAAAAAGGAAAGAAAGAATTTGTGGAGTCAAGTGCAGAAAATAAACTGAAGAAGAAAACTTTACAGCGCTTTCCCCGATCATGCGAATATCCAACCAATCTCTTCCACCCCTTCTTCTTCAAACCTTCATACCTCTCTGGAAGGATATTTCGCCATCTTATGTAGAATTGCTTGCTTCGAAGGATCTTCTTAGGAAAGTGGTTCCTAGATTTGTGTGCTTGTGTGCACAAGTCCTTGAGTATCTTGACATAAGATGGCACTTTGAGACATTCAGGCGATGAAGATTTGGATTCTTGATGTGTCTCAAGAGGGACAGTGATGCAGGCATGAGCTTCAGTACTTACTTCCATGTCACTGGGCAGATCAGGATTTGTTAGGGGCTCACTGTTCTCATGGTGCTCAACTTGCTTAGGGTGCTCAACTTGCTCAGAGTGCTCAACTTGCTCTATGTACTCAACTTCTTCTTTTTCTTCCTCCTCAATGTTATTCAAAATTTCCTCCTCATCAATCATGTAGTTTAGAATGAATGGACATTCTTCTCTCTTGTGATAAGGATTATAACAATATGAACATGCCTTATATATTGGATGATTGCTAGGCAACGTAAGATGATCAACTCTAGCTTCTCTGAACTGGGCTAATCTCTTGCCTATGTCATTAACATGAGCAGTTGGAAAATGTTGCACTATTGCTAGAGAAGCATAATAAGATTTGACAAATTCATGATGAGATATGCTAGCATCATCCTCCATCATGCTTACGTAGTGTAAAAAGAATGGGCATTCACTTTTGTGGTGAGTGGGATTATAACAATATTCACAAAACAGAGATGGTTCGCATTTCTTCATAAATCTGACATAGATAGACTTAGCTGCCCTGAGTTGGTATTTTCATCTATCTAAGTCATCAATGTGAGCAGTTGGACAAAGTTGCCATATATCATCTTTAGGAAGATAATTTAATGTCGCATTTTCCTCTCTTTCAAAGTTGGTGGTGGCTTGGACATGCTCATGATAAGAATTTTCGGACTCATCCTCATCAATTATGTAGTGTCCTTTAGCATCAACTGACTTTGAAGCTCTTCTTCTTTATTGTTATCCTCTATGCTCTCATTGTCCCAATATTGAGTCATTGGGTCAAGTTGATGTTCAGATGAATGTTCATTCTCACTCTCGCCAATCCATTCTTCCATCCCTGCAGTAGCATGAGTATTGGCATCTTTGAGCTCTTGATTGAATTGACACAGTTCTTCTTTGAGCTCTATATTGAGTCTGTTCATATCTTGCTTCATCTCTTGCATGTTCTTATCAATTGATTGCATGAATGCTTTCATCATGTCTTCCAGTGATGACTGTGGTGTAGGTTGTGGCATTTGAGTAATGGATTGATCCGCAAGTGCACGAATCGTTTGTAAGTTGTAAGTATTGAGCTCTTGTTCAGCTTGATGCATATTTTTTATGCATGCTTTGAATGTGTCTTCCAATGATAACTCTTGTGGAAGAGGCTGTGGCACTTGAGTGATGGACTGATAAGCAAGCGGTTGAGCTTGGTGATCAAACTGTGGATAGTCTGAGTGGTGCACTTCATCAAATTGGTGAGCGTAATTTCCTGTAGCCTGAGCTAACCATGAGAATTAGATTGGTTGCTTCACTCCGAGTTGTAATAATTGGATTTTGAATCAAACCCTAGACTGGAGAAACTGGTGTTCATTTGCTCATATGGAAAATTAGAAGCTTGTCCCCATGATGGACAATCACTATAATGATGATAAGGATTGGAGTAGTATAAACATGGCTTATGTGGGTAAAAATTTTAAGGGTAATTGGTAGGAGCTGGTGTCCTATAACTAGGAGAGGCATTAAAATCATTAAAATGAAAATTCATGCTTCCCCCTCACTTTTTAGCATGCAAATATCCCACATAAAACATTAACCATTTTTATTTTTTATTTTTAAATAAAAAAAAAACGACTAACTGACTAAAAAAATAAAACTAAAATTTAAAAACTCACAAAAATGACCAAAAATAAATTTTTGGCAAAAATTTATGGAACTGCTGCAGTTGCTGCTTTTGCTGTGAATGCGCTCGATTGCACTGATATGCGCTCGATCGCACTCGAGTCGGTGTATGAATGAAGATGTGGCAATTGACGAGCACAGGTGCGCTTGACTTACTATCTTGGCCACGAGTGCACTCGATCGTAGCAGGGCTGCAATCGATCGCACTAGCAGGGGCATGCAGAAGGTGGTTGCGGCAGAACTGTAAAACAAACAACAAAACAACAAAAAAAAACAAAACAAAACAAAACAAAAAGAAAAATCTTTTTTTTTTTTTTTATTAGTAACAAGATTAAAACAAAACAAATTGCAGAAAAATAAAATCCTAATTATAACTAGTAGAAGAATAGAACTAATTTAAACAAAAATTGTTTTAAAAAATTGAACAATTCCCCGGCAACGGTGCCAAAAACTTGTTGTGAAAATTTTAATGCTCGCAAGTACACGAATAGTTTGCAATATAATGTTTTGCAAGTGCGAGGTCGAACCCACAGGGAATTGTAATTTTGAATAACAAATTTAAATCTAAACTAATTAAATCCTAACCTAGTTCCAAAAGGTTTTTGAATTTTGAGTTTTGAAAATTAAAGGATAAATATAAACTAAATAAAATAAAACAAAAGATAAAGACTAAGGTTTGGGAATCCACACTCACTGAATTATAACAACATACTCCATGTTCATCAATATTTATTCGAAGTTCTCACAATTAAAATCTTATATATATTTTACTATGCTTCAACAGTTAATTAAAATCATCCCATGTATCCATTCATTGCACAAATCACGAACAGAATTCAATATCAATTAAATCATCAGATGTATTTGTAAATCCCAAAAGATATCCAATTTTAATTGAAACACCTAATGTATCCATAGAACAAATCACAAGAGATATCCAATTTTTAGGCAAATAAAATCAAGCAATCAATTGTACTGAATTATCTCAAATCATCAAGTGTATCATTCAACCACAAAAGATATCCAAGAATCATTCAATCCAATTGAAAAGAAGTAAAACAATTGAAATATAAAACTCAATAAAATCGGATAAATAAAGACTTACATAAAAGTGATGTCGTTCTTCATCGGTGAGGCTTCATCCCCAACCTTAGTTGGGAATTTATCTCCACATAAAAATAAAATCTAAACCTAAACCTAAACCTAAAGAAAAACAAAACTAAAGAGAAAAGCTGTAGAATTTTGCTCTCTGGAATTGTGTCTTTTTTCTTGAATGCAAAGATGTTTATTTATAGGCTTAGGATAGTCCTAGAAGCCCGAGTAAACCTAGATAATTCGGAGGTTTGTCTCCCAGTCAAAATAGAAGTCTGAAATCGGAATAGGATTCGTCTAAATTTGTGTCCTTTTATTGCGCGGCTATTTTGGCATAGTAACCGTCTGAATTAGGAAAATCCTATTTCACAAGGAATTGTATTATTTTGAGTTAGCTTTCCAATGCCGCTTGAATCACTTCAATCCGATATTTGAAAAGAAAGTTATGGTCAAAATACTGAGACATGTACAGAATCTAAATTTAAATCCAATCTGAAATCTTATCTAATCTGATCTTTAATCTGATTTAACCTTTTTCTTGGATTTGGTTAAACTTAACCACATCATTTAGGTTTTTTCAAAGTATGCTTTCTTTCAAACTTTGCATTTTTCCCTTTAAAGCTGTAGTTTTTATTCAACGACCTACAAAACACTAAAAATACAAAACTAACACAAAACATTAAATAATGACACAACTAAAAGATTAACTAATGTAAATAAAGGGGCCAAATATGAAATATTTGGCACTTATTAGTAGCCAATGCAGTCCACACCTCATGGGAGGTATTCATGCCTTAGACTGTTAGAACCACTTTCTCAGAGAAACAAGTGATAAGCCAGCTAAGAGCATACTTGTCTTTTCTTTCCCATATAGAATCTTCAAGATTGATAACATCATCCTCTCCAGCAGTTTTGGGAAGGAATTAGGTGGGCATGGTTTTGAGTCATCAACGATGTTCATAAGACCATGAGTACGAAGGATGGGACGAATCTGAAGGCTCAAGGCCAGGTAATTACGTTCACCCAATTTGCTAGGTGTAAAGCTAGTAAGATTGTTATGGAGATAGTGTTTGCAGAAGAAGCCATGAGGTTGGAGTTGTTAACCTACAAAAGGCTCTAATACCAAGTAAAATAATATGAAGAGAAGAGATTTTGGCCAAGATGCATTCTGCAGCTTTATCATTGAACTTAAATAGAAAAGAGTTACACTTGTATTTGATCACATCAAGGTAACAAGATAAGCTTTGATGTGATAAGAAGATTTAAATAGAGAATAAAAGATAATACAAAGGATTACAATCAATCAAAAGAGAAGTGATACAAACAGATCACTCTTACAAGAAATAAGTAAGAGTCCTAGTAGAAAGATGGAAGAGATAGAAGTTTTATGGCGGTAGGTCTTTGGTACTGCGATCAAGCTCCCTAGTGAGTGTGCTCGATCTCACTCGGGATGATTTTGCACTTCAGAACTCTCTAATATTGCGCTCAATCACACTGAAGTATGCGATCGAGCGCTCTTCTCTTGAGTAGCAGCAAACTCCTTAACATATATAAGGGAAGATGAATCTTGTCCCAGTAGATTAAGGTTTTTAAGGGTTCTGATGGAAGAATAATCAAATGATACTTGATCTTTTACCTATAAGTGTTCATGTCACACAGATGTCTTGAAGGGCGAGATCTTGATGGTGTGCCTCCACCGTCCCTAGTGAAGCTCCCCTGCCTAAAGAAGTTGTAAGAAAAGTAAATTGTTTTACTTATTAGTACTTGAAAATTGATTTAAGCTTCTAACACGTTCCACTCGCTTGTAGTAATCTTGCTCAAAACTTCCTTACTGGTACAATACCACACCAATGGACTTCTATTAAGTTGGAATATCTGTACGTTACTACTCAATTAACCTCTGATTTTATCCAATAAATTTCATTCTTATTGAATTAAGCTGGTTCATTAATACAGGTCCTTTAATATAAACAAGTTATCAGTGTTAGTTCTTGTATTGGCTTAATTCAGTTCCAAAACACAGAGGTTACTGTCTACAGGCTCAAACATTGATATGGAATGCTCATAATCAAATCTCCACAGTTCATAATGTAGATTCATGTGTCATGAACGTCCCTGCAAAATTTTAGCTCAATTGGATCACAAACGCCCATCGATTAGAGCTTTTGATTAAGGCTGAACAACATTTTCAAAATGTTGTTCTCTCCCCATTGCAGACCATGTCCGAATAAGGTGCTAGGCTGTCCGAACAGGCTTTTCAGCAAGCATATTTTTGCTCCGCAAGGCCCTATTCGAACAACCCATTAACCTGTCTAGACACCCCGTACCTATTATGCCCAAAAACATGTTTTTAGTGGGCCTAGGTCTAGGGTTTGATGTACTGATATATATACATCATTATGGAAGAGAGGGGTACGAATTTTTGCCACCAGAGAGTTCGTCGGAGGCTGTGCTATGAGAGATCATATATGGTGAGCGTTAAATTGAATCTCTTAGAGTTTTAGTTATTCCTTTGATAAATCTACGATTTAGAAGTCTTGTTCTGTAATGATTTGTTATGTTTTAATTTATTAAAAAGCTGCTATTTTTGTTTATGGGTAGATCGGTACTCATTGCATATAAATTGTGGTGGAAGTACAACCACTATTGGAAACATAGAGTACGAAGGGAATCGAAGTCCAGCAGGTCTAGCAAACTTTGTTCCTAACACCGAAATTTGGGGATTCAGTAGCAACGGAAATGTTTAGGTTGAACCTCAAATCAATACATAGCGAATAATGTGTCAATACTAAGAATGACTAACTCTGGATTATTCACGAGTCTACGGCTATCTCCTCTTTCTCTAACGTATTATGCACGTTGCTTGGCAAATGGAAATTATAACGTGAAACTATACTTTGCAAAGATAGTATTAAGAGACAACAAGTCTTTTTATAGTCTTGGAAGACGGATATTTGATATTTATATCCAGGTATGAAGTCATATTTGTTTTGCTTTATACATAGAGCACAATTTTATTGATTTAATTTGTTACAGGAAAAATTGATGTGGAAGGATTTTGATATTCAACATGAAGGTGTTGATACAACAGTTGTTAGGGAATTTAAAGCAATTGTGAGGAATAAAGTCTTACAAATCCACTTTCATTGGACTGCGAAAGGGACAACAGCTGTGCCAAAGAGAGGAACTTATGGTCCTCTCATCTCAGCTATCTCTGTTAAATCTGGTAACATTTCATGGAGTATGAGAATCTTTTTACCATTCAACTTCTTCCATACTTTTTAGAATGAGGAACAATAAAAGCATAGCACAATATAGTTGAGGTAGAACCCATGATTATTTGCCGTAAAAAGTATTACCCAAAACAAGATTAAACTGCAACTAGATGGAAGAACTCAAAACTTTTATAATCTTCTTTATACTCTTACTTTGATATTCGTGTGTTTGATCCATTCATTCATATCTTGTTTTA
>NC_081542.1:23018090-23021569 GCF_901000735.1 Corylus avellana
TTTTATATATATATATATATATATATATATATATAATAAAAAAATTAGGGGCAATATGGGAAATTTGGAATGACATTGGTCGAATTGAAAGAAATTTGCAAGTTTGGGGGAGTGCATTGCAAAAAGTGAAATATTGGTGGTCGAATTGAAAATTGCCCCAAACTTTGGGGGGCTAAAGTGTAAGTTTCCCTTTGGTCCACGTATGTCTATCTGTATGGTACTGCTGGTATTCCAGGATGCAACTTTACAATCAGTTTCCTTTACTAATTTTTCTCTTCTGCAGATTTCAATCCCCCTAACTACAAAATATTCATTGTTGCTGGAGCTGTGGTATCAACGCTTTTGCTCATTTTTATGATTTTAGGCATTTGAATGTGGATCAAAAAACGAGGCACGATATCAAGGGAAAGAGGTAATCAACAGGAACTCATTTTGATGTAATTTTTTTTTATCTTCTCCAACTATTCACCAAGTTGAAACAATGTATAGCAATTTCCCAAGGGCTTTATATACTATTGCAGTTTGCATGTTATATTACTTCGGATTTTAACCTTGATGAAAAATCAACAATCCAAAGTACACCATGAAAGCAATTATACTCTATTGCTGGATGGCAGAGCATAAGAATCTGTCTTCATGATAGCGTTTTTGGGCTTTTTGGGTACTGCTATTGGAGTCAATTTGAATCATAATTATAAATGATATGACCAAATCTTACAGAAATATGAGATCACTATGTTTTCATTAAGTCTAAATGAAGCCAGATTTACAAGAAAGATGGATGACTTGAGGTCACTGAGTTGAGTATTTATGCCTAAGAAGGACCCATATATATATATATATATATATATATATATATATATATATATTTAAAAAAAAAAATGTGAGAGATAAAAGATTATGGATTTTAATTAACTATCTTTTTAAAATGTCATCTAAAAGATCTCACCAAAATTGTTGAAAAGAACAAAAAGGCAAATCTCTTTTAAATTTTGTTTTTGATTCCCATTACACCTATAATTGGGAAACAAAGAGAAACCCTAAATCTTGTAAAAACTTGGGTTTATGTGGCTGACCAACTGCGGTATGGTACTTTCTCATTGCGTTTGTTTGGTTACATTCTATCTAGCATCTTCTAAGTAGCCAATAGACACAACAATACTGGTGAAAAAAATTAATCATACCATTTATAAGATGCAATGTGACATCTACTTCGATGCTGCAAGAAGATGCAATGTGACATCCTAGCCTCACCTTTTCATTCCTTTTGACAGAGCTGAGAGGATTAGATCTGCAAACTGGTTTTTTCACCTATACGCAAATCAAAGCAACCATTAACAACTTCGATGCTGCAAATAAGATTGGAGAATGTGGTTTTGGATCTGTATACAAGGTATCCCATAACATCATCTTTCTTCAATTTTGGGATATCTATTTTCATTTTCTTACTTCTCTATTATACCAAGAGGTGTCTAATTCAATAAGGAATCCATATCTGAAGATGTATATTTTCCTATTTCTGATGCAGGGTGTACTGTTAGATGATACTATAATTACAGTTAAGAAACTTTCTTCAAAATCAAATCAAGGAAATCGTGAATTTGTGAATGAAATAGGAATGATATTTGCTTTACAACACCCAAATGTTGTTAGATTGTATGGATGTTGTGTTGAAGGAAATCAACTATTCTTGGTTTATGAATACATAGAAAACAATAGCCTGGCACGTGCTTTGTTTGGTAAGCCTGAGGTTTTCACTTTAGTATTTTATTACGAACTTTATACTAAGAATGGCATATATTAAGAACTAAGTTGATGAGTTTTGCATTGACAATCTACAAAATATGTAGGTCCAGAGGAATACCACTTAAACTTGGATTGGCCTTCAAGGCATAAAATATGTGTTGACATAGCAAGAGGATTGGCTCTCTTGCATGTGGAATCAGCACTAAGAATTGTTCATAGAGACCTCAAAACTATGAATGTGCTATTGGATAGGGATCTTAACCCAAAGACTTCTGACTTTGGTTTGGCCACACTTGATGAAGAGGAAAACACCCACATCAGCACACGAGTCGCTAGAACAATGTGAGCTACCTTTTTTCCCTCTTTTCTTCAATATAGAGTCTTTTGTGATTCAATTCTTTTATTTCATTTGTCTCCCAAGTTATTGACCAAGAGAGAAAATGGAACAAATTAATATTGATTGGTCTCTATGACTCTATGAGATGCTGCCATGAAAGTAAAACTGAACATGGAAGCACTCAAAGTCTATGCATATCGGAAAGGTTTGCATATGGAATATGATATAGATATCCTGGATTAAGTGTTTGGTAGGATTTTTATATGTCAGCTGTTTGCATTTGCAATACAGCCATGCTTACAGAGAAACTCATAGTTACATCAATTATCAACCAGTTTTCAAGCGTTGAAAACGTCTAAACATGAAACGTACTATTAATTTGATGTAGTTATTGTATGCCCCAATACTTGATGCATCAGAGAATCAGCTCAATTTAATTTCCTGGTAAAATAAAATTGCAAGGTGCAAAAAAGCCACACAATAAAAAGGCGAAAAATATGTTTATTTAACCTCTAAAATAAATTCTACCCCTAAACAATGACTCCCTTAAAACACTACAAAAAATAATGGGTTTTGTGACGTGGCAACTGTTCATTAGTTTGTTGCCACGTCACAAAATTATAACGTGTTAAAACAAGACACATTACCATAATTATTGGTAACGTGTTAATTTTACCACGTCACCATATGGTGACGTGGCAAAAAAGCCACGTTACCATAAGATGACGTGCTAACTAGACACGTCATCTTATGGTAACGTGTTATTTAACACGTTACCATTTTGGCAACGTGTTAACACACCACGTTACCATATGGTAACGTGTAAAAATGCCACGTCACCATATGGTCACATTGCATGTTAACACATTATAAATTACTTAAAATTTGTAATAAATTAAGAAATAAGATTTTTCAGACATTTGATAATGTAAAATTTTTTCAGGCACTCTTTGCATTATTTGCTAGATGAGAAGTGTATTTTTTATACAAGTGTACTCTTGTGTAAAAATAATTTTGTTGACATTAATTAATATTGGGGCATTAGTTCATTCTATTAATGTCAACAAAATTATTTTTATACAAGAATTCATTTTATTATTAATAACTTTGAGGAAAATAATATTGGGGCTTAGGACTTTGTGGCAGGCAGATCATTATTTAGATTGCCTTTAGAAAAGAACATGCATTAGTGCTTGTGTTTTATAACACTAAAGGCATCACTACTTCTTATGTGTGAAGCATATATATGCTAGACGCTATCAGCTCTATAACACTAACACCATGCTTTATTTCATAGTCAGGATATGCATTAACTGATAGGATTAATCCTATCAACTAATTAACCAAATTAAGGGAACTAGCTGATGCAAGACCTGAACATGCATGGTGGAAATAT
>NC_081542.1:23021669-23030447 GCF_901000735.1 Corylus avellana
AAAGCTCTCGGTTAAATCGGTTAACCGGTTTAACCGGACCGTTTAACCGTGTACCGTTTTAACCGAAATTATCGGTTAAAATTCTTATTGGTTCGGTATCGGTTAATAAACCGTTTAACCGAAAATTATCGGTTAATAACCGATAAGGTCCTTAACCGGACCGTTTTGACCGATACCCAGGCCTAGTTGGTACGAAAGAACATCCCCTGAATTTTTTCAACTTTCGTTTTTAAATTTTAAATTTTTTTTTTTTCAAATTTTTAAGATAGTTTTGTTTAATTGAAAATTTGATTGAGATAATTTCGTCATTTTGCTAGCATTTGGGGTATATTGTTATTATTTTGGTAGTTTGAGAGTAAATTGTCGTAATTGATAATTTGTGGATAGATTGTCATTGAAGTGATAATTTAAGAGAGTTAAGAGGATTTTACCATAAATATTATATAATCACAACCGATATGGATAAATAAATATCATTAATTCAAGTAGGTTGATTAAATTCATTTAAAAAATTAATAAACATCTTTCAAACAAAACAAATATAGCACTTTTTGTTTTGTTTTTTTTTTCTTGTAACAATGCAAACTATTTTTAAGATTTGAACATTCCAGTCATACCGGACTTTGAACGCATGTCTAATAATTCTTGTTTTCACAAACAAACAATCCTCCATTGACTTTACTTGGACTATTATTTTGTCGTGCTTAAGAGACTAAAACGACCTCGATTTAACAATTACACTATTAGGGAAACAATTAAACAAAGTCCATGGGTACCCATTGAAGATACATGATTGGCAATTTTTTCCATCACTATTACCTTCTCATGCTATCACCGGTCCATTACCATGTTTCATGTTTGGGATAGTGACAAAACCTTCACGTTTCTTACAAGTTAAATTGCCGAAGATCGATGTTCTAAAAAAGTGACGTGCTAATAATAATATATCATTCTCACATTTTTTTAAATAGTATTCATAAAAATAAATAAATAAATAAAATAAAATAAAATAAAAAGTTATTCTCATGAACAGTGGCGGAGCCAAACAATTCTTATTGAGGGTGCCGTTAAAATTTTTTTGGCATTCTAAAAAATTTTTCCTTCCTAAAAATTTGATAATTCACACAATATATGCATTACAAAAAAATATCTATAAAAGTTCATAAATATGTGCTCAAATTGATATATTAGAAATGTAACATGTCGGCACTATATCAAAAAGACATAAATACAAAAAAAAAAAAAAAAGTCTAGAACTGCACTTTACGGTCTCTTAGAAGTACAAAATCATCAAATATCGAATCTAAATCGAAACTCTCAACAATTTTCCTTTCAATATAGAGAACTAAACTTTTTGCAAGAAGATCATCATCTATTTTGTTGCGAAGTCATGAAATTGATAAAATAAATCTCCACCATACAACCTCAAGAAACTGATAAAATAAATCAAAAAATCCAAAATTAAAATTAGGTAAAAGAAATATACTAAAACAAAAATATAACACAAAAGCGACTGAGAGTCAGAGAAAATGAGTTAGTTTGAGCACAAAGCCCGACTCTTCTGAGATAGAAAGAACGAAACAAAGAGAGCATCTAAGCGTCTTAGACTTTGGGCAATTGCGGGTGCCGTGTCTTAGGTACTGGGTAGGTAAAAAAAAAAAAATTTTCCCACCAAAAAACAAAAAAATTAAAAGTTCACGGGACCCTCAATGCATCAAGTGGCTCCGCCACTGCTCATGAACAGAAATCAGTTTTTTTTTAAAAAAAACTGCCCCCACAATTATAAGGGTATATCATATATGTATTTCCGCACTGATTTGATGGTTCTAAATAGACCCTAAACACGTCAGCCATAGTTCATAAGTGAGTTGAGAAATCCACACAAGTCTATCCCTTGTTTGGTGAGAAGCTAATGTAACGAATATTTGATCTGGAAATTGTTGATGTGATATAAAGTAAATTGAAATTTTGAAGAAATGATTTTTTTTTTTTATTTTTTTTTCTTTTATGTTTCGTTTTTGAATTTATTTGTCTTCTTTTTAGATTTTATTTCACTAGCTATTTATGGGGTGAAAGTTTGGTCATTCTCTAAAGTTTTGTTTGTAGGAATCTTTAAGAGTAACGGTATTGAGTTTCCCGTCTATCTTTTGTTGTCCTTTGGTTCTTTTTAAAGAGTAAATCATGGACGGATGTAGATGAGTTTTTCAGGCATATAGTATAGTTGTCACTATAGTAGAGACTGATTGCATTTGGAAATACACTTGTAGCGAAAATGAAAAGGCCCATAAATCAATGATCGGTAGCGGCTAAAGACGTGATTCACCGGGATTTCTAGCATACCTGAAATGGATTGGGATAATGATATTCAAAGATAGTCTCGTAATAGCTCGAGAAGCTATTATGTGTGTCATAGATAGTGTTTGGATTGTGAAAATTCTAAATTATATCTTTAGCATTGTATTAGGGGAGTAATTTGCCTCATTTGATTGTTATATCAATGAAGAGATATCGTTCAAAAAAAAAATTGAATTTTTTATGTGGAAATGTAAAAAAATTTTGTTTTATAGTGACTTTTTTTTTTTTTTTCAAGTGCAATAAAAGATACTAAAAATAATTATTTTGATATAAAAAGAAAAGTAAAAAAGTTGGAGAGTTTGAATTTTTTTTAAAAAATTGTAACTTATGCAAGTTGAATGCCAAATAAGGCCATAGTATGGAACTTGGGCCTCAATTATCTGTTTTTTTTTTTTTTTTTTTTTTTTTCTACTTTATTCCCACGTTGTGCAGAAGAATATATATATATATATATATATATATAATGAAGAATTCTGTACTTACAATTAACCACAAGATTGTGGGTTTGGTAAAGCTTTTCTAGGTGCTTTTTTTAATAAAAATAAAACGTGATTGGTGGGATATAAAGTAAGAAAAAAGTTTATTATTTTTTATATGAGAAAGTAAAAAGTTATTAATGTAATATAAAAGTGAAAAAGTTATAATGTTTTGAAGTTGACTTTTTTAAAGAAAAGTGAGGGGAGAGAGGAAATAGTTTGCCAAACAAGCCTTGAACTATGAAGAAAATAATTTTTATAAGGTCTTGACGCAAAGCAAGACCTCTTTGCCCCTCTAATGAGAACTTGACAAATTAGTTTGAAACAACCTAAGACAAATAACTACTTATGTAAGGCAACCACAAATAACTACTTATTTATTTTAATTTTCTGACCACAATTAACATGCTTGTCTACTTGATCTAAAAACATTTCATCATTAGAGGAGGGAGTCTTCCCCTCCCCCTCTACTCCCCGCTCCTATCTTCCCTCTCCCTTTTTGGTTTTTTCCTTGTTTTTTGTTTCTTGTTGTTTTTAGGTGTTCTTTAACCAGACCAGCAACTTCAGCATCTTCCAACGTGCTATGGGGGTTCATCTCCTCCTTGAGATCGGTGGGGTTCTAGATCTAGGTCTGCAAACTTAGATTTATTCTCCTCAACCGGTTTTCGTTTCGCCACGCACCAACGCCGGCCGCTGCTGCTTACTGGTTGTTTGTTTGTGTTTTTGTTTTTGAATAAGAGTTTTCTTCATTCTAGATCTACACTCATGAGCGATTTATGGGGTGATGAGGATTATATTGGTGTCAGGGATTTTTTCTCACGGCTGAAAAATAAAAGTTAGGAAATATAGCTACCTATGTCTTTGATCTAGTTTGTCCAAGAGTAGATCTGTGCATTAACCGCAGTTGTACATAGTTTAGCATAAAAGTTGAGGTTATAAATAATACGTAATTGTAAGATATATATGTATTGTATCTATGATGTTGTAACCTCATAACTTTGCGCTATGATTTTTCAGAGCTTATGCTCTATGATGTAAAAGCTTTATAGATCTTATTATCAATGAAATTACAAAGATTCTCATTTCCAAAAAAAAAAAAAAAAATGAACTCAAGCCAAGAAATGAGCCAACACATTAACGGAGGAGTAATGTTACTCTTCGTGTACATTATCACATTTATTTTATATTGGTTGACATAAAGTATTTTAAGAGACTTTTTATTTTATTTTTAATTTGCTAACATGAAAAGCCATTTAAAATACAACACGTCAACTGGTGTGAAATAAATCTAAAAAATAACATCACTCTTAAAAGAAAGAGAAATGCTACGATTCCTCCTAGCATTACTTCATCCTATGTGGATATTTTTTTCTAAAAACAAATGAAAAAAAATTACCCCATTGGTTGCTCATATTTTTTTTAGAAAACAATATCAACCTAGGATGAGAAGAATATCAGTTTGAAGGAAATTTTCTTCAACCTGCTCTAATACGTGCCAAGAGTCATCTCGTACATGTTTTTCTTAATATTTTTAATAGTCATTTATTGTCATTCTACTAACCTAAAAACTCGAACATTGATTTTTAGAAATTCAAACATGTTGAATGACATTCGTCACTTATTAGAGTAAGTTGAAGAAAATTTTTTCCAAACTAATTTGAAAGAAATTTGTGTCCACCCCAAAATTAGGAATTGAGGTTTCTACAATTTCAAGGATTTGAATATCCAAATATCGAGGTTGTTCATCACAAAAGAACAACTTTTTTTAAAAAGAGTACAAACGAACAATTTGATTTGAAGGTAATTAGTTTTCAAACATCTACATGAAAATTTGAAAATTTTTTTTAGTAGAAAAGACCACGCCACATAACCCTTAGAAAATAGAAGTTGATAGGGGCTAGGTAGAGCAGGATGACTTACATGCTATTATTTTAATAACAGCATATATGCTGTAGTTTAAGCAACAGTCAAGATTAAATCTTTTAAAAATCTCTCTTCATTTTCTTTCTCCTATTAAAAGCTTTTAAAAATAAAGCAACTATGAAATTCAATCTTGGTCGTTGCTTAAACTACAGCATACTGTTATTTTAATAACAACATGTAAGCGAAATCCAGTAGAACATTACTTGACCTAAATAGTTGGGGTAACACCAAACTAATAAATAAGGAAAAACTTCATGAAAATTATTGAACCTTTACTCGTTTTGACACTATCCTCAAAGTTTAAAAACTCTCAATTAAGAATATCGAACTTTTAATTACCCCATTCTGTTAGGATTTTCCTTCAATTTTTGTCAATTCAAAATACTCATTTTTTTTTTTTTATAAAAAAAATTATAAAAGATGTTGCAAAAATATTGCAAGATATTTTTTTATAAAAAAAAAATAAACACCTCAATCTTTATATTTTCTATTTTATTTTTTTATAATAAAAAGCATGAATATTTAAAAAAAAAAAAAAAAAAAAAATTGACAATTTTTTTTTTTTTTTAAATCTAATAAAATTGAATAATTGACAGAACTTGTTCAATTTCGTAATTAAGATCGTGAAAGTTAAGTTTTTCCAATAAATAACAACAACCTCATAAAACACAACGGCCTTGAAAGCATCAATTTGTAGGAATTCTCGAGTTAATAAAAGCTATCACCATACGGTTCTAAATTTCTAATGGTTTTGGATAAGTCTGAAAAATTCAAATCCATTGATTTTCCTTTTTTTTTTTCCTTTTTCTTTTTTTTTTTTTTAAAAAAAAAAACTGCCCCACAATTATAAGGATATATGTATTTCCACACTGACTTTGACGATTCTATATAGACCCTAAACACGTCGGCGGTCGGCCATAGGCTATAAGTGAATTGAGAAGTCCACACAAGTCTATCCCTTGTTTGATGGCAAACTAATGTAATGAATTTTTATTTAGAAATCATTGGTGTGATATAAATTAAATAAAAATTTTGAAGAAATAATTTTTTATATTGGAAAGATTTTTAATTCAGCCTTCAATATTTTAATTTTAACAATGCACCCTCTAAATTTTTAAATTTTTGACTGACAGAACAGAGTCACGTGATCACTCTTGCCTCTTGGCCTTTTTTTTCCCCAAAATGCCCCCACCCACATCTTACCCACAACAAACAGCATCTGGTGCTTTTCCTTTGCCTAGTCCGTTGTCAGCCAGTCAATCCGCCACGTGGTCAGTGGATTCGGGGAAAGCGAAAGCGAGATGAAGAGAGATTCGTCGTCAAACAAAGAGGAAGATTGCCAGAACCACCTTGCACGTGCCGTTTTGATTGAAGATGCCACCCACCCTGACTCCATGAGAGCCACCTTGTCGAAATTCATCACCACTTTCATCTTTGTGTTTGCAGGGGAAGGCTCTTTACTAGCTCTGGGTAATTATCTTCAGTTGTTTACATAGAAGCTAACTTGGGTTGTGAACGGCATTGGTAAGTTCCCTCTTGGCTTGATCTGCCAGATTTGAAAGCTCAGTTGTTTGGGATGGGGGGCCTGATCTGCCGGATCTTCAGTTGTTTACATGGAAGCTCACTCTTGGCCTTGTTTCTCAGAGCTCCCGGTGTGAGAGAAAGAGAGAGAGATAGACGAAGAGAACTTACCGGTGGCGTAGCAACGGCAGATTCGATGTGCATGAGCGTGAGAGATGAGTTTGGGATGGGGGGCATTTTTGGTAAAAAAAAGGCCAACAGTGATCACATGCGAGTCATGTGATCACTGTTTCGCCAGTCAAAACAGCTTTAACTGACGGATTGGTCGAATTGTAAAAATTTGAAAGTTTGGGAGGTGCATTGCAAAAATTAGAACATTCTCTATTGGTTCCTTAACAGCCCCCCTCAAACGAATGGGAGGGGGAGTAACCATGAGTTTGTCTCTGAGGAAAAGAAATCGAGAGGAGGTAAGGCCCTTTGTAAAGATATCAGCACATTGATCTTGAGTTGGGATGTAGCTAGCACAAAGATCTTTGTGAAGAATTTTCTCACGGATGAAGGGGTAGTCAACTTCTATATGCTTGGTACGAGCATGGTAGATGGGATTAGAAGCTAAAGCAATAGCTCCTATGTTATCACACCAGAGTACAGGAGGATCATGGAGAGAAACTTGCAATTCTTTGAGTAGCATTCGAAGCCATGAGAATTCAGCAGCTGTAATGGCCATTGCACGATATTCAGCCTCGGTGCTAGATCTCGAGACAACAGGCTGCTTCTTGGCATGCCAAGATACTAAGTTGGATCCGAAGAAAACACAATACCCTGTAGTGGATCTGCGATCAAGAGGATCCCCTGCCCAGTCAGAGTCACAGTATGCCTGAAGTTGAAGAGGACCTGAAGTGAAGTGAAGGCCATGATCTGGTGTGCCTTTGAGATACCTTAGAACTCTTTTAGCAGCCTGCATATGTTCTGTAGTTGGACAATGGAGAAATTGACACAATTGATTGACAGTGTAGGCTATGTCAGGTCTTGTGAGTGTGCAGTATTGTAGAGCTCCAATGATATGACGATAGGTTGTGGGATCTGGTAGAGTATCACCATCGAGCTTGGTGAGCTTCTTGCCTGAAGTGCAGGGTGCGGCATAGGGCTTTGCTCCAAGCATTTGCACACGATCAAGTAAATCAATAATGTATTTACCTTGATTTAGATGCAAGCCAGTTTTGTCACGAAGGACATTGATGCCTAGGAAGTATGAAAGGCAACCAAGATCTTTCAACTTAAATTCCATTTGAAGGCCGTGGATGAGAGTCTCCATGATAGATGAATCTGTACCTGTTACTATGATATCATCAACATATATCAGTATGTAAATATGAACAGAGCCGTGATGAAGCATAAAAAGAGAGGTATCTACTAAGGATCCAACAAAACCAAGATGGAGAAGAGCTTGTGACAATCTATGAAACCAAGCTCGTGGGGCTTGCTTTAGACCATAGAGGGCCTTTTTGAGCTTACAAACATGATCTGGAAAAGCTACATCAACAAAACCAGTAGGCTGCTCCATGAGGACTTCTTCATTCAAGTAACCATGAAGGAAGGCATTAGAGACATCCAATTGCTTGAGGGGCCAATTGTAGTGGATTGCTAAGGATAGTAGGATCCGTATAGTGGCTGGTTTTATAACTGGACTGAAGGTTTCAGTGTAGTCAATACCATCTCTTTGTTGGAAACCCTTGGCCACTAGTCTTGCCTTGTATCTTTCAATAGTGCCATCTGTTTTTTCCTTTATCCGAAAAAAACCCACTTATTCTTGATGATGTTTCGATGTGAAGGTCTAGGGCAGAGAGACCAAGTACCATTGTCAACTAAAGCTTGAAGTTCACTTTCCATTGCAGCAAACCATTTAGGGTTAGAAACAGCCTGAGCAAATGTGGTAGGGATAGAAGGCAAGGGTGTAGCATGAAAGGATTTTAGTGGATGCTTGGTTGATTTTAAGGATAGGAATAGCTGATAGTTGGGAAAAGACTTAGGTTTGGAGTTTCCAGTCATAGATCTTGTGACAATATGAGGAGAGGCTGGTTCAATAGGTGCAGGCAAAAGCTGAAATAAGGATTGATCTAGGTGGGGGATAGGATCAGGGGTAGGTGGTAGTAATTCGGCAGTAGGGGTAGTCAGGGGACTGTTTAGAATAGGTTCTTGTGCTGGGGAAGGCAAGGTGATTGGGGGTGAGGTGTGAATAGTAATAGAGTCAGAATTATTCATAGAGTAAAAATGAGAAGGATCGAGAACAATACCTGTAGGGGAAGGATCTGATCCATTAGGGGATGAAGATGTTGCTCTATTCTGTGTAGAGAGCACCAATTCATCAAAAATAACATGTCTAGAGCCATATACACGATTGGAGATGGGATCAAGGCACATGTAACCCTTTTGGTGGGTACAATATCCAAGGAAGATGCATTGTTTGCTTCGGAATTCCAATTTGTGTTTGGCATAGGGTCTT
>NC_081542.1:23030547-23044664 GCF_901000735.1 Corylus avellana
CCGACCCAATAAGAATTTTAACCGATAATTTCGGTTAAAACGGTACACGGTTAAACGGTCCGGTTAAACCGGTTAACCGATTTAACCGAGAGCTTTATATTGATTTATTTTGTTGGGCCAAAAACAAAAAATGAGTTTTTTTGACTTTTGAGAGCCCAAATACTTTTTGTTGGGCTAAAATAATTTATTAAAAATGAGTTGTTTTAGGGACCAAATACTTTTTGTTGGGACCCAAATATTTGTTTTTGGGGCTAAAAATTGAAGCTTTTTTATATTGATCCACTTCAACTTTTTTTTTTTTTTTTTTAATATTATAAAATACATTTTTCCAAAGCAAATGGACTAATTAACATAATGAATGCTAATTAGACTAGCAAAACTAGTTAATGAAAAATGTTTTTACCAAAGGCAAAGAAATCTCATCAAATGCCATCACTTAAAAAAAAAACATCAAAACTACCCAAACCCAAATTAAAATAAAATTCATTAATGAATAATAAACAAAGTATTAACTAATTAAAGTCACTTAGCAAAAGGAAAATAAGTCATGGGCAACACCATTACACAAATTCGGAAACCTGTGTCACTTGTGGGAATTTGGAAACCTCTCTAAAAGACTAAACGGCGCCGTTTTGGGACTAGAATTATAAAAAAAAAATAAAAAATAAAAAAATTCCGGTTTCTTATCGGTTAAATCGGTTAACCGATAAGAACCGCTTAACCGGACCGGACGGGACCGGACCGAATTCCGGTATACTTTTTTTAACCGATAAGGATATCGGCATATCGGCTACGGTTTATATCGGTTCGGTCGAAGCCGGTAGACGGCCGGTTAAACGGTAACGGTTAATTTGCCCACCCCTAGTACCAACCCATGGGTGGCAGGGGGCGGCAGAGGTGGATGGAGTGGCCGAGCCACCCCTAGAGGGTGGATCGGCCACCACTGAATATAATAGCGGTGACTGAACCACTTCCAGGGGTGGTTCGACCACCCCCGAAAAGTGTTAGGGGGTGGCCGGCCACCCACCAGGGGGTGGATCGGCCACCCCCGAGCGTTTCTGAGTATGGCCGGCCACCCCAAAAATATCTTGGGGGTGGCCGATCCACCACCTAATGGGTAGCCGAACCATCCCCAGTTACCTAGGTGACACGGGTGTGTCCAACAAGAGTTCATTAACAATTTCCCAAGATTCAGTCCGAATAAGTCCACAAGCCCAACAGAATGCCAAGGCTCAAATTGAGGAAATCCATCATAGCCGTCCATTACTTCATTATTTCGAAGACATGCCTAGGTCTAAATTCAAGTTCAGAATCTTATCTTTCCAACTAAAAACGTTTCAGATCATTTGGAGTTGGGAGCCAAAAGTTATGACTGTTTCAAGTGGAGTGGTCAGTCTTCTCGGGAATACGCGTTAAGCTGGTTGTTTGTCCCCTTGTCTGCTGCCCCACGAATTAATGAATGTTTTATGCCATTATTACTTGTTTAATTTCTTTAGATGCTTATCCTATGCTTAGAGGGTTGTTCTAAGCTTATATAACACTTGTGTGTGCAAGTGTAGGGCAGACGAGATTATTGTGTTAAAAAAATCAGCCTGTGGCTTTTGAGAGGAGAGTTCTCTTTGTATCTCTGTATCTCTTTGGTGTGAGCCTTAGAGTGGTGAGTGTTCTAGTTCTGTATCCCTTGTTATAATCTTTTGGGTGGTGATAATCTATATCCCTTTGGTGTTATCTCTTGGGTGGTGAACTTCTATCTGTCATTTGAGTGTAAATTTGTGTACTTGTTTTCCATCTTCTTTTCTGTCCGATATCAAATTGGTATCAGAGCTAAGGTTGCTCAAGTCTTGATTTCTATGGCTGCTCATGGTCGTCGTGCTCAAGCTAACCAACGAGCTGCTCCAGAAAGAGACCCACGAGATATCGAAATGGACAACTTGAGGAGACAAGTCCAGCAGCTCCAAGAACGTTTACAACATTTTGAAGCCTCTGAACATGATGCCTCTCATCATGACTCGGAGAATGAAGTTTCCAGCGACGATAGAGAGAGTGTTAATCCTTTTCACCAAGCTCGTAGTCACACCTCAAGTGACAACACTCCACCTCATCCTCGAAACCTAAGACTTCATGGTGTCCAACGCCGTTACGATGTCAAGGTGGACAATCCAGAATTTGAAGGAAGAATGCAGCCCGATGAATTCATTGATTGGCTTAATACCATTGAGCGAATCTTTGATTACAAAGATGTTCCAGAACACCATAAGGTAAAGCTTGTTGCCATCAAGTTGAGAAAGCATGCTTCTATTTGGTGGGACCACCTTAAGAAACAGCGGGAACGTGAAAGGAGTATTTGCCAGATCATTATCGACAAATGCTTTTCTTAAGTTCCACAACTTTCAGCAGAACGAACTTTCTGTGGAGGAGTACATGGCGGAATTTGATCATTCTATGATGCGCTGTGATATTGTAGAACCGGAAGAACAAATGGTAGCCCGTTACCTTGGAGGTTTACGTTCCGAAATCAGCAATGTTGTTCAGTTACAGCCTTATTGGACTTACATTGATGTTTGTAAGCTAGCACTCAAGGTGGAGAGACAATTGAAGGAAGGGCGCAGGAGTACCTATCGACCTTTCAATCAAGGAGGAATCAACAACCGGGGGAGTAGTTCTACTGCCAAGACCACTCCATATCCCAAGAATGCAGCTGCCAAACCAGCCAAGAATGAAGCCAAACAACCAGCCAAGAATGAAGCTCATGCAGGGTCAAATCGCTCCAATACTTCTAACCCAAGTAGAAAATGCTTTAAATGTCATGGCTTTGGACATATTGCTTCTGATTGTCCAAATCGCAAGATAATCTCACTTGTTGAGGAAGACTTGGAAGATGATGAGGATGAACCAGTTGATGACGAGTCTGAGGAAGACTTGACATATGCAGATCAAGGGGAGTCTCTTGTAATTCGCAGGATCTTGATATCCACCTACGCAGAAGAAGATTGGCTTCGGAACAACATTTTCCACACCAAGTGCACCTCTAGTGGCAAGGTGTGTAATGTCATCATTGATGGGGGAAGTTGTGAGAATGTGGTGTCTACAACCATGGTGGAGAAACTCAACCTGAAAATAGAACCTCATTCTCATCCTTACAAGCTTCAATGGCTTAAAAAGGGCAATGATATCCAGGTAACAAAGAAATGCTTAGTTCAATTCTCTATTGGGAAGAATTACAAAGATGAAGTTTTGTGTGATGTTGTTCCTATGGATGCATGTCATATATTGCTTGGTAGACCATGGCAGTTTGATAAAAGAACTTTTCATGATGGTTTCAAAAACACTTATTCTTTTGAAAAAGATGGGACCAAAATTACCTTAGCTCCGTTAAGAATGTTGGCTACACCTAAACCTTCTAAAGGGGAGGGTAATAATCTACTTTCTATATGTGAAGTTGAGAGAGTTTTAACAGAATGTGGGAAAGGGTATGCTCTAGTGGTAGTTGAAAAGAAAGACCCAGTTGAAATTCCTTTTATCTTGCAACTAGTTCTTGAGAAATTTCCTGATGTTATTCCGGAAGAGCTTCCACCGGGCCTTCCACCCATGAGAGACATACAGCACCACATGACCTTGTTCCAGGTTCTATTCTACCTAACAAGGCAGCCTATCGATTGAATCCAAGAGAGCATGAAGAGTTGCAGAGACAAGTTGATGAATTGATCACCAAAGGCCTTGTGAGAGAAAGCATGAGTCCTTGTGCTGTTTCAGCACTTCTAGTACCAAAGAAGGATGGTTCTTGGCGTATGTGCATCGACAGTAGGGCTGTGAACAAGATCACCATCAGGTATCGCTTTCCCATTCCGCGGCTAGATGATCTCCTTGATCAGCTTCATGGAGCCACAATCTTCTCCAACTTGGATCTTCGTAACGGATACCATCAAATTCGCATGAGAGATGGTGATGAATGGAAGACTGCTTTTAAAACTAGAGATGGTCTTTATGAATGGATGGTCATGCCATTTGGACTCTCTAATGCTCCTAGTACATTTATGCGTCTCATGAATCATGTTTTTAAACCATTTATGGGAAAATTTGTTGTTGTTTACTTTGATGATATCTTAGTTTACAGCAAATCTTCAGAACAGCATTTGGAGCACCTTCAACAAGTCTTTCAAACTCTACGGGAGCAGAAGTTGTATGTCAACTTGAAGAAGTGTCGTTTCTTCACAAATAGCCTAGTATTCTTAGGCTATGTTGTTTCTAAGGAAGGAATCATGATGGATCCGAGCAAAATTGAGACAATCACCAGCTAGCCTATTCCCAAGTCCCTTCATGACATCAGAAGCTTTCATGGACTTTCATCTTTCTACAGGCGTTTCATCAAAGGCTTCAACACCATTATTGCTCCCATCACAGAATGCCTTAAGGGAGGAACGTTTTAGTGGACAAAAGAAGCCCAAAAAAGCTTTGAACTTCTCAAGCAGAAAGTAACGGAGGCACCAATCCTTGTGCATCCAGATTTCTCCAAAGTGTTTGAAGTCGATTGTGATGCTTCTAATCTGGGAATTGGTGGTGTTCTCAGCCAAGAAGGCAAGCCAATTGGCTTTTTAAGTGAAAAGCTCAATGACTCCCGAAAGAAGTATTCCACTTATGACAAAGAATTCTATGCTCTTGTTCGTGCCTTGGAGCATTGGAGTCATTATCTACTCTCCAAAGAACTTATACTTCATTCTGACCATGAAGCTTTGAAGTACTTGAACAGCCAACAGAAGCTCAACACACGACATGCGAAATGGAGTGAGTTTTTGCAAGCTTTTTCATTCTCAATCAAGCACAAGGCAGGTAAACTCAATCAAGTAGCTGATGCTTTAAGTCGAAGACACTCTTTACTTAATACCATGCAAGTACAGGTTGTGGGTTTTGAAGTTGTCAAACAACTTTACAAGGATGATCCTGATTTTGGCTATGCTTGGAAGGAATGTTCTAATGGTCCTAAAAACCATTTCTTGCTGCAAGATGGTTTTCTTTTCAAAAACAACCATTTATGCATTCCCCATTGTTCATTAAGAGAAGCCATTAACAAAGAAGCCCATGGAGGAGGTCTTTCTGGTCAGTTTGGCAGAGACAAAACTTTAGCTCTTGTGCAGGAGAATTTCATTTGGCCCAAGATGGTACGAGATGTTGTGCGGCACGTGAAGCAATGTCGAATTTGCCACCTTGCAAAGAGTCGTAAACAGAACACCGGACTATATATCCCATTGCCTGTTCCAAATGCTCCATGGGAGAATTTGTTGTGGGTTTACCTAGAACCCAAAGGAACAAAGATTCCATTATGGTGGTGGTTGACCGATTCTCAAAGATGGCCCATTTTGTCGCTTGCAACAAAACTCTTGATGCATCTCATGTTGTTGATTTGTATTTTAAGGAAATAGTCAAGCTCCATGGCATTCCCAAAACGATTACTTCCGACCGTGATTCCAAGTTTGTTGGTCATTTTTGGCGTACACTTTGGCGAAAGCTTGGAACTATCCTCCAATTCAGCTCTGCATACCATCCCCAAACAGATGGTCAAACTGAAGTTGTTAATCGAAGTTTGGGAAACCTCTTGAGGATTTTTGTGGGAAAGAATATCCGTCAATGGGATCTCCTCCTTGCCCAAGCTGAATTTGCCTATAATAGGTCTACTAGTCAAACCACTGGTTGTAGTCCATTTGACTCTGTCTATGGCCTAAACCCCATTAGCCCTCTTGATTTGGCTCAAATTCCTACAACCATTCAATTTTGTGGCAATGCTGATGAACGAGCCAAGGGAATCAAGAAGTTCCATGAGCAGATTCGAGGTCATATTGAGAAGCAAAATGAGAAGTATCGAACACAAGCCAATAAGCATAGAAAGCCAATGGTTTTCAAAGAAGGAGATTTGGTATGGATTCATCTTCGAAAAGAACGTTTTCCAGCGAAACGGCGATCTAAGCTCCTACCATGAGCAGATGGTCCTTTCAAAGTGCTCCAACGCATTGGAGAAAATGCATACAAGATTGAGCTCCCTGGAGAGTATGGTGTATCTGCCACTTTCAATGTATGTGACTTAGAACCATATGAAGAAATCGAGACCACGGACTTGAGGGCAAGTCCTCATAAACCTGGGGAGTATGACACGGGTGTGTCCAACAAGAGTCCATTAACAATTTCCCAAGATTCAGTCCGAATAAGTCCATAAGCCCAACAGAATGCCAAGGCCCAAATTGAGGAAATCCTGATGCAGTCTAGAGAGTTCTAGTAAGTTCAAAAACATCATAGCCGTCCATTACTTCATCATTTCGAAGACATGCCTAGGTCTAAATTCAAGTTCAGAATCTTATCTTTCCAACTAAAAAAGTTTCAGATCATTTGGAGTTGGGAGCCAAAAGTTATGACTGTTTCAAGTGGAGTGGTCAGTCTTCTCGGGAATACGCGTTAAGCTGACTATTTGTCCCCTTGTCTGCTGCTCCATAAATTAATGAATGTTTTATGCCATTATTACTTGTTTAATTTCTTTAGATGCTTATCCTATGCTTAGAGGGTTGTTCTAAGCTTATATAACACTTGTGTGTGCAAGTGTAGGGCAGACGAGATTATTGTGTTAAAAAAGAACCAGCCTTTGGCTTTTGAGAGGAGAGTTCTCCTTGTATCTCTGTATCTCTTTGGTGTGAGCCTTAGAGTGGTGAGTGTTCTAGTTCTGTATCCCTTGTTATAATCCTTTGGGTAGTGATATTCTATATCCCTTTGGTGTTATCTCTTGGGTGGTGAACTTCTATCTGTCATTTGAGTGTGAATTTGTGTACTTGTTTTCCATCTTCTTTTCTGTCCGGTCTCACTAGGGGTGGTCCGACCACCATCTAGGGGTGATCCGGCACCCCTGTTTTGCTTCTTATTTATTTGCATTTATCCGCATGTTTCAGACTTATCCAAAACGTTAGAAATTTAGAACTGTATGGTGACAGCTTTTATTAACTCGAGAATTCCTACGAATTGATGCTTTCAAGGCCGTCGTGTTTTATGAGGTTGTTGTTATTTATTGGAAAAACTTAACTTTCACGATCTTAATTACGAAATTGAACAATTTCTGTCAATTATTTATTTTATTAGATTTTTTAAAAAAAAAGTTGTCGATTTTTTTAAAAAAAATATTCATGTTTTTTTTTTTTTTGATGAAAAAAAATAGAAAATTATAAAGATCGAGGTTTTTATATATATATATCTTGCAATATTTTTGCAACATCTTTTATAATTTTTTTATAAAAAAAAATGAGTATTTTGGGATGACAAAAATTGACTAAAAATCCTAACATAATAGGATTATTGAAAGTTCGATATTCTTAATTGAGAATTTTTAAACTTTAGGGTAATGTCAAAACGAGTGAAGGTTCAATAAGTTTTATGAAGTTTTTCCTTATTTATTAGTTTGGTGTTACCCCAACTATTAAGCTCAAGTAATGTTGTGCTCAATGGGTAGTTCAATCGGCTGTGAACCACGCCTTATGAAGCGGAGGTCACTAGTTCGAATCCCCCTCCCTCTCCCTTGTGTGGAAATGTCAACAAAAAAAATAGGTCAAGTAATGCTCTACCTGATCTGGCTTACATGTTGTTATTAAAATAACAGCATGTATGCTGTAGTTTAAGCAACGGTCAAGATTAAATCTCATAGTTGCTTTATTTTTAAAAGCTTTTAATAGAAGAGAGAAAATGAAGAGAGATTTTTAAAAGATTTAATCATGACCGTTGCCTAAACTACAGCATACATGCTGTTATTAAAATAACAACTTGTAAGCCGAATCTTGCTTTACCTAGCCCCTATCAACTTCTATTTTCTAAGGCTTATGTGGTGTGGTCTTCTCAACTAAAAAAAAAAAAAACTCAAATTTTCATGTAAATGTTTGTAAACTTACCAACTTCAAATCAAATTGTTCGTTTGTACTCTGTTTTTTTTTTTTTTAATAAAAAATGTTCTTTTGTGATGAACAACCTCGATATTTGGAAATTCAAATCCCTGAAATTGTAGAAACCTCAATTCCTTCTATTACGATCCACACACAGACTCAACAGGATCACATGATATGGAGGGGCAAGTTATCGTTTCAGTAGTTTATTTATTGTGTTGCGTCAGTTTGGGTCGCAATAGACGAATGTACAATGAAATGTCTTCTGTAAAATGAAACGATAACTACTCGGCCTTCCATGTTATCCTGTTGTTGAGCCTGTGTGTGGATCGCAATAGAAAAATGTACAATTTAACAATAACTACTGGGCCCTCCATGTTATCCTGTTGATGAGTCTGTGTGTGGATCACAATAGAAGATTGAACAATGAAACGATAACTACTGGCCCCTCCATGTTATCCCGTTGATGAGTCTATGTCTAGATCACAAAGCAAAATGTCTACTTTGAGGACCAGAGGCAGAGGGAGAAGAAAAAATAAATGTAAAACTAAAAAACAAATGGTCAATTAGTGATTACTCGTTTGACATTTTTAGACTAAGAAATCAAATTATGTATAAAGGATAGATGAAACCATTATTTCAGAATTTCTAAAATCCAAACAAAGCAATCACATCCTCAACACTTGGAAATCCCAAACCCAATCCTTTTTCAGTATACGGTTATAATAATTAATGCAAAACCCAAAAAAAAAAAAGAAGAAGCGAAAAACAAAATTTACATTTAAATATTGATCATCATGAATAACTTCTTCTAATAGACTTGGAAATGAGATGTAGAAGGACGAAGGATTCAAACATTTTAGTGGCAGTAGCTTTCACGGATCTACTTGGGAGGTGTTATTACGTTCTGATCTACTTGGCTGTTTGCATTGTACATTCTTCTATTGTGATCCACACACAGACTCAACAGGGTCACATGGAGGGGCAAGTTATTGTCAGCGGTTTATTTATTATGTTGCGTCAGTTTGGATCGCAATAGACGAATGTAGAATGAGTCTGGGTGTTGATCGCAACATGGTAAGTGGAAGTTTATCATGGTATCAGGTAGGTGAAACTTATGTAGATCTGATTCCATGGTTTAACAAGTAATACCTGAATTTTTGGTTGGATGGAAATGCTTATAATATTTAGGCAGGAAAGGAAATACATGCTAGAATTTAGTAATACGTCAGGTTAAAATGTAGGAACTTTTTCTGGTTGACATGTTAGTACTTTCCTCTCTCTCTCTCTTTTACACACATTTGCATTTCAGGAGTGAGACCCAATCTCGATTGAAATAAAGTCAGTTGATAAAGGTTGAGGGTTGATATATATCAATCTACAATATGTATCTTCATAGATAAGGTTATACAATTTATCTTTACATAATTAAAATTAGAAAATAAAAAATAAATAATTACAAAATAAAACTTTTTCACTTTCTAATACAAAAAATTCAAAACTTTATATCATCGCACAAAAGTGACAAAACCTTCAAATTTTGAAAGAGCAGAATCTGGTCAGATTTCCATGCAAGCCAAGCAAAATAGTTTCCCAAATTGACATCAAGTCATGTGAGCCAGTGAGCCACCATTTCACGTCGCTTTTCTGTACTTTTTTTTTTTTAACGAATTTTATAAGTGTTAAACACATTTTTAAAATTTTTAAGTGCGCACTTAAACCGGTTATAAATTACATATTAATTATTTAATAAGAGATATTATACTTTAAAAATAATTTTAGAGGGTTTTAATTATAACTTGATTAGTACTTTTAAAAAAATAAGTAGATGTGACCGACATCCTGGAAAGAGGCTACAAATAAAGTTGAACAACTTTGTACTTTGTGTGACATGACATCTCGATTTCATTGACGCAAGTAATGCAGGGTCCATTTCATTGACAGATGTAAAGCACTTTCCTCTATGATATTTCTCTGTGTGTCGGCCTCCAGGGTAGTTAGGTTAGAAGCATATGGGGAATTGTTTTAACGGTAAAGGGTTATACCCGACGTTCACCTGACTTACTTTTTTTTTTTTTTTAAAATCAGTGCATAGGATCGAGTTGTACGTAGGTGATTTTTTTATTCTTTCAGAAAAAAAAAAAAAAAAAAGAGAGAACGATGGGTAATTACTACAAAACCGGGGCGGTCGACCAATCACTTATCATATTCTGATTTCTCAGGTAAAGTCGATTGGCACGAATCAGGGCTGCTGTGGTGGTCTCTGACTCGCCTTCATGGCCCAAAAAAAAAAAAAAGAACGGAGTAGATAGGTCGAGACTTCTCATATCGGGTGGTTTCTCACACCTAATCGGCCTGTATTTAAATGGTCCTCGAAACTACCTTGCCACTTTTGGGCGCTCCCAACTAACTCTAAATACACCTCTTCCTTTTTTTTTTTTTTTTAGTTGGGAGGCTCTGACCACCCCTCGGCCATAGCGGGGGTGGTTCTGACCACCCCGAGGTCGTCTGGTGGCTCCAACACCCATCGTTCTCCTCCCTTTCTTTCTTTTTTTTTTTTTTTTGCTTTGAAAGTGTGAATTTTAAAAAAAATCACCTGCAGCAATTTTTAACTCGATTTTAATAAAATAAAAATAAAAAAAAAAAAAAAAAAATCGCAAAGTCAAGATTGGTGTCAGACAGCACTGTAGCTGGAACAGTACCGTTCCAGCTACAGTGTTGGACCTCCCCTTGCCAAACATAGCTAATAGAAAGTAAACTAAACTAAACAAACAAACAATTCATTTGCGTCCAACTAAAAGAGGGATACGTGCATGGACCAATTATCTAGTGGGCCACAACCTATACCTCTCACATACTTTTGTTCTTTGAATGAAAAAAAAAGTGAAAATCAAACTAGGAAAAAAACAGTTTTCATTGTCTAATGGATAGGACAAAAAGTCTTACAACTTTTAGAGTTATTTTGAGTTTGCGATTTCACAAAGTGTGATTTAAAAATAGACGATTTGAAAATATAATTTTTAAAAATGCAGTTAAGTATTTGATAAAATTGCGCTTTAAACTTTAAAATTGTAATTTAACTTTTGAAATTGTGCGTTTTTCAAAAAAATATCTCCTTATCCTTGATTTAAAAAATACATATTTTCTACATTTTCAAATCGCAATTTTTTAGAAACGCAATCACGAACAATTTATTTTCTACGATTTGATTTAAAATTGTACTTTTTGTCTATGAAATTGCAATCTCAAGCACACGCTTAGAATAAGTTAAAATCCTATTGGGAGGCAACTTAATTTCATATCTTTTTTGATACTTCTATTAGAGTAAAGCTTAAGCCTTAAGAAAGTTAAAGTTTATGCTTTTGGAATATTTGATAATTGGGAAAATTACACTTTACCCCCCTAAAGTTGTC
Source organism: Corylus avellana (assembly GCF_901000735.1). Lineage (NCBI taxonomy): Eukaryota > Viridiplantae > Streptophyta > Magnoliopsida > Fagales > Betulaceae > Corylus > Corylus avellana. The sequence continues at coordinate 23,041,865 of NC_081542.1, forward strand.
AGCGATTTGCAATTCCGCCTCCAAAGTTTCAATTTTTGCAATCCACCCCCCTAAAGTTTCCATTTTTTGCAATTCAGGCAATCCGTCAGTCAAAGCCGCTTTGACTGACGGAACAGTAATCATGTGCGCCACACGTGATCACTGTTGGCCTTTTTGTACCCAAAATGCCCTCACCCACACCTTACCCACAGCAAACGGCGTCGTTTGATGCTGCTCCTTCGCCAGAGTTCGTTGATGGGTCATTGCTCGAAAATTTGCCTTTACCTGCAACAAGATGGAGAACCCAAATGACGGAATCTCCTGCAACAGATCGAAATCTCCTCCTCTGCCCCCTTTGGCGTTCAAAGACAAAGTCCCCTTTAACACTAAATTAATTCAAACTTTGAATGTCATTTTCTACAAAATTAATTCAAATTTTAATTATTCATTTTGTTGACAGTCTTCCTAAAGGGATCGCACAAGTCAATTTGTTGCTTGTATGTTTTGTTTGTTGGTGGCATACAGATCTTCAGGAAAACCATGTGCTGCATTTGGATTGGTTAATTAAGTCTAAGCTCAAAGAAAGATGTTGGGAGATGAGAGCATCCCATAAAGCTAACGCGTTGCCCCACGCCTTGTCCTCTTCCATGTGCTTGCCCCACACCTTGTTCTCCTCCCACAGACAAGCCAGATCTAAGCAAAGCCAACCAAGTTCGAAGCCAGGTTTTAGGGATTCAACGAACTCCAGCATGGGGGTATTTTGGGCGTGAGTTGGGTTGGGCGTGGGTCACATGGGTTGGGCGTGCGTGCGTGATGGAAAAGCATGGGGGTATTTTGGGTACAAAAAGGCCAACAGTGATCACGTGTGGCGCACATGATCACTGTTCCGTCAGTCAAAGCGGCTTTGACTAACGGATTGCCTGAATTGCAAAAAATTGAAACTTTAGGGGGGTGAATTGCAAAAATTGAAACTTTGGAGGCGGAATTGCAAATCGCTGACAACTTTGGGGGGGTAAACTGTAATTTTCCCTTGATAATTCATCTACCTTTAGAGATAATGAATATTTTTCCATTACACAGTTTGTGATACAGATTGATTGTTTGCATGGTTGGATTCATTCCATGATGTTTCTATATGTGTGTTGATTGCATAATTGGATTTGTTCACTAAAAAATTGAACCCACATGCTAGGTTTCATGACTTCTGAGGAAACATACAGACAAATTAATTGGGTAAAAGACAAAAAAAGTAAACAAATAGGTATTCTGATTGAAGAAAAAAAGAATTCAATTGTGTCCTATAGTCTATTAAATTTTGTTTTTTTGAGTAATTAACTATTGTTGAATATACAAAGTCTTAAAAAAGGTTCACTCACACATTGGAAAACGTTGTAACTCATAAATGCAAGTAGTCAATATAGTATAGTTATTAAACTCAAATTTATAAGCTTAAACTTTTAAGTTGAATGACGTAGTAACTCGCTATGTTGTGGTCTCATTGATAGATTGGGATTTGTAACTTATGATTACTATTATTAGGAGTTTTGGATAAGACCTGATCTTGATAGAATTCAAGTCAAAGTGAAGATTTGTAAAGTGAGGGAATCCTTCTCTCAAGCAGGAGTTTTTGGTAGCCTCCATTAAATACCTAACCAACACCTATTCTTATAAAAGGGGCAGAAATCCGGCTAGAAAAACAAAAGGAGACACCGCCAAAGAGAGTCCCACACCAATTGAGATCACCAATAATTACTTAGCAATTCTGGTAGGTAATTGTGAGAGAGTACCTATGGGGTCTAGTAGGTGCTTGAGCAAGTTATGTTTAGGTGGGTGGGCCTCATAGGGGCCTCTCACAATTGCCTGTCCAGAATACTAGCAATCTAGATAACAGATAATTATAGCACAAATTAAAACCAAAATCATGATTTCGCATAACAAATATTTGATAAAAAAATATTTTTTAACATGTTTTACTAAATAGCTTTGAGATTTTAAAAAGTAGCGATTTTAAAAATGCAATTTTTAAAATCGCACTTATTAAAACCGTAATCTCAAACGGACCGTAAGGAAAAAATAAAAAATAAAAAAAATAAGTGTCCATTTTCTAATGGATGAGACAATGAAAGACATCATACTAATCCAAACTATGTTGAAGATTTACATGTAGCTGGAACTAGTCAAGCTCAGTTTCATTCTACCATTATCCTTTATGCTCTACTCAAATGGTAGTTCTAGGCATATAAAGAAATTGTCAAGAAGAAGAGAATGAAAGACATCATACCAAATGCAAATGATATTGGAGTTGGTAAATATTTAACTTAATTAATTAGAAATGCTCCTTATCTTTCTTATAGTTTCTTCAAACACACAAGTGTCCATCAAGAACATTGAACGTGATGGAGTCATTGACCGTGAAGAACTTCTGGATGAAGAAATTAAATTCTCAGTTTCAGAAGCAGCCATCATTTTTGTTGATTCTGCAACCATTGGGAGAATGGTAAAATGTTTATTTCAAGAGACCAGACTGCATGTAGTTCTGCAGTTTGTCATTTAGGATACCCCGACAGTAGTTACTGAATTTGCATGAGATAAATTAAGGGAAAAATATAAAAAAGCCCCCCAAACTACCAGTCGTTTGCGATTTAACCCTCTGATGTTTCAAAAGTCATAAAGTAGCCCCCCAAACTACTAAACTGTTGCATTTTGGCCACTTTGTTAGTCAAAACCGTTAGTTTGGACGGGAACCACGAAACGACGCCGTTTTATTAGGGTTAAGTTACGAAAATGCCCTTGTGGGATTTATTTATTTTTATTTTTTTTT
>NC_081542.1:23045109-23048300 GCF_901000735.1 Corylus avellana
TGTTTAGAATATTTTTGTTTCTATATTTTTGTCTAGTATGCCGCAGACCCGTTGGTTCTTAATTTAATTTTTTTTTGGTTAAAAATTTAAAGTTATTGGTTGCTGTGTATATTGTCTGCTTATTGTCGGATGGGTTGGTTTAAAATTTTGCATTCTGCCTTCCCTTTGTTCTGTGGTCCCCCTTGTTGTAATGCATGTCACGCAGCCGGTCCCGTCGTCCCGTCCCATCGTCAACGATGAAGAAGTTTGCCGGCGAAGATGATGCGAATGGATGTGTACTGTCGGTAGGAAGTTCGCCGGCGAAGTCTACCTCTGCGTGTACGAAATGCCTATGCAGAATTGAATCACGAGTGATGACTTCTCGCACGCAGAAAAATCTTGGGTGAGAAACAGAAACTTACAAGCACAAGAAATACATACAATGCTGTCTCTCTAAGTTAAGATTGTTAGCAATCAAATCCCTGTGATAGTGCTAGCCTAGGAAGAGAGATCATACACCTCTTGGGATGTAACAAGCTATAAGCCTGTGCTCTCCATTAGAGTTGAGGCTTCTTGGAAATTCCTAAACATTACTCATGGACCAGAACCCATCCAACACGCGCACACAGAACTTAACCTAGAAATGCTGAGGTTTATGTTTTTTGCTTAAAAAAAAAAAAAAATCATTTGTAGACTAACATTCACATACTTTCTTGTATCCTCCAAACTTTTGTATCAAGACAAAATTCAGTGTAATTTTCCAATTTTCAATTGAGATTTTATTTATAGAACCTTATGTCACATTTTGCCTTTATTTTTTGCACGGATAAAAATTAAGGAATCTGGTACAACAAGTTCATCCGCACCAATACTAGTAATCTCTCTCATTTTTATGAATATTTCATGGTTTACATTATTAATAATGTAATGTAATATTAAATGTTGTGATAAGAGCAGTAAAAAGAAAAGGAAAAACATGTATTACAAAGTAATATTAAAAAAACAAGTTAAAAGAAATTCCCTGACCTTATTTCACAATAAGTAAAGTAAAAAAGTTCTTGTATCAGGGCCTTTTGGTGGTGACTTTTTTGGTTTAGGCAAAGGTTGTTTGTTGTAAGAGTTTTGGAAATTGATAAATTCTTTGTTTTTGGTGAGTTCGTTGAACCTAGATACCATTGAGGGTTTCAATCAGTCAGAGTTGATAAGGATAAATTAATACTTCAAGTGAGAGTGGAGGAATACTACAATACAAACACAATTTCTTATCTCCTAATATTCTAGTAACACCTATTTATATACCCAAGAACCGTTACTACTAGTTATTAATAAACCACTTTCAACTTCTATTGACCACTAACACTAACTTCCCTCAACCTCACTAGTATTGATTTATGAATAAACCTCCTATGCGGTCGGGCTGCAAAACCCAACTTTTGCAGCCCCCAATCATCTACTGCCACCTTAGCTTGCAACCCAATACACTCGATATAAAAAAATTAAAAACAAAAAAACAATGGCATGGGTCTTGCGGAGAAGAGAAAGAAGAAATGACCATAGGTAACTTTTTTCCTTTTTTTATTTAGTTTTCTCATTTGAGTTCAAAATCATTTTTTTTCATTTTTTTTTTCCCTTTTTTTGGTTTTTTATCTAATGGGTTTTTTTTTTTTTTTTGATGGGTCTTCTCAGCCACTGAAATGGCGCCGGTGAAAGGGTCTAGCGTGGGTCTCACCGCTCTGGCTGGGTCTATCTCCGGCGCTGAGTGACATTCTTCTCCGACTTTAGTTTGAAAAAATTTCTAAGGGTTAACCTTTTCCTCTAGGTTTTAGTTTTTAATTCAAAAACTAGTTTTTAATTCAAAAACTAGTTTTTAGACATTAGAATCAATTTTTGAAGCATTAGAACGAATTTTGTAGCATTATAATCGATTTTTGAGGCATTAAAATCGATTTTTGAAGCTGAATTTGGCAGAAAAGTCGCCGGAGAGGGTGACCCAAAGTCTCTGGAAAGGTGACCTACGACTGGGTCACACTAGACCCACGATGGGTCTCGCCTGACCCACGGCGTGGGTCTGGCAAGACCACTCCGTGGCCTGTGAGTTTGCTGGGTGGGTATTTTTTGTATTTTTTTCATTTTGATTTGCTGTGTTTGGTCTCATTTTAATTTTTTGCAATTTTCTTAAATGAATGATGTGTCACAAGTCACAATGACATTGGATGCTACAAAATGCAGCTTTTGATGTCTAGCTGCACAATAGGGGCTCTCTTGATTTATATGCTAGCAGGAGTTTCATGATTGGCGTGGTCTACGTTATGATGTTCTTCCCCCTTATATTGTTAAGTAAATCGATGGTAAGTCATGCAAGATTTAATATTTTAGTTATGTTATAATTTTTCAAAAATTAAATATATACATATATTTCTAGTTGTGGGATTTTGTTGCGCCATAGTAGCTGCAGAGACTATTGTAGGGGCTCATAAAGCGAAAGGTCTTATTAAAACCACGCCGTGATTTATCCATATTGGAGTTGATAGTTTATGGGTATGAGCTTCCAACAGCTTTTGAATGGGTGAAAAAAATGGACTCAGAAGTAAAGACGAGTATCCCATGAACTTATAATTAACTTAATTATAGTTGTGGGATACTCGTCTTTACTTCTAAGTCCATTTTTTTTTTGACCCATTCAAAAGCTGCTGGAAGCTCAAAAACTGTTTTTTCTTCTTGAAGACAAAAGTTCATTAACTCCTATATAGATAAATCAGGACGTGGTTTTGATAGATCCTTCGCTTTATGAGGCCTTACAGAGTCACAGTAGTCTCTGCAACTACAATGGCCCAACAAAATCCTACAACCAGAAATACATGTATATAGTGAAGCACATCATAACGCCGACCACTTCAATCATGAAACTCCTGCTAGCATATAAATCAGTACACATAAAAAAACTATACAGGTGAGGTTGAGGCTTGTACTAATATTCTTCTGTTTAGGCTTGGATAATTACATATCTTCTTCAACAATCTCCTCCTCAACTCCTCCGATGGATACTCCTCTAAATAGGGCTGCCAAAAAAACCAATGGGCTAGTGTCAAAATGTGAAAAGAATCTCGTAAAGAAGAGATGCATTGCCTTATAACCTTTTCACTTGTTTCATCACACACTTTTCAAAGAAACAAAAGGCCGTGAGTGTGTGTGTGTTATCTCCATATGGATCC
>NC_081542.1:23048400-23082616 GCF_901000735.1 Corylus avellana
TGGTTCCTTAACAGCCCCCCTCAAACGAAGGGGAGGGGGAGTAACCATGAGTTTGTCTCTGAGGAAAAGAAATCGAGAGGAGGTAAGGCCCTTTGTAAAGATATCAGCACATTGATCTTGAGTTGGGATGTAGCTAGCACAAAGATCTTTGTGAAGAATTTTCTCGCGGATGAAGTGGTAGTCAACTTCTATATGCTTGGTACGAGCATGGTAGATGGGATTAGAAGCTAAAGCAATAGCTCCTATGTTATCACACCAGAGTACAGGAGGATCATGGAGAGAAACTTGCAATTCTTTGAGTAGCATTCGAAGCCATGAGAATTCAGCAGCTGTAATGGCCATTGCACGATATTCAGCCTCGGTGCTAGATCTCGAGACAACAGGCTGCTTCTTGGCATGCCAAGATACTAAGTTGGATCCGAAGAAAACACAATACCCTGTAGTGGATCTGCGATCAAGAGGATCCCCTGCCCAGTCAGAGTCACAGTATGCCTGAAGTTGAAGAGGACCTGAAGTGAAGTGAAGGCCATGATCTGGTGTGCCTTTGAGATACCTTAGAACTCTTTTAGCAGCCTTCATATGTTCTGTAGTTGGACAATGGAGAAAGTGACACAATTGATTGACAGTGTAGGCTATGTCAGGTCTTGTGAGTGTGCAGTATTGTAGAGCTCCAATGATATGACGATAGGTTGTGGGATCTGGTAGAGTATCACCATCAAGCTTGGTGAGCTTCTTGCCTGAAGTGCAGGGTGCGGCATAGGGCTTTGCTCCAAGCATTTGCACACGATCAAGTAAATCAATAATGTATTTACTTTGATTTAGATGCAAGCCAGTTTTGTCACGAAGGACATGGATGCCTAGGAAGTATGAAAGGTAGCCAAGATCTTTCAGCTTAAATTCCATTTGAAGGCCGTGGATGAGAGTCTCCATGATAGATGAATCTGTACCTGTTACTATGATATCATCAAAATATATCAGTATGTACATATGAACAGAGCCTTGATGAAGCATAAAAAGAGAGGTATCTACTAAGGATCCAACAAAACCAAGATGGAGAAGAGCTTGTGACAATCTATAAAACCAAGCTCGTGGGGCTTGCTTTAGACCATAGAGGGCATTTTTGAGCTTACAAACATGATCTGGAAAAGCTGCATCAACAAAACCAGTAGGCTGCTCCATGAGGACTTCTTCATTCAAGTAACCATGAAGGAAGGTATTAGAGACATCCAATTGCTTGAGGGGCCAATTGTAGTGGATTGCTAAGGATAGTAGGATCCGTATAGTGGCTGGTTTTATAACTGGACTAAAGGTTTCAGTGTAGTCAATACCATCTCTTTGTTGGAAACCCATAGCCACTAGTCTTGCCTTGTATCTTTCAATAGTGCCATTTGATTTTTCCTTTAGCCAAAAAATCCACTTATTCTTGATGATGTTTCGATGTGAAGGTCTAGGGCAGAGAGACCAAGTACCATTGTCAACTAAAGCTTGAAGTTCACTTTCCATTGCAGCAAACCATTTAGGGTTAGAAACAGCCTGAGCAAATGTGGTAGGGATAGAAGGCAAGTGTGTAGCATGAAAGGATTTTAGTGAATGCTTGGTTGATTTTAAGGATAGGAATAGCTGATAGTTGGGAAAAGACTTAGGTTTGGAGTTTCCAGTCATAGATCTTGTGACAATATGAGGAGAGGCTGGTTCAGTAGGTGCAGGCAAAAGCTGAAGTAAGGATTGATCTAGGTGGGGGATAGGATCAGGGGTAGGTGGTAGTAATTCGGCAGTAAGGATAGTCAGGGGAGTGTTTATAATAGGTACTTGTGCTGGGGAAGGCAAGGTGATTGGGGGTGAGGTCTGAACAGTATTAGAGTCAGAATTATTCATAGAGTAAAAATGAGAATGATCAAGAACAATACCTATAGGGGAAGGATCTGATCCGTTAGGGGATGAAGATGCTGCTCTATTCTGTGCAGGGAACACCAATTCATCAAAAATAACATGTCTAGAGACATATACACGATTGGAGATGGGATCAAGGCACTTGTAACCCTTTTGGTGGTGGGTACAGCATCCAAAGAAGACGCATTGTTTGCTTCTGAATTCCAATTTGTGTTTGGCATAGGGTCTTAAGAGAGGATAACAAGCACAACCAAAAGTTTTTAAAAAGGTGTAGTCTGGCTCCTTATTGTAGAGTTTGGTGAAAGGACTTGAATTTTGGAGAGTAGGCGTAGGCAATCTATTGATGAGATACACGGCAGTACTGACAGCTTCAACCCAGTATTTAGAAGAAAGGTGGGATTGAGCTAGGAGACTAAGACCAGATTCAATGATATGCCTATGTTTTCTTTCTGAAACTCCATTTTGTTGAGATGTATGTGGACATGTGACTCGATGAAGAACACCATGTGTTGACAAAAACTTAGTAAAGTTATGAGAGGTGTATTCACCACCCCCATCTGTTTGAAGTTGTTTAATTTTAAGGGAAAATAAATTTTCTATCAAACACTTGAATTTAACAAAGGTTTCAAAAACATCTGATTTGAGTTTTAGAGGAAATAGCCAGGTGTATCTAGAGAAATCATCAATAAAGATAACATAACATTTGCTTCCATTGATTGAAGATAAAGGAGAAATCCATACATCACTATGAATAAGCTCCAATGGAGCAGTGGTAATACGACTTGACTCAATAAAGGGTAATTTTTTTGCTCTTTCCTAATTGACATGAAACACAAATAGATTGACTCGACTTAACTGAAGACACAGGAAGGTAGTAGTTGTGAAGCAGATGCTGCAAGATTTGATGACTTGGATGCCCTAAGCGGTTGTGCCAAACTGAAGAAGACACCCTGATCCCAATTTGCGCAGTAAATGCTCTGACTTTATTTTTGGTGAAGTGTTGTAGCCTTAATGGGTAGAGACCATCTTCACTTGCCCCTTGTAGGAGGATCTTCCCTGTGAGGTTGTCCTTAATCAAGAAATAGGTATCAATTAGTTTAAAATGGCAATTATTGTCACGACAAAATTTATTTATTGAAAGTAAATTTGTTGTAGCATCAGGACAATGTAAGATATTTTTAAGATGTAGGAGTTGATTTGAGCGAAGAAAAGAGGAAGAGCCAGTGTGGGAGATACCAAGTCCATTACCATTACCTACTGCTACTGTCTCATTACCCTGATATGGTTGCTGCAGAGTTAGATTTTCCAAGTCATTAGTGATGTGAGTATTGGCTCCACTGTCAGCAAGCCATTCATCTTCATCTTGTAGATCGTTGGATTGGGAAACCATTGCAGCAAGTTCAGATGGTGGATGTCGTCCTTGGAATGAATAATCCATGCGATGAAAGCAGTCCAATGCTTGATGATTGGAGCGGCCACATAGCTGACAAAGAGGTTTGTTGGATGAGAGGATGCCAGGTTGAGAATTTCTCCTTGTAGTGTAGTTATTTCTCCTTGGAGTGTAGTTGTTGGGAGAATTGCTTCTTGGAGTGTAGTTGCTAGTGCTTCCAGTAATAGTTTTTCCTTGGGAGAAAGCAGGGGTTGGGAGTATACCAGGAGATCCGTTGAAAGTCTTCTTTGAGGGATAGGAATTTCTGTAATTGGAGAAATGTTTCCTTTGGTTGTTGAATCTCTGTTTGTAACCTGGCTTCTGAGCAGTCATGGCAAAGGATTGTGGTTCATCAATGGCAGCCTGATGTTCAATGAGTTGCTCGTGTCCAAGTAATTCAGACTGAAATTCTTCAAGAGACATAGTGGTATTCTTTGTTATCATGGAGTAGGTCATGACAAAAGAATTGTAGGTGGAGCTTAATCCACCAATGATGTAGGATACAAGGTCATCATCGGTGATGGGGCTGCCGGCGATAGCTAGCTGGTCAGCCAAGGATTTTGCACTTCGAATAAAGGTAACACATGGATTATTACCTTGTCTGAGAGTCTGAAGTTGGCGTCTCAATTGAGTGACGTGAGACCTTGATGGAGAAGCATAACGAGTGGCAAGGGTTTTCCATACTTGATTGGAGGTTTTACACCCATAAATAGTAGGCACAAGTGGAGCAGTTAAGGTTGCAATGAACCAACTGAGAATACATTGGTCTTTCTTTTCCCAGAGAATATATTCTGGATTTGGGACATCAGGAGTAGTTTTGTCCGGAGAAGATGGAATAAGCTTTGGTGGGCATGGCTCAGAGCCATCAACAATGCCCATCAAGCCGTTAGTTTTGAGGATGGGCTTAAATTGAAATACCCATCCGAGATAGTTGCTGTCATCGAGCTTGGATTGACAGAGATGCACAATGTTTGGCATTGTGAAGGATAGAGCGGCGTCGCTGGATTGCGTCATGAGTGCAGTATCAAGGACACGGCAAGGAGATGCGGCTATGATCTGGTGCGGCAAGGAGAAGAACAGCAATGAGGCTGTAATTTGGTGCAGCAAGAAGAAAGAAAGTAGGTGCGGCAATCTGGTGCAGTGCGGCAATTTGGTGCAGTACAGCAGGTGCGGCAAGAGAAAAGGTGATCTGAGGGCAGCAAGAAGAGCTGCGAATTTGCCTGGAGAAGAAGCTGATTCCGTTGAAGAAGGCCCAAAAATTTGAGAGGGTCAAGGATCTTATTGAGAGGGGTATGAACCGTAAGGCTCTGATACCATGAAAGAAAGCAAAGAAAATTGCTTTTGGCGGAATGAAGTCTCAGCTTCGTTCTCATTATATATATAGGCAAAGAGTTACAATTGTAATCAAGTTTGACAAACCCAAACTTGATACAAACTAGGAGACCTAATTCAATACAAATAAGTAAAACAAATACAACTAGAACACTAAAGAGAAGAGATAAGAACAACTATAAGGATAATACTAAAAGATAAGAACAACTATAAAACAGACTCTATTGATTCCTTAACACATTAGAGGTCGAATTAAAAATCGCCCCAAACTTTGAAGGTAAAGTGTAATTTTCTCTTTTCTATTTCTTTTGTGTTTCGTTTTTGGGTTTGTTTTGTCTTCTTTTTAGATTTGATTTCAGTAGCTATTTATGGGGTGAAAGTTTAGTCATTCTTTAAAGTTTTGTTTGTAGGAATCTTTAAGAGTAACTGTATTGAGTTTTCCGTCTATCTTTTGTTGTCTTTTGGTTATTTTCAAAGAGTAATTCATTGACGGACGTGGATGGGTTTTTCAGGCATATAGAATAGTTGTCACTATAGTAGAGACAGTAAATGTGATTGTGTGAAAATGAAAAAAGCCCATAAATCACTAACCGGGTAGTGGTTAGAGACGTGATTCACCGGAATTTGTTGCAGATATGAAACGGATTGGAACAGTGATATTCAAAGATGTTGTCTTCTAATAGCTCGATAAGCTATTGTGTGTGTCATAAATATTGTTTGGATTGTGAAGATTTCAAATTATATCTTTAGCATTGTATTAGGGTAGCAATTTGCCTTATTTGATTGTTATATCAGTGAAGAGATTGCGATTTTACAAAAATAAAAGATATATTTTGAATAATTAAAAAGCCCTTTCACTGCAAAAAAAAAAAAGAAGAAGAAGGATTGGTAAAAAACTTTTAAAAACAATTTTTTTGCTCTAAAAAGCCCAAAATTGCATTTTGGAAAAAAACTTAAAAATTAAGATTTTTTTTTTTTTTTTTTTTCTAAAAAGCTATTTCAAGCTATTTCTATAAGTAAAAAGTACTATTTCCCAACACAATCCCTAACAGGTTCTAAGAGCCTGTTTGAAATTGTGTTTGGAAAATAAAACTTTAAAGTCAAAAAGCGTTTTTTTGGCAAAAGTGCGTTTTGACAATTTTTAGGGTTTTTGAACCCTTAAAAGCGCTTTTAATTTTTTTGAACTAAACAAGTACTTTTTTTTGCAAAGAGACTTTTAGAGTGTAAAACGCACTTTTAGGTACTCAAACGCAATCCCAAACAGACCCTAAGTCTACTTGTTTTCTGTCAACTTAAACTTTTAAGATAATTGATGATGTAATATGGTATCAAAGCAAAAATCCTGAGTTCTTAGTCATTTACCCTCATTTTAATTAAAAATTTTATATATTAGACTTTATTTATTGAGAGAGAGTTTGAGCTCACAAATGAATGGAGAAGAGTGCTAACCTATCATTTGTTGGCCATTTAATACTAGTAAAAAAATAAAAATCATTATCCTTGTCCCATTATTGAATAGAAAAAAAAATTATTAAAAAAAAATAATAATAAATTAAGGCCCTACGCCACCCAAATAGTAGTCGTACTTAAGTCAACAATGATGCGAAGCTTTAGGGACATACTAAAAGCAGGTGTCCCTACCTCATAAGTGTGAAGCTTCTCCCTTGAACATTCAATACCTGAGTAATGATATATAGATACGACATTTTCTATACAGCTTTGCAAGAAGAGCTCGTCGAATAGCCTTATGATCAGTAGTAGATCGAGGAGATGATGGCAAGATTTCTTCCTTCTGTTTGCTTTATTTTACTCGTCTTGCTTATTTGCATCGAAACACAAGCTGGCCGTCTAGGCCCTACTCCTGATAATGAAGGTGGGTGTGTGTAAAGTTTTTGATCATTTCCTTTCTTTCTTTCATTTTTCTTTTTTGATGAATAACACAAAGAAGTACAAAGAATTTCTCCCTATTTTCATATTTGCAATATGCTTTTAGACAGCTTTGCATCTTTTTTGCAAGCTTTAGCCCTTTAGTATTATATTATATATAGATAAGTACCCATTATTCATATTTCTCAACTCCAAGTAGAACTTTTTGCACGAAGCTTATAAATTTTTCTCCAACTCCAAGTAGAATCCAGGAAAGTTTTTAGGAGCCAAAAAACACTTGGCCCGAATCATTTCATGTTGGTGGAAAAGGAAATTTAAACATTAAAGCCTCAGCCAAATGAATTAGCTGAAGAAAGGAAATATGTATAATTAGGATTATAAATTGTGGTAGATTAAAATTTTATTTAATAAGAATTGGAATTGTAATTATTTAGGATGAATTTTGATCATTATTTTAAAATTGAAGTTCGTTTCAAATTTGGGTGTTCTCTGCTTGTTTTGTTTTTTTATTGTAATCTGTTTAAAAACTCTTATGTGTTAATAAAATTATCTACAAATTTATCTCCAAGCCCATGTTTGAACCTAAAAGTTTAAGCTAAATTTAATTAATATTTTAATTTTTTTTTTACGTGTAGGTTTAAACTTAATTTTAATAGGTGGGATTCATATGTAAAGTCAAAAATATCATATTATATTATTATTTATTCTAAAAATGTGAATTTATAAAAAAATAAAAAATAAAATTAATCATTTAACTACTAATTTAAGGCTATTTAATCGTGAATTCTTAGAAACATGGGAGTATTTGTCGGTAATTGGAAAACCCATTATCTTAATAGTTTAGAGTAACATCTGGTCAGCTAAGGATAGAACTTGACTTACGTCAACGGACCATCACATCCACATGCTTACCGACAAAGGGAGAACTACACGCAGAAGTTATACCGTACTGCATCGTTCTCCGTGTGTTCTTCTCGGAAGGAGAGATAAGTTTTTCATATTTTATTACTAATTAAATAATTAAAGTATTAAATTTATAGAGTCATCTATCGACTTAATTATGAGAATTTCACATAAATTTATAAATTTAATAATTAATTTATAGTATGAAATAAGTCAGGTATAAAAAAAATATTGACTAATAATATTTCCGGCAAAGCACTTGTTTTCTATAACCCAAGAAAGCTTGCATGCCCTTCTCTAATATGCCGGCACTTCGATGGTTGCATGGCAAATTGGTAAGCAAGTGGCAAGTCAAGCACAACTTCTTCCTCTAGACTCTAGAGGAGTTCCAATAAATGTCACACCTACTTATCTTTAGCCATTATAAATAAAATCTCTTTGTTTTTTCTTTAATTAAAAAAAGGAATAGGGGAGGAGTTTAGACAGTAAAAAATTAAAAATTGTACCCATTTTCTTAAATTCAGTTGAACTATAGTTTGATTCAACCCTATATAACAATTATCTTAAGGCTATTGAATCATTATGCTTGATGATAATATGGTCTGTTGTTTGAATTGTTAGTTAAAGGAACTCTAGGATTGTGAGGACAAATGGGGGATAAATACTACTTGTTGATTTGGGTGTTATTTTATTGTTGTCTATTTAAAAACTTTCTCAAATTAGGCCTTATGAATTCTTTTCTTTGGACATTTGATTTTGTACATCGGTTTTTTGGAGAGAACGGCCGTTAAAATGCGTGTAAGAGCACTACTCACAGCAACTGTTTTTTATTGCTTTTTTGTTTTGTTTTTTTCTTTTTTGTTTATATATATATATATATAATCTTAAACAATTTTCCTAAACATTGGGTAGGACTTTGAACTTCCTCATAGCTTTTCTATCAATTATTTTAGCCCAAAATATTTTTCTCCCCTCCTCTCATCTTTTTACTTCTATTAGGAATTCGATTGTTGTTGTCTTATCATTTAACATTATCCATAACTATTACCACATCGAAAAGTCTTATAGGGCAGGAAAGAGAAATGTTATGAGTCAATAAGTTATTTATATTTTGTTCATATTTTTTTACAAATTTAATAAATCAATCATTAGATTTATATGGTTCACCATTGATTTATGTGTGGTCCACATAAATTCACAGATTTAATTGTTAATTTATAAGATAAGATGTGCCAAATATGGAGAAAATATTGACCAAAATGCTAGGTGTCAATAAATTTTCCATATTTAACACATGTACTCTTACAAATTTAATAAATCAACTATTATATTTATGAGGTTTATAAAAATTCACAAATTTAATAGTTAATTAGTATATATATATATATATATATATATATATATACGTGCTTCTCACGTGGAAACATTAATAGTGGGCACTAACCCAGGATGTACGTAATTTACAATTTCGAGCTACAAATATATTCCTTGCAAACCAGTCAAAAGGCACTTGGAAGAAGAAAAAAAAAAAACAAAAATTGATGAGGTTGGGGTATAATGCATGTAGTGGACGCCCTTGGTGAAATAGCTACACAAGTGGGGAAGAAAGATTGGAATTCCAGTGTAGACCCATGCGTTAATGAGTCGAGCTGGGCAACACCCAAATCGGATTTGAGGCCTTTGTACGACAATTCTCTAATATGCAATTGCTCAATCGCTGCTGGTGTTCGTGTATGTAACGTGGCTCAACTGTACGTACCCTTCGTTTCCCTTTTATTGAAATTGTGAAGATGCAGATCAAGTTTTTATTCAACAAAAAGCAGAAAAGTACTTCAATTTTCTCTTATGCAAGTGAAAAGTACTTAAATTTGACTTATATTGGAAAGCAGAAACGCACTTCAATTTTCTTTTATGTAAGTGAAAAGTACTTAATTTTTTTTTTAATAAATAGAAGTAATTAAATTTGACTTATATTGGATTTTTCCATTCATAATAAACAGAATATATTATGCATTAAAGGGTTCTAATGGAAGTGTGAATAATCTTTTACCTATAATTATTCGTGTTACAGGTTCCTTAAAGGGCAGGATCTTGATGGTGTGGTTCCTCCTTCCCTGGTGAAGCTACCCTACCTAAAGAAAATGTAAGAAAGTCACCAACAATTTGTTCCTGAAAATTGATTTTAAGCTCTAAGTTCTAATCTAACAGCCCACTTTCCTCTTGCTTGTAGTGACCTCAATCGAAACTACCTCACTGGTACAATACCACCAGAATGGGCTTCTACAAAGTTGGAATACCTGTAAGTTGGCGCTGAATTCATGTCTTATGTTAGCCGCTGAATGCTCTTTCTTATTGCGTTAACCTGATTCACTGCAGGGTAATTCCTGCAAACAAGTTATCAGGACCAATCCCAAGTTACCTGGGAAACATTACCACTCTGATATACATGTATGCCCGTATTGTATCTTTCTTGCTCACCCTTTCTTAATCTAGTAGAATGCAACATAGTTTGATTTGCTTTAGCTGAGCTTTAATATTGATGAAGACTATATTTTCAGGAGCTTAGAGGGCAATCTGTTTTCTGGAAGTGTTCCCCTTGAGCTGGGGAATTTGGTTAACCTGGAGTATCTGTCAGTGTTTCGTTTTCAATCCTTCTATTCATTTTCAAATCAGATTTGATGATTCTTTTCTTAATCACTAATTTGAGCTATTATGAACTTCCCATTTGATGACTGCAGTATTCTTAGTGCTAACAATCTCACTGGAGAGTTGCCGATAGCTCTCACTAATCTATCTAAATTAACGGAACTGTAAGTGGTTGGAGCCCATTTCTATACTTAAGCAATTTTATATATGTAATTGAAAGCTTCAGCTTTCTATGTTATTCAGTCTTGTTTCCAATGTGCTATATGCAGTAGGATTAGCAGCAACAACTTCACTGGAAAAATACCCGACTTTTTTCAAAGTTGGAAACAACTTCAGAAATTGTATGTGTTCTATTTTTTATTTTATTTTTTTTAAAATAAAATTCCTATAATGTTAAAATCTTTTCTAGTAGAATATTCAGGTGTAATCTAACCTGTTAGAATTGTGTTTTTAACAGACAGATTCAAGCTAGTGGCCTTGAGGGGCCCATCCCCTCTAGCATTTCGGTCCTGAGTAGTTTAACCGAGTTGTAAGTTTGGCCTTGGAAGTACTCTTGGGTTGCATAATCTCTCTCATATCTTCATGTGATACGCAAATTAACAAGATGTCTTGCTTAAGACCCTAACAGTTATTAATAATGCTATTTATTGCAGAAGGATTAGTGACTTACTTGGTGATGGTTCTGAATTTCCAAACTTAAGCAACATGACAAGCATGACAAGATTGTGAGTGATTCTTTTACTTCAAATGATACGAACTTAGAGCAATTTTGCTTAGATGATGGCGGTTGATATTGCAGGATGCTGAGGAGCTGCAATCTCTCTGGATCAATCCCCCCATATATATCTGAAATGACAAAACTACAAATTCTGTAGTTCTTCTTTCCTTTCGGTTTCCCTCTCTTTT
Organism: Corylus avellana; assembly: GCF_901000735.1. NCBI lineage: Eukaryota > Viridiplantae > Streptophyta > Magnoliopsida > Fagales > Betulaceae > Corylus > Corylus avellana. Next base: position 23,059,394 of record NC_081542.1, read on the forward strand.
TTTGTTTCATTAAGAACATTATACTGTGTATACATACAGAAGTGTGAAGTTTTCTTTTTTCCGTTTTGTTTTTGGGTAGTACAAGTAGATATTGGCATATTAAAAAATTTATGGACTTTGGGTTTACATGGTACTCTATTCTTAAAGCTAATAGTGCGATAACTATTTCTAGAATTAAGATTATCTGCTGAAACCATCAAACTGAGGTGTAGTTTTTGGAGTAATATTAGTTTGAAAAAAGGAATTGGAAACACCATTCATCTTATGAATATGTAATAATTAATTTATCTGCTTTCATTCTTTAGCCTTTGAATAACAGTGATGATTCCTTCTAATCTTTACAGCCTACACCTTTTAGGAAGCAGCTATCTAAGGTTGTAAACCCATACTCATTGTAGGAATGGCAGCCATGATCCACCCCCTCCTACTCCTTTGCCCATTGTGGCAGCTGCCGTAAGATACCTTTGAACAATGCGCACTCTAGTTAGGCTGTCTATGGAATGTGTTCTAAGCTACATATATCCACGGTTAAATAGACATTCAAGTCTCTCTTTCAATTTTTTTCTCCCTGTATATTATGTTTCTTGACTCTATGCTTTAAAATCTGGACATTTATGTCTCATTTTATAATCCTTCTTTTCTTCTATTATAACCCCTTTATCGTTATATCCATGAATGCAGAGATCTCAGCTTCAACGGATTCGTAGGAAATGTTCCAAACTTTGGAGGTCTATTCAGGTTACAACGCATGTAAGTGTCGAATCAAAACCCTAATCTAGCTCTATTGCAGAGAAGCTCCAATAAACAATTAAAAAGCAGCTTAAAGCACACAAATAATAATGATTTAGCTTTTCTCCGATGTCTATTGGTGAAGATATAAGGAATTTCACTAATTATATTGCTTATGGTTACTGTATACACATGTATATTATATGCATACATTATATACATTAGCATGTTAGTTTTTTATTATAATTTAATTTCAATTTTTTCCTTTTTGAAAACGTTGAAGAAAATAATAGTAAAAAGTATATATAATAATATTGAAAAAGAAAAAAAGAAAGAAAGAGAGAGAGTATATATACGAATGATTTTATTAAAAGAGTGACGCACTGTTAGGAATTTAATAATAGAGGTATTTTATGATTAAAATACCTTAAGATAATATGTTATCTTTATAGATAACATTAGATTAGAGATTCACATTTAAATATTATAGATAAGTATTATCATTAGAGTAGTTAGTATAATTTAAATATTAGGGATAAATATTATCCGTAGTTTATTTTAATTAGTCTTTTATTTTATTATGTATTGTAATTGTCTATATAAAGACATCAAGCTCATTAATGAAAAGATCAGAAAATTAATTCAAAACCTTGAGTTTGAAAAGGGTTTTTTAGGTTTACTCAAAATCTAAAATGTCTAGGTTTCCTTTGAATCTAAGGTCTAGGTTCGCTCAGAACCTATAATCTATCCCCATTATGTTTTCACGTAACATTTGGTATCAGAGACGCGATCTTGCTCAATGGCAAATCCAAGCTTGGACCGGCTTGAGTAGCTGCTTGATAACTTGGTAACTATGTGTGAAGGCTGGATGAAGAAGATGGAAGAAAATATTGAGACGATGAAAGCAAATAATGCCAAATTGTATGCATTGACTGCCAAATGCGACAATTGTTATGCTCATAACAATGATGAGTTCCATTTTTCAGAAGTCACAAATGGTGCCCAAAGACGTCAACAACCTTTTCAATCCGCAAGATCCATTTCACCCCGTTGAAGTCTCTCCACCTTGTGATGTCGTACCTATACAGGCCCAACCAACAAAAACCATCAACAACATTGTCAAATCGCAAGACTCATCGCAATGTCATTACATTGCACGGTCAATTGTAAAACAAGATGAAATGAAGGAATGATCATCATTGTACGTAGCCAAAACAAGGCAACCATGTCCACCCCATGCTCCATTGCAAGTGCCTCGTCGCTATCCTGTATCACAGAACAACAGGCAGTCCAATGTTCATTGGCAGCGGCAAGTGAGTGGGCTTGTGCAGCGACAAGTGAGTGGGCTTGTGCAAATTTGGACGCTTTATGATAAAGAATTGATCCCACCTCTTGAACGGCCACCAAGGGAACGCCTGAAACGAGTAACGAAGGAAGAAAAGAATTTCTAGACCTTGAGGACAAGGTCTCCTTAAGGGGAATGCAATATTAGGAATTTAATAATAGAGGTATTTTATGATTAAAATACCTTAAGATAATATGTTATCTTTATAGATAACATTAGATTAGAGATTCGCATTTAAATATTATAGATAAGTATTATCATTAGAGTAGTTAGTATAATTTAAATATTAGGGATAAATATTATCCGTAGTTTATTTTTATTAGTCTTTTATTTTATTATGCATAGTAATTGTCTATATAAAGACATCAAGCTCATTAATGAAAAGATCAGAAAATTAATTCAAAACCTTGAGTTTGAAAAGGGTTTTTTAGGTTTCCTCAAAATCTAAAAGGTCTAGGTTCCCTCAGAATCTATAATTTATCCCCGTTACGTATTCACGTAACACGCACCCTTAAGCATACAAGAATAGTACACAAGGAACACCAAAAAAACAAACATACACATCCAAGGACACCCGCAAAAACTCTTAAGGCCCACAAGAATTACAACAATACACTGATGTAGGACAGTCCACTCGGGCACCTGACCCGGGTTCAATTTCTCCCTCAATCGGGATCTCTTGTCCCCCGGGCGTAACAACTATTGATCCAGGACAAGTTTCCTTTGATCCAGGACAACTTGTCCCTTGGGCATATTGACTGGGAATCATATTCTAACGCCTGACATAATCTACCGGTGGATAAGGAATAATGGTCAATATTGGGCGGGAATGTCAGGGTCGCAATATCAGATGGGCGGCATTGTCAGATGAATTGTGATGTTAAAGCCGCAACAGAGATGGGCGGTCATGTCAGAGCCAGGAAAGCCACAACTTTTGTCAGCACGGAATACTGTCAAACCAGGGTCTGACAGTCGCAAAGCATAGGCAGAACTGACCCTGCAACCACCGAGAACCAATGGGAAGCATCTGCCGAATAAAGGGAACCAATGAGAGTAGCGGATAAAGGGAACCAATCAGAGGCTACTGTCTGATTAGAGGAGCCAATGACCAATGACAAGCTACCATTGTTAGGGCCAAAATAGTTTATTAATTTATGGAATAAATGCAAAATTGGTCTATGTGGTTAACTTAATTTACAAATCACTCACTGTAGTTTAAAAATAATTTATAAGTCCTTAGGGTAGGAATTTTACTCATGGAACTCATTTTTCGTTAAATGACTTAACGGAAACCGTTACATTGCCACATCACACCCAATAAAAATAAGACAGTTTTTTTTTTTTTTTTTTTAATGCTTTTAAAAAATGACAAATTAGCTTTTCCATGTCATTTTGAAGCTCCAACACACACTCCACATCAAATTAAATACATCTAATCCCTCTATATCCCTTGTGCCACCCTCCTCTTCATCTTCCCTTACGATTCTTGCTATCGTATTCATCTTCATCTTTATGTTGTCGTCTTCATTTTCTCCACCAATTCTTGACGCCGTTGTCTTCATCTTCCCCCAAAAAAAGGACACAAATAGAGAAAGAGGAATAGATTGTTTTAGATGCCCAGAAACAATTTTTGAAGATGCTTCAATGCCAAAAAATAAATCCAAATTTTCATAGAAAGACTGTCTAAAAATGCACTAATCCAAAAAACGCAGATGCCCGAAAATCTCAAAGTAACTCACAAATCGAAGATCACACCCATCGGAAGATGAAGACGACATCAAGAATTGTTAGGGAAGATGAAGACGTCGGTGTTACAGGGGATATAGAAGAATTAAGTTTATTTAATTTGACGTGAAGTGTGTGTTTGAGCCTCAAAATGACATGGTAAAGCTTATTTGTCATTTTTTAAAAGCATAAATAAAAAATAACACATGTCTTATTTTTATTGGGTGTGATGTGACAATGTAACAGTTTCTGTTAAGTCATTTAACGAAAAATGAGTTCAGGAAGTAAAATATTATTTCAGCTTACCCTAGGGACCTATAAATTATTTTTTAAACTACATAGAGTGATTTGTAAATTAGACCAACCGCATGAATCAATTTTGCATTTATTCCTTAATTTCTTTTAGATAGTTTAATATTTTCCTTCTCTGATAAATAGGAGACTTGTACAAACATTTCCAACATTCCAAACCAGAATATGGCTATCCTTGAAACGGAGGGGATGAAACTAAAATCTAGATCCACTTTAAACGCGCAGCCAAACATCCCCTTTCTTCTCCAAACAACCCATGTTCAGATTGCAACATAACAGTTCAGAATGCAGCCCACTGCACTTCAAAATCCATAAGTAATAGCCAATGCATGCACCACTCGAACACGGCACTGCAATCCATAGTCAACCACTTTCACACCACCACCAGCACAGTGACAGCAGCTTGTCAGGTGTTTTAGGGTTTAATCTGAGATTAAACCTAGAAGAAAAATGGCAGTGGAAGAAGAAGGGTGGAAGGTGTGTGGCTAGGGATTTAGAGGTGACTTGGGGAAAGTGAAGTTTGCGTGCAGAGGAGCTGTGGAATATCTTGCATAGGGGACACGTGTATGGCTACGGGCAGTTAGAAGAGATAGCTAGCAAGCATTCTCTATAATGCTTGACAGCTATATAAAACGGTGCAGTTTAGAAGACAAGTCGAGGAAGGCTGCGAATTAGAATGGAGCAACAAAAGGGCCTTGTTTTGGGCTGTTAATAAGTGGGTTTTGTCTGTTGAGTTGTTAAAAATAAACTGTATCTGTTTGAAGTGGGTTGTTAGCTGTTGGGCTTTCTGTAGTTCTTTACGAAAATAGCTGGAAGCTTTGGAGACTTGTTGAGTGTCTCGAAGACTCAATACAATCACCTTTGGATTAGTCCAATTCAATCTCACTGCCATTCGCATCGCTCTATCCCTTTCATCTATTACATTCATACGTACATCAACTTCTATATACAGAAAATACATAAAGAATTGCAAAGTTCTTTAAAAGTTTTCTTTTCTTTTTTTTTTTTTTTTTTTGGGAATGGGGCTAAACGGAAAAACAGAAGAAAGAAGTAAAAAAAAAAAAAATGAAAACTTCACTTACTCTACGAACTTTCGCGTATTTTACAGACACTTCTTATTGTTCAAAATCTCACACTTCTGATGTATTCAATTTTTATTTTCTTTCAATTTGCCATTTTTGTTAAAATTTTCTATGAAATCTTAACGTATTCCTTTGCACGTGCCGTGCGTGTGAAGAAAATTTATTGAAAAGTCCGTTTTACCCCTTAACCCATTTCATCTTTCTTCTTCTTCGGAGCCCTTCATAATTTGTTTTTGGATCCGTAGTGCTGTAATGGAAGCGATCAGAGTGTAGACTGCGAAGGAAACCGATTCAAGTGAAGAGCAAGGATGGACACCTGGATTGCATGCAGGGCCACATCTTTCATTACTTCTTCCTGTAAATCAATACCTGGGATTGATTGGCAAGTTATAGAGAGAAAGGATTGGAATTACAGTTGAGCGTAACTGGCACGTCTTTCAAATTCTACCTTCGTTGATTTTTCCACCTTTGGATGCTTTTTCTTTTTAACACGCACAAACGAACCCCTCTGCACGCTTTTCTCCAGTTTCAGCTCAAGACCCAGATAACTTACAGCATAAGATGCAACAAATGCTATATAATTAGGAATTTCTTCTTCATCAGTGTCACTCAAGGTAATATTGAAGGCTTTTTGATCTTTTGACTTATTATTCTTGAGGTTAGCACAATCCTTGCGCACATGACCATAGCCAGAACACTCATAACACTTTGGACCATGGGGTCACTTTCATTTCTAGCTTGAGTACTCTCTTTTTGTTTTCCGAATCTCTTGAAAATTTTATGTTCATTCTTAAAATACCTTCTAGCTATAAATACAAATTCTTCATCATCTGGTGATTCCTCATTAGATAACTCATCAGAGTTTTTCTTAAGAGTTCTAAGAGCAAGATTGTTATTTTTCTTAGGTTAAGGCAAAGAAAACTCATAAGTCTAAATAGCACAAACTAACTTTTCTATCTTCATGGTATTAAGATCAGTGCATGACTCAATAGAAGTTACCATGATTCTGAATCTTTCAGGAAGCGATCTCATAACCTTTCTAATTATCTTAGTGTTAGAAACTTTCTTTCCTAGATTTATCATGGAATTTCTAATTTCACTAAGTTTACCAAAGAAATCATTAAACGTCTCATCCTCTTAACATTTTAATTTCCTCAAATTGAGAAACCAACATTTGAAGTTTTAAAGCTTTAACAAGATTAGTTCCTTCATAAGTAGTTTCAAGAATCTCCTATGCATCTTTGGCATTATCATAATTTGAAATTTTAGAGAACTCAGTTTGTGAAATTGCCAAGCATAGAGCATTCATAGCTTTATTATTCGCCACACGAGTTTGTTTTTCAACATTAGACCATTCAGCTGTAGGCTTATCTAGAGCGTTAAATCCAGATTCAATGACAGACCAAACGTCTATTGATTTTAAGAAAAATCCCATATGTGACTTTCAATAGCCATAATTTGATCCATTAAAATTAGGCACAATGTTAAGGGTTTGAGACATCTTAAACAAGAAACAAAGATACACTTAGGAATTTAACTCTTCATGGAGTGAACCTGCTTTGATACTAATTGAAAAACGCTTAACAGGTAAATATCACAATTTATGCGGAATTAACAGATATTAAAGAACATGCAAGCAATCACCAAAATACAAAAATCAAATACAAAGATTTTGGTGATGAAAAGGAAACCTGTTAGAAATCATTCTAAAAGTAAAACATTTTCGGCGTAGCCAAACCCAGGAAATCACTATCAAAAGATTATCTAGAGATTACAGACACTAGGAACACTTACAAACCGATGTAAGACCTTGACTCTGTAAGATCGACAAGCCTCCAACTCGTATTCTTACTCACAATCTTCTTCAACATGATTCTATTTTACCGGATCCTTCCGATAAGCTTCTCAATTACGCTCACAATCAACTAACAAAGAACTTCTAAGAGGAACAAATAGACTCACAATAATTCTCTCTAAGCATAGCCTCTCACGAACTCTTTGGGGTGAAAATTGGTACATCTCCAAGTCTATAAGGATATATATATATATATATATATATATCAGTACATAAATCCTAGACTTGGGCCCACTAAAAACACGTTTTTAGGCACAATAAGTACGGGGTGTCTGGACATGTTAATGGGCTGTCTGGACATGGCCTTGCAGAGTAGAAATTGAGTTTCTAGAGCTGCTGTCGGGAGAGGGGGAAGGCCTATCCAAATAGGGTCTGCAGAGGGTGAAAATCAGCAATCATCAACAATCTGGAAATTCCGTTGGTCCTTGATCAACAGCTTCGATCGATGGGTGTTTGTGGTCTGATTAAGCAGAAACTTTGCAGGGACATTCATGACACATGAATCCACATTCTATATCAATGTTTGAGCCCGTGAAAAGTAGCCTCTGCATTTTGGAACCGAATTAAGCTAACAAAAATACTAGCACCTAGGATCATCTCCGGTTGATGGCTAGGATCTCTTCAGAGATCCTAAGGCCATCAAACAAATGTCCCATTATAAAAATAATAATTTATTATTTTACTTAAAAATAAATAAAATAATAAAATGTTTAAAACAAATTTTAAAGCATTAAAAGAGCACAGGGGGTGGCCGACCACCACATTGGGACATGAAGCCGCCCCCAGACCGTCGGTCTTCGCTCCATCTCATCAGCAACTTCATCTTTGCTCCATCTCAATTCTCAAGTCAAGAAAGCAAAGGACTCACATATTCGCAGCTGGGTTTTTCACCTTCAAGCCTCTAAAGCCTCTTTAACTAAAAACCAAGCATTCAAGATTCCAAGGAACTCTCAATTCCTCTGACCGATGGTTCAGCAATTCCACTTCCAATTCAAGACCCAGCAGTCCCAAATCTTCCCCCACCACAAATCATTACTTTCTTCCCCCTTTTTAATTGTTTGATCTCTTGCAGGAAGCGAACATGAGCGGGTTTTGAATGGCATTGACTGCCGATTGGATGGGGGTGATTGGGATTGCTACTGGGTTTTATAAAAGGGTTGGATTTTCTAATTGGGTTTCTTGTTCGGTTTGGATATTAGGTTGATTTGTTATGATTGGGGATGGTGGAATGATTGGATATTTGTTTTGATTGGTTGCTTTGTTCTTGAAAACCTCAATGACACACAATATTGTCCGCTTTTGGCTTCCCCAAACTAGACTTCCCAGGAGGTCATCCATCCTAGTACTATTTCAGCAGAGGCACGCTTAACTGCGGAGTTTTGATGGTATCATGATTATCACGGCTTTAAAACGCATTGTTGTCATTCAGGGTGTAGTATACATTTAAGCACATCCTCATCTCCATACCCAGGCGATGTGAGACGTCACAGGCCATGTCAAGGTCGCTTTGCATGTGGAACTTGCCACCGGAGAAGTCGGAGAGGAAGTAGAGGTCGAAGAGGGATGAGAGGCGGTGGAGAGTGGAGAGGAGGGAAGGGAGGAGGGAGTGGATGAGAGGGTTTTCGGACCAGTGGGGGAGGAGAGAGACGAGCAGGAGTTGTGGGGGTGGTCCGGCCACCCCAAAGGCTAGAAAAACAAAAAAAAATTATTATTATTATATTTTTTTATTATTTTAGTTTTTATTTATTTAAAAAACGTTAAATAATATTTTAATAACTTTTTTAAAGTAGAACACGTGGCCTTATTGTGGTCATTGGATCTCTTTAAAGAGATCCTGACCCTTAAATGGCTCTTATCCAGTCTAAAATGGATTGGAGAGGAGCCGAATCCATTCTTAGAGTGACATAAGAGGAACATAAGAATAACTTTTAGAATTACTTAACTTTGTGAGGTGCTTTTGAGAATAAAAAATGAATGAAAATAGAATAAAAATCTATATTTAAATAAAATAGAGTAAAATTTAGAGAGTTTATTATTTGGTACTTTTGCATAGCTGCTAATTAAACTAGAAAAATAAGTTTTTTAGCCAAACTTTAGCTAAAGAATAGATCAGAGTTAATTGAGAATGCTGTAAAACCATTTTAAATATTAAATTTTGATTCTTTTTCAACCTACTTTTTATTAACCATCATTAGTGAATAGGTATTGAACGTATATGCACCTAAGTATGAAACTGCCGAAAAGTTTTGGCTTATCTAACAATTTTAGTCACTCTAAACCATTTAAAATACTAAATTTTGTTTATTGGGAAGTTAAAATTATTATTTTGGGGCACTATTTAACAATTTTTCTTTAGTGTTAATGCTTATTATTGTCGTTGGGCTTAAGAAGGCCCCTTTTGCTTCGAGCTTAACCATTCATCTTTCAATTCTCACATTTTTTCAATGACTATGCACATAAACAGTATTTACACATATGCATAGCTTATCCTACTGCTGATAAACAAGAAATTTTAATTTATTCTCAAGCTAATATGTCATGTATATATGTTTTAATCCTTGGTGAATGGAATTAATTAAAGTAACATGAAACCACGAAATAACAGTTTCACTTGTCACAATTTTACCATTCCAATTTTAACACTCCTAAAATGTCACATGTCTAGATTTTAGGCACCCTATATTTCCTTTCTGAGGTTTTCTGTTATTATATACATTGTATAGAGAAGACCCAATTCAATTTTAAATATATGTACCCATGTTAAAGACCTGATTCATTTTTAAATATGCCACTTGTCCCAATTTTAGTCAACTCTCTTAAGGAATCAGCTATTATATATAAGTATATTTTACATTCGAATATGTCTCATTAATTTGGTAACGATATAAATAAGTGTTTAACCAGAGCGTGATTATGTTCCTATTTGAACAGGTTTCTTACAAACAACTCGTTCAATGGGCCTATCCCAGACTGGATCAGACAGCGAAATAATTATGTGTATATAATTCATCTTGAACTCTATTTGAAATTTGCATGACATGTTTCTTTTTTCGTAATTTTTAATGTTTCTGCAGATAGATAATCTTTACAGACATCATAATGTTCAAATATACATCACTTTGGACATTGATTCATCTCATGAATCTCTTATGATCAGTGGGAGATCTCCTTCAATCATATTGTAAGGATGAATTCCACCGATTTTGCTACGAGCATAGATTTGCTTCTTGCATCATGTGACTCCAGTGAAAAGGAGTGGAGGGAAATTTCTTCTTTCCGTTGTTATGTTAGATCTCTGTTATTTGGAAACTCCGTGTTGAGAATTAATTTTGGTGGTCTTAGCTTGAGTTGATAGGTTAAACTGCTGATTTAGAGTACAAGTTAGACGTGGTTAGTCATACTATAGGGTCAGATGTTATCTGTCTAGGTGTTTCTGGAATATTCAAATGAATTCCTTTTACAATTATCTTTAGTTTATCAAAACCTTTTCAAATATACTTTTTCTTTTCTCATGGACTTGTAATGAGTTATTAATGAAAATACGTTTTTGTGCAGCCAAATAGATCTTTCTTACAATGACTTTTCTTACAAATGGGCTGCGCCACCTACTTGTAACCAAACCTACTTGTAAGAACTTTTCTTATCCTTTTTAATGTTAATTTAAGTTTACTTGTGGTTTGCATACTGACCCTCTTCACAAGCTTTTAGTCTTTCAAAATTTAAGTTTACATGAGTTTCTCATTTCATCAGGAATTTGTTTGATAGCTTCTCTGGACAGGACAACTTGTAAGCTTCTAACTTGTAAACTTATAAGAAGAACCAAATGATTTTCTGTTTTTCTGTTTTTATTTTTTATTATATTTTCAATTATATATATATATATATATATATATATTTTGATGAAGCATTTTCCTTTTTCATTCTAATACTTTTGCTAAGTTCAAACTTCTTTCTTATACAACGCTAATTAAGAACACTTGGCGGCGAGTGCTTGAAGACCTATCCATGCACGAAAGGTAATTATATTACCTTCTTCAAAGCTTTTTTTGATATTTTTCTTTCATAAATGAAAGAAAAATATGGTTAAGATGTTTCATATTGTTATTGGCAACTGAGTAAATGAGAGAAGAGAAAGTTAATATATATATATATATAAATTTTTCATTCCAACACAAACAAGGCACCCAAATACACTAGCAAAAAAGCTGAAACTCAGTTCTTTACATCCAACAATTACAAATGGTTTCCTACACAAAAAACCACAAGCTATAATACATAATTTCCTTTTTACTCTATAATGTTTCCTTATATCTTATTTCATTAAAAGGCTGCTATTTTTGTTTCTTGGTAGATCAATACTCATTGCATATAAATTGTGGTGGAAATGCAATCACCGTTGGAAACATAGAGTACGAAGAGGATCTATACCAAGCAGGTCCAGCAAAATTTGTTCCTAACTCTGCTTGGGGATTCAGTAGTAGTGGAAGGTTTTGGGACGTCGACGAAACCCCTGATCGATACACAACAAATAATGTGTCAATACTAAAAATGAATAACTCTGGATTATTCACGAGTGCACGGCTCTCTCCACTTTGTCTAACATATTATGCACGTTGCTTGGCAAATGGAAACTATACTGTGAAATTATACTTTGCAGAGATAGTAATCAGAGACAACAGATCTTTTTATAGTCTTGGAAGACGGATATTTGATGTTTATATCCAGGTATGATGTCATATTTGTTTCGCTTTATACATGGAACACAATTTTATTGATTTTATTTGTTACAGGAAAAATTGGTGCTGAAGGATTTTGATATTAAAAATGCTGCACAAGGGGTTGATAAGGCAGTTGATCGGGAATTTAAAGCAATTGTGAGCAATAAAGATTTACGAATCCGCTTTCATTGGGCTGGGAAAGGGACAACAAGTGTCCCACATAGAGGAACATATGGTCCTCTCATCTCAGCTATCTCTGTTAAATCTGGTAACCATTTCTTGGAGTATGAGTATCTTTTTACTATGCAACTTCTGCCATACTTATTACAATGTTGAACAATAAAAGCATAGCACGATATAGTTGAGGTGGAACCCATGATTATATGCTGTAAAAAGTACTACCCAAAACAAGATTAAACTGCAACTAGATGGTAGGAATCAAAACTTTCATAATCTTCTTTATACCCTTACTCTGATAATTTGCATGTTTGAACCCTTTGTTTATATCTTGTATCTTGTTTTGGATTGGTCCACCTATGCATATCTGTATGGTACTACTTGTATTTCAGAATGAGAAATGCTAGAGTTACAACCATTTTCACAAACAGAATTGCACAAGCAGACGTGGCTACGTTGATTTGTTTTTTTTTTATTCTTTCTTTTCTCATTCTTCCGTTTTCTTCTTCCTTCTCTTTCTCTCTCTTTCCTCACCTGCTCCCACTTGCCTTTGTGAGAATTTGCAGAGAGTGACGTTGAGTGTGAGACGATGAGAGAGAGACGCAAGGAGAGAAGAGAGAAAATTTTGGGACTGAGGGAGAGACGAACGGGTAGTGGTTGTCAGAGGAGAGGTGCTTGACATACCAGAAAAGAGGCGTTTGTGAAAAAGGTTCAAGGCTACTCTGTGGTGACAGATTTTCCTATTCTGGAGCCTTGCTACAATGTTTCTGGGGTTGAGAGGATGAACCGCACCATTGTAGAAAGAGTTAGATGCATGCTCAAAATGGTTGGATTAGACAAGTCATTTTGGGGAGAGGCCACTCTGACGGCCTGCTATTTAATCAATCGTTCACCTTCAGTTCCTTTGGGTTTCGACATACCGGAGAGAGTATGGAGTGGAAGAGATGTCTCATATTCTCATCTGAAGGTATTTGGGTGCAAGGCTTTTGCACATGTTCCAAAGGAGAACAGGTTGAAGCTTGATGACAAGGCACTTCCCTGTATTTTTCTGGGTTACGGAAATGAAGAATTTGGATTCAGGCTATGGGATCCGATCAAGAGGAAGATTGTCAGAAGTCGAGATGTGGTCTTCTATGAAGACCAATTCTATGGTGATGCAGATAAACCTGAGAAGTCTAAAGCTGCGATTGAAGATATAGTTGATTTATCTTACAGTCCTTCTCAGCATACTCCAGACGAGGAAGTTCTGCATGATGCTACACCAGAATTGACTCCAGTGATGAGCCAGAGTTGCTTGATAATGATGAAGATACTGAGCAGGGGGAGCATCCTCATGATCAGGAAGATTCAAGATCTCAGGTTAGAAGATCTACGAGAGAGCATAGACCGTCATCCAAATATCCTACTTCAGAATATATTTTGCTTACTGAAGAGGGGGAGCCAGAGAGTTTCCAAGAAGTACAATCTCATAAGGATAAAATCTACTGGGTAAAAGCCATGCAAGAAGAGATGAATTCCCTGCAGAAAAATGATACCTATGAGTTGGTAGAACTTCCTAAAGGCAGAAAAGCATTAAAGAACAAGTGGGTGTTCAAGCTAAAGAGGGATAGCAGTGGAAAGCTAGCAAAGCACAAAGCACGGCTAGTAGATAAAAGCTTTGCACAGAAGAAAGCAATGGAGGTCATTTCTTACTCCTTAGTTGTTGGGAGTCTTTGTATGCCATGGTGTGCACATGACCAAACATTGCACATGCTGTAGGTACTATCAGCAGATTTTTCCCAAATCTGGGCAAAGACTATTGGGAAGCTATGAAATAGATCTTAAGATATCTGAAAGGTACTTCCAAGTTATGCTCAAGGACGAAGCATATTGATGTGAGGTATCATTGGCTATGTGAGGCGATAGACAAGAAGCAAATGAAGCTTGAGAAGATCCATACAGAAAAAAATCCCTCTGATATGTTGACTAAAGTGGTTTTGACTAGGAAGCATGAGTTATGTTCCCAGTTAGCCGGTTTAAACTTCCTGTGAGTGAAGTTAGTCATGGCTTGCTCCTCTAAGTAGGGAGGGGGAGATTTGTTGGCTGCCGACAAGGTTTTTCCCTACTTAAGATAAGATTTTGATTAAACAAAATGGAGCAAGTCATACAAAGATTTATCTAGATGGTTCTCCATCCATCTAGAAGGTTTTTTACAAAGATTATTCTAGATGGTTCTCCATCCATCTAGAAGGTTCTCTTCAAAGATTTATCTAGATGGTTCTCCATCCATCTAGAAGGTTCTCTTCAAGATGTATCTAGATGATTCTCTATTCATCTAGAAGGTTCTCAATTTGTCTTCATCATCTAGAAGGTTCTACCTTGGAGGCCAAGTTCTTTCATCTAGAAGATTCTAACTTGGGGGCTAAGATCATCTTCTAGATGCTTCTAACTTTGGCTATAAATAGCCAAGGGGTCTTATGCTTCAAACATGCTTGAAGATGCTTGAGGAAGATCAAGAACAACACACACAAGAAGAGAAGTCAAGAGAGCCTCAGTTATACTCCAGAGAGAGAGTTAAGAAAAGAGTGTCTTAATACACCACTGAGAGTGTATATTAGTTTCAACAGAGGTTGTTTCTCTCTGTATTGTTTTACTCCTGTATTAACTCAAGTTTTGCATAACTTGAGTAAACACCACTGTAACAAGTTGTTTATAGTGGATTGATTGGAGTTACTTCCGTGGATGTAGGCCCACTGCCGAACCACGTAAATACTGTGTGTTGATCTCTTGCATTTATCATTCCATTATTATTTTGTGGAGTTTGCACAACCATTGAGTCAAGGGTGTGGCCATCCCTAACAAGTGGTATCAGAGCCAGGTTGACGGTAATACGGTACTATTCACCGACGTCTTTCATTTGAAGATTGTTGTGCAATTTTAATGGACGGTACAAGCAGCAGAATGATAAGCCTAAATGGTAGCAATTGGCTGCTTTGGAAAGGCAAGATGTTGGACATACTTTACTATAAAGATATGTATGCTCCAATTGAAGGTGACACAGCCAAGCCAAAGGAGACTTCAGATGCAGAGTGGAAGAAATTAAATTTACAAGTAGTTGGTCTCATTCGGCAATGGGTGGATGACAAAGTCTACCATCATATTTCCGATGAAACCAATGCTTGTGAATTATGGAAGAAGCTGACAGCAAGATACGAGCGAAAGACAGCCGTAAACAAAGCCTTCTTGATTCGACAACTTGTTAACTTGAAGTTTAAGGAGGGTGCTTCAGTTTCCAACCATCTGAATGATTTTCAAAGTATCGTAAATCAACTGAACACTATGAAGATGACTCTTGATGAGGAGCTACAAGCTTTGATGCTCTTGAGCTCTCTACCAGATAGCTGGGAAACCTTGGTGGTGTCCTTGAGTAACTCAACTCCCGATGGCAAGATGACCATGGAGCAAGTTACAAGCAGCATGTTCAATGAAGAAACCAGAAGACAGGCTGCTGGGACAGACAGTGCACAAGCTCTTGTCACAGAGAACAGGGGCAGAAGCAAAAACAGAGGTTTCAAGAGTCGTGATAAATCCAAAGGAAGGTCAAAGTCAAGAGGGAGGTCCATTGAAAGAAGAAAATGTTATCATTGCGGCAAGGAGGGTCATATGAAGAGAAATTGCTATGCTTGGAAGCGAGAACAAAACCAAGCTGACTTCAGCCAAAGGAAAGATGATGAAAAGAATACAACTGCCACTTGCTCGGGGCAAGATGTGGTAGTTCTATCTTATGGCGCTGGGGATTGTTTGCATGTTGCGGGTAATGATGAGGAGTGGGTTGTAGACACCGCTGCCTCTTACCATGCTACTCCTAACAAGGAGATCTTCACATCATACAAAGCAGGAGACTTTGGTATGGTGAGAATGGGTAACACTAGCAACTCGAAGATAGTTGGGGTTGGTAACATCCGTGTTCAAACCAATGTCGGGTGTACATTGATTTTGAAGGATGTTCGACATATTCCCGACCTGCGTCTCAATCTCATATCTGGGAAT
The DNA here is from genome assembly GCF_901000735.1 of Corylus avellana. NCBI lineage: Eukaryota > Viridiplantae > Streptophyta > Magnoliopsida > Fagales > Betulaceae > Corylus > Corylus avellana. The sequence continues at coordinate 23,075,366 of NC_081542.1, forward strand.
ATCCTTGATAAAGAAGGGTATGAAAGTTACTTTGGCAAAGGAGTTTGGAAGCTCACCAAGGGATCTTTGGTGGTGGCTAAAGGCAAGTCTTGTTGTTCATTATACAAGACACATATGAAGGTGTGTCGTGATGAGCTGTTCGCTGTGGAAGATAGTTCATCTCCAAATTTATGGCACAAAAGGCTGGGTCACATGAGTGAGAAAGGGCTGCAGATTTTGGCAAAGAAGTCGCTCATTCCTGTTGACAAAGGTAAAGCTCTTAATCCATGTGAACATTGTTTATTCGGGAAACAACATAGAGTTTCTTTTGCAACGTCTTCACAAAAGAAATCTACTATTATGGAGAGGGTCTACTCAGATGTTTGTGGACCTGTCGAAGTTCCAACCTTGGGTGGCAATAGATATTTTGTCACATTCATTGATGATGCATCAAGGAAAGTGTGGGTCTATCTATTAAAGACAAAATATCAAGTCTTTGATATCTTTCAACAATTCCATGCCATGGTTGAAAGAGAGACTGGAAAGCAGTTAAAGTGTCTCCGTACTGACAACAGAGGAGAATAAACTGTGAAGAAATTCAGAAACTTTTGTTCAGAGCATGGAATAAGGCATGAAAAGACTGTGCCAGGCACCCCACAACACAATGGTATTGTGGAGAGGATGAACCGCACCATTGTAGAAAGAGTTAGATGCAAGCTCAAAATGGCTGGATTACACAAGTCATTTTGGGGAGAGGCCACTCTGACGGCCTGCTATTTAATCAACCGTTCACCTTTAGTTCCTTTGGGTTTCGACATACCGGAGAGAGTATGGAGCGAAAGAGATGTCTCATATTCTCATTTGAAGGTATTTGGGTGCAAGGCTTTTGCACATGTTCCAAAGGAGAACAAGTTGAAGCTTGATGACAAGGCACTTCCTTGTATTTTTCTGGGTTATGGAAATGAAGAATTTGGATTCAGGCTATGGGATCCAATCAAGAGGAAGATTGTCAAAAGTCGAGATGTGGTTTTCTATGAAGACCAATTCTATGGTGATGCAAATAAACCTGAGAAGTCTAAAGCTACGATTGAAGATATAGTTGATTTATCTTCCAGTCCTTCTCAGCATACTCCAAACGAGGAAGTTCTGCATGATGCTGCACCAGAATTGACTCCCAGTGATGAGCCGGAGTTGCTTGATAATGATGAGGATACTGAGCAGGGGGAGCATCCTCATGATCAAGAAGATTCAAGATCTCAGGTTAGAAGATCTACTAGAGAGCATAGACCGTCATCCAAATATCCTACTTCATAATATATTCTGCTTACTAGAGAGGGGGAGCCAGAGAGTTTCCAAGAAGTACAATCTCATAAGGATAAAATCTGCTGGGAAAAAGCCATGCAAGAAGAAATGAATTCTCTGCAGAAAAATGATACCTATAAGTTGGTAGAACTTCCTAAAGGTAGAAAAGCATTGAAGAACAAGTGGGTGTTCAAGCTGAAGAGGGATAGCAGTGGAAAGCTAGCAAAGCACAAAGCACGGTTAGTAGATAAAAGCTTTGCACAGAAGAAAGCAATGGAGGTCATTCCTTACTCCTTAGTTGTTGGGAGTCTTATGTATGCCATGGTGTGCACATGACCAGACATTGCACATGCTGTAGGTACTATCAATAGATTTCTCCCAAATCTGGGCAAAGACTATTGGGAAGCTATGAAATGGATCTTAAGATATCTGAAGGGTACTTCCAATTTATGCTCAAGGACGAAGCATATTGATGTGAGGTATCATTGGCTACGTGAGGCGATAGACGAGAAGCAAATGAAGCTTGAAAAGATCCATACAGAAAAGAATCCCTCTGATATGTTGACTAAGGTGGTTCTGACTGGGAAGCATGAGCTATGTTCCCAGTTAGCCGGTTTAAACTTCCTGTGAGTGAAGTTAGCCGTGGCTTGCTCCTCTAAGTAGGGAGGGGGAGATTTGTTGGCTGCCGACAAGATCTTTCCCTACTTAAGATAAGATTTTGATCAAACAAAATGGAGCAAGTCATACAAAGATTTATCTAGATGGTTCTCCATCCATCTAGAAGGTTCTTTAAGAAGATTATTCTAGATGGTTCTCCATCCATCCAGAAGGATTCTCTTCAAAGATTTATCTAGATGGTTCTCCATCCATCTAGAAGGTTCTCTTCAAGATGTATCTAGATGATTCTCTATTCATCTAGAAGGTTCTCAATTTGTCTTCATCATCTAGAAGGTTCTACCTTGGAGGCCAAGTTCTTTCATCTAGAAGATTCTAACTTGGGGGCTAAGATCATCTTCTAGATGCTTCTAACTTTGGCTATAAATAGCCAAGGGGTCTTATGCTTCAAACATGCTTGAAGATGCTTGAGGAAGATCAAGAACAACACACACAAGAAGAGAAGTCAAGAGAGCCTCAGTTATACTCCAGAGAGAGAGTTAAGAAAACAGTGTCTTAATACACCACTGAGAGTGTATATTAGTTTCAACAGAGGTTGTTTCTCTCTGTATTGTTTTACTCCTGTATTAACTCAAGTTTTGCATAACTGGAGTAAACACCACTGTAACAAGTTGTTTATAGTGGATTGATTGGAGTTACTTCCGTGGATGTAGGCCCACTGCCGAACCACGTAAATACTGTGTGTTGATCTCTTGCATTTATCATTCCATTATTATCTTGTGGAGTTTGCACAACCATTGAGTAAAGGGTGTGGCCATCCCTAACATTGAGAAGATGGAGCTGCCTGAATTTGCACTTCATTTTGCAGATGGAGCTGTGTGGAATTTCCCAGTTGAGAATTGCTTCATCCGGCTTGAACAAGAGGATGTTGTCTGCTTGGCAATTCTAGGGACCCCTCATTCTGCTCTTTCCATTATGCAGGGAAATAGTGGGATTTGAGCGAAAACAGAGATGGCGTGAGGATGGGAAGAGAGAGAGCTGGGCTGAGAGTTTCAGGAGGAAGAAAATGAGCAAAGACAGAGGGACAGAGAGCTAGAGAGAGAAAAGTTTCAGAAAAATGGGGAGTATAAATTGTTCCCTTTTGTTTTTAATTCTTGGTTATAGTTGGGTTTTCTTGTGTTGATTTTGGTAGCCATGGATTCTTGTGAGCATTTGATTCTAGGTCTCAATTGTGGAGGATTTTTGTGTCAATTTTCTTAATCCTAACCAAATGGGTCTTGAGGTTTCGGTGTTGAATTTTTTTGGGTTTGATTTTTGAGTTAGTGTGAACCCTCGAGTCTCTCTCTCATCGTCTCACACTCTCCGTCGCTCTCTGCAAATGGACAAATGGGAGCAGGTGAGAATAGAGAAAGAGAAGGAAGAAGAAAACAAAAGAATGAGAAAAGAAAGAATATAAAAAGCAAACCAACGTGGCCACGTCTGCTTGTGCAATTCTGTTTGTGAAAATGATTGTAACTCTAGCATTTCTGTTTCAGAATGCAACTTATTTATAATGAAATTTCATAACTATTTTTCTCTTATGCAGATTTCAGTCCACCTAATGAAGACATGAAGACATTCATTGTTCCCCCTAATGATGACAAGAAGATATTCATTGTTGTTGGAGCTGTAGTATCAGCGCTAGTGCTCATTTTTATAGTTCTAGGCACTCTTTGGTGGAAAAGCTACATAGGAGGCAGGATATCAAGGGAAAAAGGTAATCAGCAGGTGTTCATTTTGATGTTGAAATTAGATAGGATAATTTATATCTTCTCCAAACTATTCACAAAGTTGAAACAACGTTGCAGCTGCGTGTTATATTATTTAACATTTTTCCCTTGATGAAAAATCAGCATTTTAAGATACACCATGCGTAGGGGCAGTTTCCGGTTGGTGACGTGAAAGCTCTTTCAAAATAGAAAAAAGTTAGGAAAAAGAACTTGTCGAGCCGACGAGGAATAATGCCCAAGTTAATTTTCACTCTAAAGAATAGCTCTAAGGTACAACATAAAGATTGCTTTCACTTTCGAGCGCTATGAGCTGGCGACAAGCTCCCACGTTTTTGCTGGAAGCAAGATCAAATCCCGAATATTGTGCTGACATATTAATTGCTTTAGCGATCAGGATTTGAGCGATTGGATTGAAGTGTGATCCCCGATCGGCTTTAGGGTACTGGAGGCAGAGCTAGATAGTGGGCTCCAATCAGCTATAGTGGTAGCGGGCTGGTCGTTAGTGGCTGGCCCAATTCCCAACACCATCAAAGCAATTATACTGTTGCTAGATTGCTGACGGGCGGAATTACATAGAGGATAAAAGATTATGGATTTCAATTAACTCTCTTTTTTAAATGTCATCTAAATGATCTTATCATATAAAGCCACATCCTTGCAGCTGAACTTCTCATGCAACTTGGATCTCCTATTGCAACTGGAATTCTCGTGTGCCTTTTGCTCTACACTTGTATCATTTATTACAAGAACGATAAAAAACAACAGGAAAAATTAGAAGACAATAATATAACATAACTGTAGGGTATTAAGAACTCTTTATTGCTGTAGCTATTCTGCATCAACCTCTGTTTAATTTTTGTTTTTTCGATTCCCAATACACCTGTGATTGAGAAACAAAATGAAACCCTAAATCTTGTAGAAACTTGGGGTTTATGTGGCCGACCAACTGTAGTATGGTACTTTATCACTTCATTTTTTTGGTCACATGCTATATGACATCTTCTAAGTAGTCAATAGACACAAAAATACTAATTAAAAAAAAATTATATCATTAATAAGATGTAATCTAACATCTTAGCCTCACCTTTTCATTCTTTTGACAGAGCTAAGAGGTTTAGATCTGCAAACTGGTTTTTTCACCTACAGGCAAATCAAAGCAGCCACTAACAACTTTGATGCTGCAAAGAAGATTGGGGAAGGTGGTTTTGGATCTGTATACAAGGTATCCTACATCGTCATCTTCCTTCAATTTTAGGATATCTATTTTTTTTTCTTACTTATCCATGATACCTAAAGGCATCTCATTGGATTATGAAGGGTATATTTTTCTATTTATTATGCAGGGTATACTGTTAGATGGTACTATAATTGCAGTTAAGAAACTTTCTTCTACATCAAAACAAGGAAATCGTGAATTTGTGAATGAAATTGGAATGATATCTGCTTTACAACACCCAAATCTTGTTAGATTGTATGGATGTTGTGTTGAAGGAAATCAACTATTCTTGGTATATGAATACATGGAAAACAATAGCCTGGCACGTGCTCTGTTTGGTAAGCCTGAGGTTTTCACTTTAGTATTTTATGTTGACAATAGAATGCTTACAAACTTAAAACTGAGAATGCCCTATATTAAGAACTAAGTTGATGAGTTCTCCATTGGACAAACTACAAAATATGTAGGTCCAGAGGAATACCACTTAAACTTGGATTGGCCTTCAAGGCAGAAAATATGTGTTGGCATAGCAAGAGGTTTGGCATTCATGCACGAGGAATCAGCACTAAGAATTGTTCATAGAGACATCAAAACTACCAATGTGCTATTGGATAGGGACCTTGCCCCAAAGATTTCTGACTTTGGTCTGGCTAAGCTTGATGAAGAGGAAAACACCCATATCAGCACGCGAGTCGCTGGAACAATGTGAGCTACCTTTTTCTATCAATTATTCTCAAATTAAGAAATAAACAATACAGATAAATTTGTGCTCAATTATTCTATCATCCTTCACTCTAAAAAACCAATTATTTTTTTGGTAAGTCTCTCAAAAACCAATATATCCAAAAGGAAAAATGAAATTATTGAGATCTTGTGGAATCTAATGGTGAAATAAATTGTGGGGCTAAAGTTACATGACTGCATCAGTTCTGTACTTGCAATGTGCAAAGGTAATGACATGTTCTTCTTCCCTGCTGACAAAAGTTTTCTGTAACAGAATGAAATTACCACAACCCTAGTAGCCTTTTTGAGTGCATAATCGCATGCTGAATATTGCAAATGAATTATGATTTGTTACCAAAGTATCTTGATGCTTATCTTTGTTGAATATCAAAGATCAAAGCTTAATACAAGTGATCTTTATTCTAATAATTCGTACTAGTGATCGAAGTCATAATATAATCTTCATTTGCAGAGGATACATGGCGCCAGAATATGCATTATGGGGTTATTTAACCTATAAAGCAGATGTATATAGTTTTGGAGTTGTTGCATTGGAAATTGTTGCTGGGAAGAGCAACATGAAATATCGCCCAAATGAGAATTGTGTATGCTTGCTAGATTGGGTAAGATTGATCTTCCCTTTTAATATTTGAATTTGAAACATGGCATGAGTTCAGGTACATGATGTATACTTTTTGTACTATGTACATTTGGCTACATTGTTCTCTTATGTTGATTTGGTACATTTCATTTCCATTCTCTTTTCTATGCTTATTATAGGCACTTGTTCTACAACAAAAGGGTAATCTAATGGAGCTGGTGGATCCACAGTTGGGTTCCAAGTTAAACAAGGAGGAAGCTATTAGAATGATCAAAGTTGCTCTCTTATGCACTAATCCATCGCCAGCACTTAGACCCACCATGTCTGCAGTAGTAAGCATGCTCGAAGGCCAAACCATTGTTGATGAAATTACCATGGATCCAAGTATATATAGCAATGAATTGAGGTTTAGTGCCTTAAGAGAGCAGTTTGAACAACTCCAACCAGTACCAATGAACTCAAGTGGAGAAGAGAGCCTTATACATTCATCAGGAGCGACACGGGTTGGATCTTCTTCTACATTTGCCCAGGATCTTTATCGAGTTAATCTTGATTCTCAGTAATGCCAGCATAATATTGCCACCAACCATGCCGAATTTGTTTTTCTAATTAATAAACACCACAAAAAAAACAAGGTTTAGCGACATAGTTATTTGGGGCATTTTTGGCCAAAAAAATGTCCCTATTGATTTCGCAACGCTTGATTATGAGCACTTGGGACACGTCGGTTTTTATGGCGACTAGAATTTAAGATTGAAACGTTTTTTTACTAAAGAGCGCCTCAAAAAGGGGACGTTTGGAACAAAGCGCCCCCTTTTTTAAAAGGGGGCGCTTAGTTGTGAAAACGCCCCTTTTTTAAAATGGGGACGCTTCCTAGGCAAGCGCACTCTTTTTTAAATGGGGGCACTTCCTAGGCAAGCGCCCCTTTTTTTAAATTGGGGCACTTCCTAGGCAAGCGCCCCCTTTTTTAAATGGGGGCACTTTCTAGGCAAGCGCCCCCGTTTTTAAATGGGGGCGCTTCCTAGGCAAACGCCCCCATTTAAAAA
>NC_081542.1:23082716-23109147 GCF_901000735.1 Corylus avellana
CGTGGTGAATTACCACGTCAGAATTTTTCTGACGTGTCTGTGTGCCACGTCAGAAAAGTCTGACGTGTTATTGTGTCACGTCAGAATTTTTTGACGTGGCAGTCCGACACGTCAGAATTTTTCTGACGTGGTAACTTTTGCCACGTCAGAAAATAAATAATTTTTTAAATATTTAAAATCGTTAAAATTTTCCAGACGTTCCAATTTTTAGCACGTCAGAATTTTCTGACGTGTCAAAACAGACACGTCAGAAAATTATTTTCTGACGTTTTAAAATTCACCCGTCAGAAAATTGCTGACGTGGTAAAAAAACTTATACTGTAGCCACGTCAGAAAATGCCATTTTTTTTGTAGTGAACATCTGTTACGGCTGCTTTCGCCAACCTGTGAGCAGCCTCGTTAGCTTCCCTAGGGACATAAACACAGGACCACCAAGGGAACGTCTGTAAAAGATTCTTAGTATCGTCCACCAGATGTCCGAAACGACTCCATGTGTTCTGAGGAGAATTAATAGCGTCCACGATTTGCTTAGCATCTCCTTCCATTATCACTAGTTGTAGACCCAGCTCCCTCATCAAACGAACTGCATAAAAAGCTCCTAGAGCTTCCCCAGTGGCCGGGTCAAGACATCCTATTCTTGTTTTGCACAGTGCTGCTACAACTTGCCCCCTCTCTTCCCTTATCACAATGCCAATTCCCATTTTATTTTAAGTTTTATCGATAGCAACGTCCCAGTTTGCTTTTAATTTCCCTGTCTCCGGAGCTTGCCATGACTTTCCCCTGTCAGCTGGGCCCTCTTTCTGGTCTTTGAGTGTCCATTCTTGCTGCTGCTTGAACTCCAGCAAATTCTCAACAGATTTCTGTAGGAGATCATTCGGACTAGAGAACTGGCCTTCATGAATCCAGGAATTACGCCTGAACCATAACTGTCGAGCTAAAGTCACGAACATTGTGTAATCATCCAAGCTGCACTTCAGAAAAAGGTTCTCCGCTAGCTGCATGAAATTGGTTCCCTCTCGCTTAAATTTTTGAAACACCCGTCGACTATTTCCCCATGCATCCGACGCTGCTGGGCACCCCCAAAGAACGTGCAAGACCGTCTCTGGTTCCCTCTCGCGTATCGGGCACGTTGGATCTCTCACCACTTGTCTCTTCACTAGGTTATCCATTGTTGGGAGAAGATTATGGCAGGCTCTCCAGAAAAAGGTTTTGGCAGCATTTGGGATGGGCAACTTCCACATTTGCTTCCATAAGAAACTCTGCTCCTTCGGGTTTGAGCTTTCCGGGTGCTTTCGATTCTCCAGTTCATTGGCAAGGTGGTAGGCACTTTTGACTGAGAAAGTTCCCAAATTCGTACCCCTCCAGATCCGGGCATCGAGCTGGTTCAGATGGCTAATTGCTATGGAGTTGATAGCCTTCCTCTCTTCCTCCGTAAACATTTGTGATAGTAACGTCTGGTTCCAACCTGCATTATCAGTTGCAAACAGTGTACACACCTTGCTGCTTGAGTCTAAAATCGTTGGTGGGGAGTGGGGCTTATAGGTGGTTGGATATGGGATCCATTTGTCTCCCCAAATGTTAACCAATTGCCCATTGCCAATACGCCAAATCATTCCCTCTTCAATGATCTCCTTAGAGCCATATATGCTACGCCATGCAAATGAAGGTTTCGATGTCAAACTAGCTTCCAATATCGATGTCTTGGGGTAGTATTTTGCTTGAATAATTTTTGCAGTGAGAGTATCCGGTTCTTGTAATAACCTCCAATATTGTTTTGCTAGAAGGGCCTTATTAAAATTCACCAAGTCTCGAAAGCCTAATCCACCACGATCTTTAGACATCCCCATTTTACTCCACCGCATCCAATGAATACTATTCTCTTTCCCTTGAGATCCCCACCAAAACTTCTGCATCAACAAATTAATTTCGGTACATAAGCCTTTCGGGAGGAGGAAAATATTCATGCTGTATGATGGGATTGCTTGGATCACTGCTTTCAGCAAAATCTCCTTTCCAGCCTGTGACAGTAATTTTAATTTCCAATCACCAAGGCGTCGATTTACTCTATCTTTAATACCTTTGAAGGCCTGATTTCGGGATTTGCCTACAAGAGCCGGTAGGCCAAGATACTTGTCATATCTCTGATTTTCTGAAATCCCTGATAATTCCAAGATCTCCTTCTTCTGGTCAGGTGAAGTATTGCGACTGAAGAAAATTGACATCTTAGCTTGATTTAAACGTTGCCCCGACGCCTTCTCATACATACGCAGAAGTTTTGTCAGTCGACGCCAATGAGTTGGTGTCGCCTTTCCAAATAGCAGGCTATCATCAGCAAAAAATAGGTGGTTTAATCTTGGTCCTTTTTGGAGGTGGGAACACCGGGCAAGTCTCCATTTCTTTCTCCTTGTGCTAAAAGGGAACTGAGAGCTTTTGCACATAACAAAAACAAATAAGGTGAGATAGGATCCCCTTGACGGATACCCCTTGAGGGGTTAATCTTGCCTGTGGGGGATCCGTTTACAAGGGCCTCATATGTAGCTGATCTCACACACGTCATTATCATGTTTACCCATCGCCTATTAAAACCCATCCGACACATTACTGCTTCCAAAAAATCCCATTCCACCCTACCGTAGGCTTTGCTCATATCAAGCTTGACGGCCATATACCCAAATTTACCCCACATCCTCGAATGCATCGTGTGCAGAGTCTCATAAGCAGCCAAAATATTATCCGTTATGAGCCGGCCCGGTATAAATGCACTTTGGTTTTGGGAAATTATTTCAGGGAGCACCATTTTGAGTCTATTAGCCAGGGTTTTGGAAATCAACTTATAAAAAACATTGCATAGAGTGATAGGCCGAAATTCAGACACACAAGAAGGATTCGCCAATTTTGGAATTAAGGCAATATACGTCAAATTGAGTTCTTTATTCATGCAACCATTATTTAGAATATGAATTACAGCTTGGCTAACCTCTCCTCCAATGGATGCCCAATTTTTTTGGTAAAAACTAGCGGAAAAACCATCAGGGCCTGGTGCTTTTAAGGGGTCCATTTGCATGAGTGCTCTCCCAACCTCTTCAGCCGTGAATGGTTGCAAAAGTGAATCATTCATGGCTTGTGTTACTCGTGTTTCCAAGGACACTAGGGCTGGTTCCAGGTTTCTTGACCCACCGGTTGTAAACAGATCTTGGAAGTTTGTGACAAAAGCAGCACCAATGCAAGCTTGGGTATCCCATTTCCTCCCCCGTGAATCCGTTATCTCCATCAACAAACTGGATTTCTTCTTCTGGTTTGGGCATGCGTGAAAGTACCTAGAATTTTTGTCTCCAAACCTCAGCCAGGATTCTTTCGCTCTTTGTCGCCAAAATGTGTCATCTTCAGATTGTATTGTTGTCAACTCAGCTTTGAGACGTGAAATTAGGTGGCTGGCCGTGGCATCTGTTGATGACTGGGCAGTAAGCAAATCTGCTGAAATTTGTTTAATTTGTTGGTCTACTTGCCTCCCGTTCTTTCTCTGCCACTCCAACATGCCCTGCTTGCTGGCCTTCAGTTTCCCGTCCACCGAATTCCAGGTTCCAGGATTAGATGCCTTGACCCTCCATATTTTTTTAATGACATCTTTGCACTCTTTATTATCAGCCCACTTGGCTTCATATCGAAACCTTCGCCTTCTTCTACAGAATCCTGTTTCATTATATAAGTCGATAAAGAGTGGGAGGTGGTCAGAAAAAGCAGCAGCGTTGGTGGATACATCCACCTTGGGAAAGCGTACCAACCAAGCATGGCTTGCCACTACTCGATCGAGTTTCTCCATTGTGAAATTTTCCGCTTCACGCCCATTATTCCATGTACAAATTGGACCCCTTCTCTCAATCTCTTTTAATTCACAAAATTCAAGAGTGGTTCTAAAATTGTCCATTAGATAATTTGGCCGTCACTTCCCTCCTACCTTTTCAGAATGATCAAGGATTTCATTGAAATCCCCCGCACACACCCAAGGGCCAGGTGCTTGGGTCATAAGATGTCTCAGTAGGTTCCACGCTTCACTCCTCTTATGCCACTCCGGATGGCCATAAAACCTGGTGAAAGTCCATGGAACAATCATGGGTGTGGTCACAATAGCATTAATATGCCTCTGACTATAGTTTTGAATTTCAACCCCCAGTCCCTGCATCCATAACAATGCCAAACCACCACTTCTTCCAACGCAATCAACCACTAACATGTTTTTAAATCTCACCCTACGCTTGATCACCATTAATTTATTACTTCGAAGTTTGGTTTCTATAAGGAAAACCAAATCGGGGCACTTCTCCTTTACCTTCCGGCAAAGCTCACGAACTGTCGACGGGTTCCCAAGCCCCCGACAGTTCCAACATAATATTTTCATTCCGGTCGGCGGGGCTGTATCCCAGACCCCGCCATTCCCGATCCATTCAATTGATCTTCCTCCTCATCAAATAACCCAGGAGCAGTAGCATCCTTATGTTTCATCCGTCTCTTGGAACCAGATGTAACTTCAACATTCACCTCCTCTCTGTCGCCGGTAAACGTTCTCTTCCCATGCAGAGGTGGCGTTGGGACTTCGAATAAATTCTGTTTTCCACCCCTGGCACGTCGCTTCCAAGTTGGTCTCACGTGGCCCAATTTTTCCCCCCCTTCCTGAGGCAGCCCTTCACAGGCTCGACTCATTTGATATGACTTCTCAGCTAAGAACGAGACCGTCATGGGCCCATAAACCAAATTAAAGAAACTGAGAGAAATCGTTCGAATGGTAATCCGCCGATGAGCTAATTAACATTAACATATTTTGATGAGCAATTTTCTCTCTAGAGCCTAACCACCCTAGAGTAGAAGAAAACCTTTTCCACGTCTTGTCCAGACTGTGGAGGTGAACCTTTGGAGTGCAGGAGAGATCATAACTGGAGCGCTGTTTTCAAGAACGAAATGTCGGAGGATCTAACGAAGCTATGGGGTAAACTATCACTTGATGAAGGGGAAACAACGGAAGTTGAGATTCAACCACAGATGGTGGAGGAGATAATCTCTAGGAGTCAATACTGCCTGGTGGGCAGGCTGTTATCGGAGCGCTATGTTGGAAAAGAGGTCATTAAAAGAACCTTGATCAAAGGGTGGCGGCCTTCGGGACACCTATCGTTCAAAGTTCTTGGAGAAAACCTTTTTCTACTAGAGTTTACGAATGAATGGGACAAGATAAGGGTGTTGGAGGGCAGACCATGGATTTTTGAAGGAATCCTATTCTCTATTGAAGATTTTGATGGCCTATCATCCCCATCTGAAATTTGTTTTGAGCACGCAGTTTTCTGGGTGAGAATGCGTAATCTTCCACTGGCTTGTATGGGAAAGGAAGTTGGCTTCCAAATCGGGGCTACAGTGGGAACGGTGGAGGAAGTAGATACTGATGAAAATGGAGTGGGTTGGGGGGAGTACCTTCGAGTCCGAATCCGAATAGATATCACTAAGCCTCTTGCGAGAGGAAGAGTTATCAAGCTTCTCGGTAAACAAACTCTGATTACGTTTCAATATGAAAAACTACCCAAACATTGCCATGATTGTGGGAAAATCTGGAATGGCCGGGAGGGGTGTCAAATAAAAGGGGGGCATCGGATATGCGAGAAGGAGAAGCAGTATGGCCAATGGTTGCGTGTTCCGTCCCCACGCCGAAGGAGAGAGTTTTCTCAATCCCATCAATCGGATTGGAGGGGAGCAGAGAAGAGCAGAGGAGAAAAGGATATAGTGGGCGAGAGGGGCAGTAGAACAAGGGGAGGAAGAACTTTTGATGAGAGCGGTGGTAGCACGCCGCGTTCACAGACGGACGATTCAGCTTCGCCGGGAGGGCTGAAATGTACGACGGAGGGAGGAGCTCAGCCGGTCACGGAGGAGGAAAATATTTCTGGAAAGCGAGTTATGATGGGCGAGAATCTCGGGCTTTTCAATGCTGAGCAGGTCGTAGCGCCATTCATGGGGCAAGACGTTGCGCCCACTTTGGGCACTGTTAATGGCGCTCGGGATACGGTATTTCCTGATGGTAACGGAAAGGGGCAAGAGAAGATGCAGAATAATCAGAGAAGGAAAGAATCAAACCTGAATTTGGAAAGGGTAGCGTTTCTAAAAGGGAAGTTTGAAAAAGCTTTCTCAAATGTGCACATTGATGATGAAACAGCTGGATCGTGGAATAATAGAATAATTCCAACGGTTGGAGGGAAGCCAACAGTCCCAATCATTGATTTTCAACAGCCTATGCATGGAAGGATTTTCGATCTTTTATAAAGGTGATTGTATTTCTACACTGATTTTTATGGTTCTATAGATAGACCCTAAAGATGTTGGCCATAACAGAAAAAGTACCACTAGTACGATCTCTAGCACATGGGGCCTCAAATTAATAATTGTCCCATTCCATATATTTTTATGTCAGTAATTATTAATTAATAAACGCTGAAAACTTAAATTGTTCCTCATTCATTTTTAATCAGTAGTTCAATTGACTGGAGATTATGTTTCATGAAATAGAGATTGTTGGTTCGAATCCTTTTATCCCATTTTCCTCTTTATATGCGAACATATCAAAAAAAAAAAAAAAAAAATGTCCCTCACTTTAAGTAAGAGAATTCAAACCTTAATCTATAGTGTGGAGGGCATAATTATTTATTATTAATTTTTTTTTTTTTTGTTTTTTTTTTTGTTTTTTTCACAACTTAGACAATAAATATAAGAAATTGACTTTATTCGATACATTCCTTATTCGAGCTAACAATTCGAACAATAACCTGCTGCCAAGAAACCTAACTAATCCGTCCTTCTCTTGCCGACACATTAAGGAAGTTTCAAAAGAAGGGCGAATTACATGTGGAGTTCATTACATTAGTGTTAGTGTTTGTAACGTAGGACACTCTAAATATTACAGTTGTAAAGTTTTCTTCTTTCTTTTTTTCTTTTTTTCTTTTTTTAAGTAAAAAGAGATAGTAAACTTTTGTAATAAATAGTAATTTAACATGGTATCATAATAAAAGTTCAGATCAAGTTTTCCGTCATTCACCCTCATAAAGTTAAAAATTCAACATGATGGGCCTCACTTTATATATATATATATATATCATCAAATGCTATCATCAAAATATTATTACCCAAAATAGCAAATGTTTGTTCAACAGTTTTAACAGAATATTCAGTTTTAAAATAAGATTTTAACCAAGAAGTAATGTAAACATCTTTAGTAGAAAGCTTAGGGATATTCCACTTATCAAATTTAAAATCATTATCACTTTCAATAGAAGATTATTCAAAATTAACCACGTCAGGTGGTAAACTAGAACTAGAGCTAACAGAAGAATTAGATCTCCACATTTTGATACACAGACTACACACAATATCACTCACTGGGCATCGGTCTTACAGAATCTCATCCTAGGTACTCACTCACAAGGCAAACTTCCTAAGCATGTCCTTCTTAAACGCAAAACTATCCACACATACCCTTGGCCTAACCCACAGTTTCTTCTCCGCGCCTTAACACGCCAACCTAGGCTTTCAACGGGACTTATAGGTACCTGACAAACTGTAGTGACGGGGTGGTGGACTACCGTTCAACAACTAGGAACTCTACACAAAGAAAGGTTAACAGGGAGTAAAGACATATAAAGATCAACGGCAAGACGAGACACAGGGAAGTCAAGAGAGAGCAGAGTATATATCAAGGTAGCAAAGAGACCGCAACTCTTATGACTCTGATACCAAACAAGGGAGGGGGAGGAAGCTCAGTATGCAAAATATAATGCAGGGAGTAGGGGAAGGTGATAGTTTATGCAGAAGATAATTTTAATCAAAGCAGTAAAACCAGCCATGAGGCGGTAATGACAATAGTATAATAAAATTGAAGAACTGAAATTAAAAACAGTTGAGAAGCTGGAATCAAAACTCAGAAAGTAATATTGATAAAATATCTTACAAAAGTAAGTGATATATATATATACTAAATTTTTCTTCCATATATTAAGACCTTATCCTCATGTTAATATATTAAACAAACTGTTGGATCGTAAGGCTTACTTAAAATAGGGTTTTGGAGGAGCAAATGATGGATTTTAAGCTTGAGATAGCTCAATGACAATGGTGTGCACACCCAAGAGAGGTTTTCATATTAGGGTCTTGTGCTCGATTCCAAGATTTATAGCTCAAGTTACGCACGAATTACTACCATGAGCATAATATCACCCTATCAATTAAGAATGGAAGGACCCGAGAGAGATTGGAACGTAAATTTAGGGAGCTCCTGCAATGGGCTTGATCGACCGAGCAATATGTTGGATCAACTTAGACAAGGCATGTGGCAACTTGGAGTTTTGGCAGGAAAAAATTCTAATCTTGGTCGACTCAGTGAGCACGTACTCAATCAATCAAGCTTGACTTTGATTTGACTTGATTTAACTGGCATTAAATGCGAGTCATGAAGGGTTGGTCAATTGAGGGTACTCAAACACTATCAACTAAGACTAGGGGTGTCAATGCGTGCGGTTAAAAACCGCCTGCTAACCGCTAACCGCTATAACCACTAACCGCTTAACCACTTAACCGTATTAACCGCTATAACCGCCTAGCGGTTAGCGGTTAGCGGTTATTGGGTTTACTAACCGTAACCGCTAACTGCTAACCGCCTTTTTAAATAATATATATTTATAATTTTAAAAATATTTAGACATATAACATAATCACTTGATCATTAAATCACAATTTTTTTTAAAAATAATTAAATAACAATTTGAGTATTAATATACTATCACTATAATTTATATGATTATATGATATAATCACTTGATCATTAAATCACAATTTTTTTTTAAAAATAATTAAATCACAATTTGAGTATTAATATATTATCACTATAATTTATATGATTATATCACATGATCAATTGATCATTAAATCATTTGATTATATAATAACAAATTATACATATATAATATGACATAACTCATGAGTATACCAATTCATACTAATACAACAATTAAATATCTAGAGACTTATTTCCAATGTATGTTATATACTTATAAGTCTATATAAGTCTAAAGTCTACATATGCATATAAATAATATAAATGTATAATATCAATACTTAATCATATGATTCAATAACAATTCAAATACTTTATTCAAGACTTCAAGCAAATCATATTATTAATGTACAATGATGATATGATTCGTATAATATCAAATTAAGTAATTGATATTGGATCAAACAATGACCAATGTGTTACTTATAAACACAATTTAAGTATTATTGTATTATCATTATATGTTGTGACAGTTGTCTGAATTCTGAACATTTTTTTTTATATGTTGTGTTGAATTTTTTCTTTTATATGTTGTTTTTTTTTTTTTAAATAAAAAAAAAAGTTAACTGGTTATGATTTAATATTTAAGGAAATTTTTTTAAAGTACAAATAAATGTAAATTTTGAGTCAAATATTTTTGATTTTTCAATATGGGCTATTTTTATAGCAATTGGGTTCAAGAAGACACCCAAAAAAAAAAAAAAAAAAAAGGTAAAAAAAAAGCCCAAAAAGGCCCAAAAAACCTCCAAAAAAAGAAGAAGCCCAAAAAGCCCTAAAGAAAGCCAAAAAACATTCAAAAAGCCCAAAAAAGCCTAATTTTAAAAAAGCGGTTAGTGGGCGGTTATCTATTTCACTAACTGTTAACCGTTAGGCGGTTAATTAGCGATTGCAGTTAGTGAAATCTACTAATTGCTAAGGCGGTTACGGTTAGCAGTTATTGCCAATAACCGCTAATCGTAACCGCCTTAACACCCCTAACTAAGACACTTGGTAGCCATCCAGTGCTGCGACGAAAAATGGCTTGATTGACCGAGCACTATAGTCTATAGCACCCTCGAAAGATTCTATAAATAGAGGCTAGCTACAATCTGACATAATACTAACCATGTCAACTTAAAATGTGAATTGTCACGTCAGTTTGTAAATGGTGCAGATTATCATGATCACTTTGTAAGACACTCCTAGAACAAGCTAACATTTTCCAATAAAAAAAAAATGAATAACTACTATTTGTTAGTTCAGTCAGATATTAGAGGGTCAAATTAAAATCTAGTATATTAAAAATGGTATTTTATTACATATTCTCTATTATTTTGCATAAGTTTTCAATAACTTCGTAAGGAATATTATTGATGGTGCAGTGGAAGCCCAGAGGGAAATAGGTGGGCAATAAGGGAAAAAATACTGGAATTTCCACATAGACCCATGCATCAACGACACAAGCTCAAGCTGGACGACACAAAAGATGGAGTCGACGCCGTTGTACAACAATAGTGTCGTTTGCAATTGCTCTTACCCTGGAGGTGTTTGCCACGTAGAAAACATGTAAGCTATCCCCTTTCACTATAGCATTTTTCTTGATATATAGGACCAAATAAAGGGTCGATTAATTTCTATGCTTGGGTTAATTCTTAATATTTTATTCATGATGACAATTCAAAAAATAACGACATTCATCACTAACAAATGACGTTGTTTTAGTGAATTAGGTGGATCCAATTATTAATGCATTCACGTACATATATACCTGCATGTTATTACATAAATAGTGATTAGCAATTATTTGCGCTTTTATAATCTTAGGGCCCATTTGGGAGTGTGATTTCAATAAGTACGATTTTAAAAATTGCGTTTTTAAAATCGCTACTTTTTAAAATCGTATAGGCGTTTGGTAAAATATGTTAAAAAGTACTTTTTTTATTGATTAAGTGTTTGGATAACATTAGCATATCATTGCGATTTCATTGCCAAATAGGTAAATATTGCGCCAAATATTGTTTTAAGATAAATCGTGATTTTGGTTTAAATTCGCAATTTTTCAAATAAGCACCTTATAGTCAGCTTATAGAAATCGCAGATTTTTCTACGATTTTAAAATTTGAGTTTTTACAATTGCAATTCCAAACACTCCAAAATTACGATTTGGTTTAAAAACGCAGATTATTTTTTTAAAAACGCACTTCCAAATGAACCCTTAGAATTGAAACATATGAGGGGATGAGAGTGATAGCAATACACGGACCACATCACATCACCTTTAGGGTGACATAAGGGTAATGTATAACATTACTCGTTTCTCTCTCTCTTCTCACTTTTTGGTGGTAAAGGTTGTTGGCAGTAGGTTGTCGATGAGTAATATTATAAATAAGACTTCTGCCCCTCTTTAATCTTCAAAAGTGATGTGTTCTTTAAAATTATCATTAAATTTGAAATAAATCATTATTAAATTCTAATTCAACCACATCACATTTGAAAATAAAAAAGTGAAAAAAATTTATTAGTACTTATAACATTACAAGTAATGATAAGCGTTACCCTTATGTGACTATGTCCACCCAAAATTGACATGCCTTTTAAAATTGCAATTAAATTTTAATTTTATCGTAATTTTAAAAATCACTTTAATTTTGATTGAAAAAAAAATGATGACATCATCAGTAGTCTAGCATTTCTCTATCGGCGAAGAGAGAGAGAGAGAGCTCACAGTTTCTTTAGCCAGCCGGCTACAACAGTCGGACGGGCCTATCGGAATTCGTCGAGTAAGACCCATAATACGTTTCGGTTACCAAAGCATTAGAATTCTGGTTTCTTTAAGGTTAGCTGCAATGGCTGCCACACTGCTTTGGAAACCCAGATCCATAACAACATCATGAATTAAACCGTCAAGGGGATTCAATGGGTATGTTGGAGAATTTAATGATGGCTAGAACTCTGACCTAAAGTTTTTGATAGTGCAGTACCTTGGAGAATAAGAAATCGTGTTGAATAAGGGAATGAATATGAAATGGGTCAGAACAGAAATATATGTAATAACATAAAATTAATACATTTGTTGTTTGTGGGAAGTTAGTTTTTATGATTATTCATATTCAAGTTCATATTTTTGAAAGTTCCACATTTGATTGGGACTATGGGTAACCTGTAAATATCATTTTCATACAGGTTTCTTAAAGGGCAGGATCTTGCTGGTGTACTTCCACCAGCTCTGGCGAAGCTACCATACTTGAAGCTAATGTAAGAATAGTAACCATTATTTGTTTTTCTTGTTAGAACCTGAAAACTAATTTATTCTTCTAATTGCACAATTCTCTTGATTGTAGTGATCTCAATCGCAACTACCTCAGTGGTAATATACCTAGTGAATGGGCTTCTATGAAGTTGGAATTTTTGTAAGTGACTTCTCAGTTCATTTCCAAGGTTAGCTATTATTTGAGGAGGAATTCCTACGGCAGGGTCACTTCGTGTACCCATACTTGAGTATAAACCTCGGGTCTGTGTAAACCGCACCATCCATATGGGCAGGCAAGACTTGGTTGCGTGGCCCCAAGGGTTTGGTCGCACTATGAGGATTCGAACCTCAGTCTTGATGGTTCATCATCACCAAAGACTGAGGCTTGCACCACTAGGCCAACCCCTTGGGGTTTGTGCAAGGTTAACTTTTAAATTCTGGGTCTTATTGCATTAGATGAACTCATTGCAGGGGCCTCAGTGTGAACAATTTATCAGGACCAATTCCAAGCTACTTGGGAAACATCACCACTCTTCAATATTTGTATGCTCTTATTATGTCCAATTTCTTTCACAATAAGACTGTGTCATAGTTTTGTTTGGTCTAGCCCTACTTTAATTTATAAGGGTATTATACACTCAGGAGCTTAGAGAACAATATGTTTTCTGGAAATGTTCCACCTGAGCTTGGACAATTGGTTAATTTGGAGAATCTGTCAGCATTTCTTTCTCATTTTTTATTTGACTTTTCTTGTCACACTTAATCACTTTACAATTGAGTTGCTATATATGAACTTTCCTTTTGGTGACTGCAGCACTCTTAGTGCTAACAATTTAACAGGAAAGTTGCCCACGGCACTCACCCACTTGGAAAAATTAAAAGAACTGTAAGTGTTTTGTAAACTTTTACATTACCGTACTTATGATAACATTCAATTTCTCCTAGAAGTTTCATGTTTTACCGAAGGGGGTTAAATAGTTTTTTATTTTTAAATTAGTGATTTTTGTTTAAAATAAATAAAGATCTTAAACCAAATTGTAGTTTGGGAGCAAAACTAGTTTAATGGTTTTTAGCAAGTAATATGAGTAATACTATATGAGCAAACAAGTCTATATAAAAAAAAATTAAAAAATTATCTTTGTCATTTATAACTTGTGTTTGGATAAGTGACCTCTATAGTAATCTGTATAAAAATTAAAATTGTTCTTCAAATAATAAATGCTTACTAAGAGTTTTTGATGTTATACTAGAAACAGAGGACATATGCTAATGCTTATCATACAATGTTATCGGTCTGGAGTTGATTACTCATGGATTTCAAAGCGCTGAAATGTAAGAATATATTCTAACAAAAAAGTCTCCAATTTTATTTGTTTACCATGTTTGGTTTAGTTGTCACTGAAAAACTTTGTTCCATGACATATTTCTTGTTATATACTTACAGGGATCTTAGTTTCAACAGATTGGAAAAAAAAATTCCAGACTTTGAAGTTCCAAACAATTTGACTAATATGTAAGCTATCTACATTTATGAGAGAAATTAGTGTACTTTGCGATGCATAGGAGGCCTTGCAGCTTTTCCTTTTTTATTTTATTTTATGTATTGTGGAGCTTCCTTATTTATTGAATCAAACGAGTTGTCTAATCATACAAAGTAGGAGATTCACCACAATGTGATATAAGGTAGGCTTAACCATGTTGTCATTTTGTTGCTTACTAAAATAGGTATCTAATAAGCAACTTGTTCAGTGGGACTATTCCAAGATGGATCAGGAACAGTAAACAGTATGTTTTTCATATTAAATTTTACAAAATTTTGTACAAGCCTTATTTTTATCTTCTGTATTCCTTTTTCTTTTTCTTTTTTTGGGCCTGCAGAGGAATTACATCAGAAGAATAATGTGTTTGTTTGTTTGTAGGACCTTCGATCTTTCCTACAATAACTTGACCAAAACATTTGAAGATACTCGTATAGGAACAACCTTGTAAGAATATTCTTTTTTCTTTTTCTTTTTTATTCCTTTTTGTTTAGCTCCAGCCTACCATAGCATTGAAACACTATGCTCTCTTTTAAGTTCTAATCTGTGGAAAATATTGTTTGTCATTTCATCAGGAATTTGTTCAAAAGCTTTCATGGACTAGAAAACTCGTAAGCTTCTGATTTATTAAACTTTGAAGTATCATTCGATCTATTTCCATGCATTTATTTTACAGAAGCTAACGCTTCTTTCTTTTGCTACACTAATCAAGAACGCTTGGTGCGTGCCTTGAGGATGATCAATGTTCAGAAGGTAATATACATTTAGACATCTTGTTGAATCTAATTACAATGTATAGGCTTCAATTTTCTTGGACATTCCTCTTTGATAATTTTCAATGGGGGAAAAAGTCAGTTAAATATTTAATAATTTAACATTATTTTTTGTTCCATTTTGTTTGCTTGTATGTGAACACCATTAACATGCTGCTGTTTTTTGTGTAGAATACCATTCAGTGTATATTAATTGTGGAGGAAGCAGAGCAGCTATTGGAAGCATAAGTTATGAAGGGGATACAGACCGTGGAGGTCCATCAAAATTTTATCCAAGATATAACTGGGGATTTAGTAGCACTAGACACTTTCAGAACACGGTCCCGAACAGCCAAATATATATAGCGAATAACGTATCTACACTCAGAATGCATGACTATGAATTGTACATGAATGCACGCCTCTCCCCCATTTCTCTCACATATTATTTGCAGTGCTTAGCAAATGGAAAATATACAGTAAGACTTCACTTTGCAAAGATAGTAATTAGAGGCAACAGATCCTTTTACAGTCTTGGAAGACGGATATTTGATGTTTATATTCAGGTACTAAATCAAATCAGTTATGCACTCCATATTTCTTGAAGATGATTTGGTTCGATTGCTTAATATGTTGCAGGGCAAATTGAAGCTGAAGGATTTTGAGATTGAAAAGGAAGCAGAAGGGGTTGATATACTAGTCATTAAGAACATTAGATCAGTTCCAGTTACTAATAAAAGTTTAGAGATTCGCTTTCATTGGGCTGGGAAAGGGACAACATCTGCTCCAAAAAGAGGAACCTATGGTCCTCTTATATCCGCTATCTCTGTGGAGTCTAGTAAGTAATGTAGCTGGTTCTGTAGTCATTCTTTTTCTGGTTGACATGTTAGTACTTTGCTCTCTCTTTCTCTCTCTCTCTCAAACACATTTGCATTTTAGGTAGTGACACTCTAGAAAACCCCAAAACTTCTTATCTAGCGAAATATCTAATCAACGATAGAACAGGATCGAAGAGTTCTGTTTGTAAGTAACAAAAATAAGCAGATCTATTTTATACCTGATAAGTACCAATACTAGGGGAGAGGGATCCGAAGAAACAACATATCGTATCTTAATGACACCAAATGGATATTAAATAAATGGAATTGTGATGTGCATGGAGTTGAATGAAATAGAGCAGCTTGAGGTTCCGTACGAGCTTCGACTTATTTTGTATCTAGAGCAGATTGATGATGAATCATAGATGAATAGCAAATATATTGCAAGCAATTCCATAATTATTGGATACAAAGTTATATTTAAAATAACTTTGCAATTTGGTGGAAGTACAATCCATATTTTGACATCCTTAACGTAGCTTGCATCCATGTGACATCCTATGACATCTTGTTTTGGATTGATCACATAAATGTGTTCCTTCACATACAACACAAAAAGTAGAATGCAATCTTATGAGTAATCTTCTTGGAAAATGTTCTTTTCATACAGATTCCAGACTGAGCAAATGGAAGATAATCATTGTGGTTGGAGCTATAGTTATTGCATTATTTGTTATTCTTACAATTTTAGGGATTCTTCGGTGGAAAGGCTGTCTTGGAGGCAGGATATCAAGAGAAAAAGGTAATAAATACTATGCAAATCTGGATGTAGAAAGGATTAAAAAAAACTTTCCTTTTGTCCAACTATTAGAGTAGTTAGAACATTGTATTGCATTCGAAAGACTTGGTACTCTATTGCAGACAATTTTTTCTTTCTTTGCGCCTAGATGAATAATCAGCATCCAACAATAGAACCATCACAAGCAGCTACAAGAGTGCATATGATATGAACCAATCTCAATACTACTTGCGGCACTTTACATTCAATGAAATTAGGTTTATGCAAATTTAACGATGTTTGTAAATAAGCTCACCAGTTTACCATGTAAATTTTGAGTTCATTGCCTATTTAAATGATGGCAGTATTTATGTGAGCAATGATTAGATAGTTCAATTTCATACTTGGGCATACATTTGGGATCAGTCTAGTTCAAGGATGAAAGAGCGAAATGATAATTGACATCGAGTTGATTCATCTTCACATCTCCATAAAGTCACATAAGATTGAGCAAGCTTATGTGTAGTAGCTGGAGTTGGTCTCTTTTAGTTGCATTGCTTGGCATCGTTATCTCAAATATCATCTAGATACTCTATAGGCATTCAGATAAAAAATTAAGAAGTCTAAATATTTTTTAAGATTCAGTCAAATATCTTAAGCTCTCTATTTTGACAGCTTTGAAAGGATTGGATCTGCAAACCGGTTTCTTTACCTTTAAGCAGATCAGGGCAGCCACTAACAACTTTGATGTTGCAAATAAGCTTGGGGAAGGTGGTTTTGGATCCGTCTACAAGGTATCCTGGATTTCATATTCCTTCTTTCTTCTTTCTCTTTCTTTTGTACTTTTTTTTTTCCTGAATATGTTGCATGTACCTTTCCTATTGGTAACAGAAACTTATGGGAAAACCTCAAGTACGTTCCTAAAAATGTATATTTTTAATGTAGGGTATACTGTTAGATGGTACTATAATTGCTGTTAAACAACTCTCTCCAAAATCAAAACAAGGAAATCGTGAATTTGTAAATGAAATAGGCATGATGTCTGCTATACAGCACCCAAATCTTGTTAGATTGTATGGATGCTGTATTGAAGGAAATCAACTATTTTTGGTATATGAATACATGGAAAACAATATCCTGGCACGCGCTTTGTTTGGTAAGCTTAATGTTTTTATTTAGTATTTTATGTTGTCTTTTATTTATCAAAAAAATAAAAATTATGTTGACTTTAGAGAGCATAAGACCTTAGCACCGTGAATGGTTTATATCAAGATCTTAGTCGACGAAATCACTATCCTGCTATTTACAAAATATGCAGGTCCAAAGGAATACTGCTTAAAATTGGAATGGCCTATGAGGCAGAAAATATGTGTTGGCATAGCTAGAGGTCTGACTGTCTTGCATGAGGAATCACAACTAAGAATTGTTCATAGAGACATCAAAACTACCAATGTTTTACTAGATAGGGACTTTAATTTGAAGATTTCTGACTTCGGTTTGGCCAAGCTTGGTGAAGAGGATAATACCCACATCAGCACCCGAGTTGCTGGAACAATGTGAGCTACCTTTTTCTCTCTTTCCTTCAATATGGAGTCTTTGTTTTTTTTGTTTTTTTGTTTTTTTTTTGTTTTTTTTTTTGTTTTTTCTTCTGTTTCTTTTGGCCTCCCAAGGATTAAGTACTATAGACATCTTGGAATAAGTATATGGTTGGATTTTTATACGTTAGCATTCTACATTTGCGACATCATGCTTATAGAGAAATTCCTAGCTTTATCAAACATGTACTATTAACCTGGTGTAGTTATCAAATGCCCCAATACTTGATAATTTGGAAGACAAATTGTTTCATTTCGTGAAACAAAAGGAATACAATTCAATTTTATGATAATTTGGAAGACAAATTGTTTCAATTAAAAGTTTAGAAATGACATTGTAAATTGCCTCCAGTTTGAAGGCATGGCATTACTCTTTTCTTAAAATTAATTGATGAAAAATATTGAATTTATTTATTTAATTAAAATAAGAGATGAATTATGAGAATAAATTTGAATTTAAAGACATTTATTTTGATACAAAAATATTAAATTTAATTACTTAAAATGAGAGGTGAATAAAGACGTGGCTTGCAACACACCTGATGAGGTGGCGAGTGCAGTGCACTCGCACGGTGATGAGGCTAACAGAAGCGGAAAATGAAATGGAGAGAATCCTATTCAAGCAGAAGCGTGGAGGCCGGTGAAATTGTGGTGGTGGCGCGTGGGTCAAGTTGACTCAAAATAAAAACAGGAAAAAAAAAGAAAAAAAACGGAGAGGAGTGGAGGAGGAGGGGCGGTAGACTGAGGGAGGAGCTCCCTCCTCCTTCCCGGTGGATGCTCTATTATGAAGATCAAAACACTCACTGAGAGGGGGAGCTTGCTGGACGAGGGGAGAGAGAGGCGAGCTTCATAATTTGGGAAATTGCAGATTGGGTTGAATAATGGTTAATTTACTTCTGAGCCAGTGAAATTTTGGATTTTTCCATCCTTTGTTCATACAAAATATATTGGTTTGATTGTAATTAAACTTAATAATTTGAGGGAAAAAAAAGAGAGAGGAGAAGAGGGAAAGAAATAATAATAAAGTACTATGACTATAATTAATGGAGATATTCCTGTTATATTCAATCAATTCCTTTTTTTTCTTCTTCTTTTTATCGAATAAATTAGGCCCATGCTTTAGAATTCTGCTTAGTGTCAAGCTACAACTTGTACTCTTTTGTTCAATGTAGGTAGAAAGCCCTAAAGAACCCGACCCAACCCGACCCATGTATATTGTTCGAGTTTGGCATGTTAATATCATAGGCTATAATCAAACTGAGCCAAGCCTAGCTTTAGGATTTCTAGACTAGCTTGTTTACGAGGATGCTTATTCGAGTCGAACTATGAAATGTGCATTCTAGCTCAGTTCGTTGGAAGCTTGGGTGAACTTGACCTCAAGCTTGAATTCGTTGAAAATGCTATTCGAGCCGTGCCGGGCTCAACTCGAGCTCGAGCTAAACTATTAAATTCTTTAATGTATGATATGAGCATAATTCAAGCCCGAATTTTTGAAAAACCTCTAGACATTTATCTATAGTATAAATATATAATATGTAACTATATAATATGTACCTATATAAGACATATTATATGATATTTACTACAAGACAAGGAAAAGGTCATAGAAATTGAGATGCATGATATGAATTCCGTCAAGTTTTCCTTTGGCTTATAAATGAACAATTCAGAACAATATAGAAAAGCATAAAGACAAATTCCAACTAATTTTTTGAAGTCGAATCGTATGAATTCAATTCTATGATCTTTATTGTTTGGTAATCATGCATAAAGCTTATATGAAATGCACTATCTCTTTATTTAATTTTAGTCTTTCAAATTATCCTTGCTATAAAATTATTTCAGATTGTCAAATATTTTGTAGCTTAAATAGTTGATACTTTTGGAATTGAATATTTTGTAGGGGTGAAAGTTTAGAACCGCTAACTGCACAATCCGATTTTAAAAGTGGTTAGTAAATTAACTGATATATATATAATGACATATAATCTTCCTCCCTTCCTCTCATCTCTGTAGCCTCTTCCTCATTCTCTTTCAATCCTTCGATCCTCAGCTCTCTCTTCTTAGGCTCTCACTCTCAACTACATCGCCTCCCTCTCCTCTTACTCTCAGCCTCCTTCGCCGACATGTCCTCACTCTCTCGCTGCCGTCTCCACTTTTAGGTATTTTATTTTAATTTCAGGTATAAATAGATTTCTCTTGTTTTGAGGTTTTTTATTTCCAGGACGATTTGAACAAGGATTTTGGCCATCTCTGTTGAAGATTTGAGATCACTTTAACCGATTAAACGAGGTAAGAATGATTTGAAAGGGGGGATTTTTTTGGGACCTTGCTGACGTGGCACAGGTTTCCTAGAGCTGTTAGAAGTTTTACGATTTCTGCATTTGGAGCTACACGCTTTGCACTGGTTCTACGCGTGAGAGCTCGTCTTCTTTCCGACGACTGTGATTTCGGTGGAGGTGTGCCGGAAATTCTTGGTGCTTGCAAACCATAGGTGGTGGAGTGCAAATTGATGAATTATGGCTAGGAGAGCTAACAGAGGTTGTGGCGGGAAAAAGAATTCAAAAGTGATTTTGCAGGATGTAAAGGTTGCTATGGATGGTGCTTCGCGATCTGTTGATGGCGATGCAGAATTGACCGAGGAAAAGGTGAATGGTGAGTTTTTGGAATGTGAAACTCAATTGGGAAATGGTTTGGAAGTGGATATGCCTGCTGTAGCTGATCTCCCTGAGGTTGAGGTTTGTTCTGATTTACCTGAGGTTGAGGTTAGTTCTGCTATCCCTGAGGTTGAGGTTGTACAAAATTTGGGAGTTTTTGGTGTTAAGAAGGGAATATCATAAGGTATAGCTGAATCTGAACATAAGAATCCAGCTCTAGATTGGAGGCAGTTGTTTCGATCTGAGAAATCTCTTGGCACGTTGCAATATTTTGCCCCTTCTCGAGAGAATGGTAAAGTTGTTGTGAAGCCTCCGAAGGAAGCAATTGAGGAAGGCATCTTGAAATGGTCACCTTCTCTGGTTGGCTAGTTTCTTGATAAGCCTCTGCCTTACTATATTGTCAAGCGAGCTGTAGATACTCTTTCGGCCCAGTATGGAAAGGTTGAGGTCTTTTTATTGGAGAATGGTTTGTATTTGTTCAGATTTATGGATGAGAAGACCAGAGATTAGGTTATGGAGGCTAAGCTATGGCATATGGCAAACAAACCTCTGATATTGAGAAAGCGGACTCCAGGTATGCAGCTTCTTAAGATCTCACTCTCTACTGTTCCTGTTTGGAATAAGTTGCATAATCTTCCTATTGAATTCTGGAATGCAACCTGCTTAAGTTATGTGGCTAGTGGTGTTGGAAAACCCCTATGTGCTGACTCTGTTACGGAAGAGCAACTTAGACTTGGTTTTGCAAGGTTGTTGGTTGAAGTGAATATTGACTCAGAATTTCCTAAGGAAATTGAGATTGTTGGTGCTGATGGGAGTAGGGTTGCAGTAGGCATTGAATACCCTTGGTTACCCGTGAAATGCAAGAAGTGCAAATCTTTTGGTCATTTGACTTAGACTTGTACTAAGGTTGAGAAACATATTTGGATCCCTAAGAAGACTGATCTTGTTCCCTCAAATCAAGTTGGTCTTGGGATAAAGAAGGATATTGAGGCTAAGTCTGGGATTGTGCCTAAGGCTGTGAATTAGGAGCAATGGAAAGTTATTAGATCTACAAGGAATTCTCCTGCTTCTAAACTTTATGCTAAGGATAGTCAAAGGCATTGGTCTAACTCGTTTCATTTGCTTGCTAGAGCTGATGGCAGATTTGAGTCAGGTGAGGTGAGAGGCTCAGATCACATTTCGCATTCCATCCAGAAAGTTATTGAGCGTGCTTTAAATGAGGAGAGTGTTAATCTTTTGAAGGATATAGGTAAAAGCATAATGGAAGAGGAGGAGGAGGTTTTGATGAGGGGGTTTTCTCCTACTACATGAATTTCATGATATAGAATGTGAGGGGTCTGAATCATCCATCAAAACAGCAGGAGGTAAAGAGAATGATTAATCTTCATAGGAGTGGTTTAATTTGTTTGATTGAGACAAGGGTAAAGGAGAATAAAGCAGATAGGATTAGGTTTGCTATAGTTTCAGATTGGGATTTTGTTTTCAATTATGATAAGCATTTTTTGGGATGTATTTGGGTTTGCTGGAAAAAATCAGATTATGAAGTTTCTGTGATTGTTAAGTGTGAGCAGAGTATTCAATGTCTCATTAAATCCCTTAAGCATAATCTTTGTTGGTTTCATTCTTTTGTTTATGGGGCTAACAAAGGGATGGATAGGAAGTTGCTTTGGACTAGTTTAGCTTCTATGAAAGGTAGGGTGGGTGCTAATCCTTGGATGATTTGTGGTGACTTTAATGTTGTGAAGTCTTTGGCTGAGAAGTGGGGTTCGGATAAACTAAACTCTTATGAAGTGGAGTTTGGACAGTGCTTGAACGAACTTGAGGTGCTTGACCTTAATTTTAGTGGCTATTTTTACACCTAGACTAATAAGAGTGAAAAGCCTAGGTTTGTGGCTAGAAAGCTTGACAGAGTATTGGCAAATGAGTATTGGATGAATGTTTTTGGTAGGACAATTGTGGATTTTAAGTCTGGAGGTATCTCTGATCATTCTCCTGCCATTATCTCGGCAGGTTTTCTGCAGAGTTTTGGTCCTAAGCCTTTTAAATTCTATTCTTATTGGATAGAGCATAAAGGTTTTTTAGATTGGGTTAAGGAAGGTTGGAATATTCAAGTTGATGGGGTCAAAATGTATCAACTGCATGTGAAGCTTAGATCTGTAAAAGCTGTGTTGAAAAGACAGAATGTGACTTGTTTTGGGAATTTGAAGCAGAAAGTTATTCAAGCTCGGGATAATCTTGATTTTGCTCTACAAGATGTTATTGCATCCTATGGGAGGGCAGATTGTTTATTAAAGGAGAGGGGGTGTCTGCATGCTTATATTTCCTTAACAAAAGCTGAAGAGGCTTTTTTGAAGCAAAAAACTAGGAATCAATGGCTACAGTTAGGTGATCAAAATAATAGTTTTTTTCATCGTTCTCTCAAAGTGCAGCAAGCCAAGAATACCATTACACACTTATGCGATGAGCAGGGCAATAGAGTGGAAGATGTAGAACAAATTAAACAGGTGGCTGAGACTTTCTATAAGAATTTACTGGGGTTTGATCAGATGATGTTTACTGAACTAAGGCAGCCCGTTTAAGGCAGTTGATTCATATGGCTATTCCTGCTGATAAGGCAAGTTGGTTGTAGAGAGAAGTTACAGAAGAAGAGATTAGAGTGACTCTATTCAATATGAAAGCAAACAAGGCTCCTGGCCCTGATGGGTTTTCTACAGACTTCTTTAAGGCTGCTTGGCCTATTGTTGGGAAAGATGTGGTGATAGCTATCAAAGGTTTCTTTCTTTCTGGTTTGTTGTTAAAAGAAGTTAATGCCACTATTCTTACTCTGGTTCCTAAGAAGATTAACCCTTCTTCTATGGGTGATTTTAGACCTATAGCTTGTTGCAATGTCATTTACAAGTGCATCACTATGATCATTGCTAATAGGATGTTGCCTCTACTGGGAGATTTGGTGAGTATGAATCAGTCAGCTTTTATTCCTAATAGAAGCATCTCTGAAAATGTCCTTTTTGCTCAAGAAATTGTTAAGAATTATCATAAGGATGCAGGTAAGCCTAGATGTGCCTTAAAAGTTGACCTTATGAAAGCTTATGATTCAGTAAATTGGGAATTTATGATCCATTGTCTTCATTGTTTTGGTTTCCCTATGAAGTTCTTAAGTTAGATCAAGGAGTGTATCACCTCTCCTAGATTTTCTGTTTATGTAAATGGTACCTTGGTTGGGTACTTTGAAGGGAAGAAGGGGCTAAGGCATGGAGATCCTCTATCTCCTTCTTTGTTTGTTTTAGCTATGGAAGTTTTTTCTAGGATTATGGCTGCCCATACTGGAGTTGACTCAGGTTTCAAGTTCCATCCTAATTGTTTGAAGATGAAGCTTACTCATCTGTGTTTTGCAGATGATTTGGTTTTTTTTTTTGGAAGCTAGTGTGAGTTCCATAAAGGTTATTAAAGCTGCTTTAGTTGAGTTTGAGGAGTTGTCTGGCTTAAAGGCAAACCCTTCTAAGAGTTCCTTTTATTGTTCTGGAATTTCAAATAGGGTCAAGAACAAGTTATTGACTGATTTGCAGATGAAGGAGGGTAATCTTCCAGTGAGATATCTTTGTGTCCTCTGATTTCTTTTAGACTTTCTTCCGCAGATTGTGGAGTGCTTCTGGATAGAATTACCAATCGCATTGACTCTTGGTTATCTAGGAATCTCTCTTATGCAGGAAGACTTCAATTGCTCTCTTCTATTTTGTATAGCCTGCAAGTTTATTGGACAAGTATTTTTATTCTTCCTAAGTGTATTATAAAGTCTATTGAGCAGAAGTTTAATAGATTTTTGTGGAATGGGAAAGATGTTGAGGCTACAAAGGCTAAAGTGGCTTGGTCAGAAGTTTGTTTCCCCAAAAATAAGGGTGGTTTGGGTTTGAAGAGGCTTGAAGTATGGAATCAGACCTCTATGCTTAGGCACATATGGAGTATCTTTGCTAGATCTGGCTCTCTTTGGGTGGCTTGGGTTAAAAATAATTTTCTAAAGCAAAAGAGTTTTTGGAGTGTTGGTATCCCCCAGAATTGTTCTTGGTGTTGGAGAAAGCTACTCAATTTAAGGGATATTGCTAAAAAGTTTTTGAGGTTTGAGGTTGGAAATGGGGAGAATATTCACCTCTGGTTGGATCTTTGGCATCCTGCTGGAATCTTAATTGAGAAATATGGCTATAGAGCTATTTATGATGCTCAAAGTAGGGTGGAGGCCAAACTTTCTTCTGTTATCCACAATGGAAGCTGGTTTTGGAAGCCTGCTAGATCTGATGCTTTAGTGGACATACAAGGAAGTCTTTCAGAAATCAGTTTGAGGCCTATTGATAAGCCTATTTGGACTACTTCTAGGAAAGGTGTTTTTGTTAGTTTAGATACTTGGGAGGCTCTTAGGGAAAAAAAGAGAGCAGATTACTTGGTGGAAGTTGGTTTGGTTCCCCTTTGCTATTCCTAAGCATGCTTTCATTTTGTGGCTTGCTATGAAAGGAAGGTTGGTTACGGGAGATAGATTGTTGACTTGGGGTTATAATGGAGATGTCAATTGTGTTTTCTGCAGGAACCAGTTAGAAACTCGTGATCATCTTTTTTTATAATGCAGTTTCAGCTATAGACTTTGGAAGTTCTGTATGTTTAGATGCAGAGTGGATAATGTTCCTATAGTATGGGAGGATATCTTGCAATTGGGATTGAATGATTGGGGCTGCAAGTCTCTCAAAGCTATGCTCTGCAGATTAGTTTTGGGATCTGTAGTTTATAATATCTGGTGCACTCGAAATGAGATCAAACATGCAGGTCATCCAAAAACAGAGGAGCAATTGTTGAAGAAAATTTTGTGGAAAATCCGAACCAGAGTAGTTGGGAAAGGAAGGTTTCCAAAAAATAAGGAGAACCTTGTGTTTTGCTCTTTGTGGAATCTTTCTGCAGAAGTGCTTTGCTGATCAGGTTGTGGTTGTGGCCCGCTGGTCTTGTTTTGTTTTCTGTTTCCTGATAGTCTTATGGGATATAGCCTCTATGAGGTTTTGCTTTTAGGGCTTCTGTAGGGTCTGTTTTTTGGTGATACTTTGGGTTTGGGGATTGGTTTTGTTGGTTTTGGTGGTTTCTTTTTATGCTGTTTTGTTGTTCTGCAGTTTGTTTCTGGTTTAGTTTGGTTTGTTAGCCTTTGTGAGGTTGTGCTAGTTGGTGGTTTGTAATTGGCACTTTGGTGTTTTTGGTTTTTGAGATTTTAATGAAGTTGCTTATTCATCAAAAAAAAAAAAATGAATGAAATTATGTTTTCAATTAGTACCCAATTAGTGTTATCTTATACATTCAGTAATGAGAAAAAAAAATTAAGGTGATAATTTTGGGAGTGTTACATATTCTTTTTGTTTTAAAAAAAACACACACACACACAATGATTTTTTAGTTAATATCCTCATCCTCTACCGCATTTTTATGGGAGGTGAAAGTGTCATTTTATTAATTAGTATGAACTATGAAACCCTCATTTTTATTCTAAGTTCTCATAATTAATACATCATGATTACACAATAACGTTTAATGTCCAAACTAAAGCAAACTTTTTTTAATCAGTTAAAAAAAAAAAAAAAAAACCACGTATAGTTACTCTTGGAAGATGACATTTTAAGCCCAAAAAACATCATTATTGATGTAGTGATGTTTGTATAGTAACTCTTGGCAAAATACTCTAAACATAGTGACTGAATTCAATAATGGTAACATGCGTATAGTGAAAACATCATTACAATTTGACTCTTAGGGCCAAACATCACCTTTTGGAAGGTGACGCTTGCACTATTCGCGTGTCACCTTTTATTAATAAAAATATTTTTCAATTTAACATTTTCAATATAATTATAAGGGCACTTCTTAAAATAATAATTAGTGATTTAAAATTTCAAGTTGATTGAATGTATTTTGAATTTATTTATTTTTGCAAGACACAATCTACTTTCTTTTTTTTTTTTTTTTAGTGGAAGACACAAGCTACTTTTTTTTTAAGGAAAAATCATTGTAGTCTCATTAATTGATGAAAGATCACGAATATAAAGCTCTTACATCACAAAGCAAACGCTATGAGAAAATCATAGCTGAAACTATAAGATTACAAATTATAGATACATACATAACAATCTGACATTCAAGACCTATCTATGACATCAAAATCCGTTAACCCATGACTAATTTTCA
>NC_081542.1:23109247-23144219 GCF_901000735.1 Corylus avellana
TGGGTTGAATAATGGTTAATTTACTTCTGAGCCAGTGAAATTTTGGATTTTTCCATCCTTTGTTCATACAAAATATATTGGTTTGATTGTAATTAAACTTAATAATTTGAGGGAAAAAAAAGAGAGAGGAGAAGAGGGAAAGAAATAATAATAAAGTACTATGACTATAATTAATGGAGATATTCCTGTTATATTCAATCAATTCCTTTTTTTTCTTCTTCTTTTTATCGAATAAATTAGGCCCATGCTTTAGAATTCTGCTTAGTGTCAAGCTACAACTTGTACTCTTTTGTTCAATGTAGGTAGAAAGCCCTAAAGAACCCGACCCAACCCGACCCATGTATATTGTTCGAGTTTGGCATGTTAATATCATAGGCTATAATCAAACTGAGCCAAGCCTAGCTTTAGGATTTCTAGACTAGCTTGTTTACGAGGATGCTTATTCGAGTCGAACTATGAAATGTGCATTCTAGCTCAGTTCGTTGGAAGCTTGGGTGAACTTGACCTCAAGCTTGAATTCGTTGAAAATGCTATTCGAGCCGTGCCGGGCTCAACTCGAGCTCGAGCTAAACTATTAAATTCTTTAATGTATGATATGAGCATAATTCAAGCCCGAATTTTTGAAAAACCTCTAGACATTTATCTATAGTATAAATATATAATATGTAACTATATAATATGTACCTATATAAGACATATTATATGATATTTACTACAAGACAAGGAAAAGGTCATAGAAATTGAGATGCATGATATGAATTCCGTCAAGTTTTCCTTTGGCTTATAAATGAACAATTCAGAACAATATAGAAAAGCATAAAGACAAATTCCAACTAATTTTTTGAAGTCGAATCGTATGAATTCAATTCTATGATCTTTATTGTTTGGTAATCATGCATAAAGCTTATATGAAATGCACTATCTCTTTATTTAATTTTAGTCTTTCAAATTATCCTTGCTATAAAATTATTTCAGATTGTCAAATATTTTGTAGCTTAAATAGTTGATACTTTTGGAATTGAATATTTTGTAGGGGTGAAAGTTTAGAACCGCTAACTGCACAATCCGATTTTAAAAGTGGTTAGTAAATTAACTGATATATATATAATGACATATAATCTTCCTCCCTTCCTCTCATCTCTGTAGCCTCTTCCTCATTCTCTTTCAATCCTTCGATCCTCAGCTCTCTCTTCTTAGGCTCTCACTCTCAACTACATCGCCTCCCTCTCCTCTTACTCTCAGCCTCCTTCGCCGACATGTCCTCACTCTCTCGCTGCCGTCTCCACTTTTAGGTATTTTATTTTAATTTCAGGTATAAATAGATTTCTCTTGTTTTGAGGTTTTTTATTTCCAGGACGATTTGAACAAGGATTTTGGCCATCTCTGTTGAAGATTTGAGATCACTTTAACCGATTAAACGAGGTAAGAATGATTTGAAAGGGGGGATTTTTTTGGGACCTTGCTGACGTGGCACAGGTTTCCTAGAGCTGTTAGAAGTTTTACGATTTCTGCATTTGGAGCTACACGCTTTGCACTGGTTCTACGCGTGAGAGCGCGTCTTCTTTCCGACGACTGTGATTTCGGTGGAGGTGTGCCGGAAATTCTTGGTGCTTGCAAACCATAGGTGGTGGAGTGCAAATTGATGAATTATGGCTAGGAGAGCTAACAGAGGTTGTGGCGGGAAAAAGAATTCAAAAGTGATTTTGCAGGATGTAAAGGTTGCTATGGATGGTGCTTCGCGATCTGTTGATGGCGATGCAGAATTGACCGAGGAAAAGGTGAATGGTGAGTTTTTGGAATGTGAAACTCAATTGGGAAATGGTTTGGAAGTGGATATGCCTGCTGTAGCTGATCTCCCTGAGGTTGAGGTTTGTTCTGATTTACCTGAGGTTGAGGTTAGTTCTGCTATCCCTGAGGTTGAGGTTGTACAAAATTTGGGAGTTTTTGGTGTTAAGAAGGGAATATCATAAGGTATAGCTGAATCTGAACATAAGAATCCAGCTCTAGATTGGAGGCAGTTGTTTCGATCTGAGAAATCTCTTGGCACGTTGCAATATTTTGCCCCTTCTCGAGAGAATGGTAAAGTTGTTGTGAAGCCTCCGAAGGAAGCAATTGAGGAAGGCATCTTGAAATGGTCACCTTCTCTGGTTGGCTAGTTTCTTGATAAGCCTCTGCCTTACTATATTGTCAAGCGAGCTGTAGATACTCTTTCGGCGCAGTATGGAAAGGTTGAGGTCTTTTTATTGGAGAATGGTTTGTATTTGTTCAGATTTATGGATGAGAAGACCAGAGATTAGGTTATGGAGGCTAAGCTATGGCATATGGCAAACAAACCTCTGATATTGAGAAAGCGGACTCCAGGTATGCAGCTTCTTAAGATCTCACTCTCTACTGTTCCTGTTTGGAATAAGTTGCATAATCTTCCTATTGAATTCTGGAATGCAACCTGCTTAAGTTATGTGGCTAGTGGTGTTGGAAAACCCCTATGTGCTGACTCTGTTACGGAAGAGCAACTTAGACTTGGTTTTGCAAGGTTGTTGGTTGAAGTGAATATTGACTCAGAATTTCCTAAGGAAATTGAGATTGTTGGTGCTGATGGGAGTAGGGTTGCAGTAGGCATTGAATACCCTTGGTTACCCGTGAAATGCAAGAAGTGCAAATCTTTTGGTCATTTGACTTAGACTTGTACTAAGGTTGAGAAACATATTTGGATCCCTAAGAAGACTGATCTTGTTCCCTCAAATCAAGTTGGTCTTGGGATAAAGAAGGATATTGAGGCTAAGTCTGGGATTGTGCCTAAGGCTGTGAATTAGGAGCAATGGAAAGTTATTAGATCTACAAGGAATTCTCCTGCTTCTAAACTTTATGCTAAGGATAGTCAAAGGCATTGGTCTAACTCGTTTCATTTGCTTGCTAGAGCTGATGGCAGATTTGAGTCAGGTGAGGTGAGAGGCTCAGATCACATTTCGCATTCCATCCAGAAAGTTATTGAGCGTGCTTTAAATGAGGAGAGTGTTAATCTTTTGAAGGATATAGGTAAAAGCATAATGGAAGAGGAGGAGGAGGTTTTGATGAGGGGGTTTTCTCCTACTACATGAATTTCATGATATAGAATGTGAGGGGTCTGAATCATCCATCAAAACAGCAGGAGGTAAAGAGAATGATTAATCTTCATAGGAGTGGTTTAATTTGTTTGATTGAGACAAGGGTAAAGGAGAATAAAGCAGATAGGATTAGGTTTGCTATAGTTTCAGATTGGGATTTTGTTTTCAATTATGATAAGCATTTTTTGGGATGTATTTGGGTTTGCTGGAAAAAATCAGATTATGAAGTTTCTGTGATTGTTAAGTGTGAGCAGAGTATTCAATGTCTCATTAAATCCCTTAAGCATAATCTTTGTTGGTTTCATTCTTTTGTTTATGGGGCTAACAAAGGGATGGATAGGAAGTTGCTTTGGACTAGTTTAGCTTCTATGAAAGGTAGGGTGGGTGCTAATCCTTGGATGATTTGTGGTGACTTTAATGTTGTGAAGTCTTTGGCTGAGAAGTGGGGTTCGGATAAACTAAACTCTTATGAAGTGGAGTTTGGACAGTGCTTGAACGAACTTGAGGTGCTTGACCTTAATTTTAGTGGCTATTTTTACACCTAGACTAATAAGAGTGAAAAGCCTAGGTTTGTGGCTAGAAAGCTTGACAGAGTATTGGCAAATGAGTATTGGATGAATGTTTTTGGTAGGACAATTGTGGATTTTAAGTCTGGAGGTATCTCTGATCATTCTCCTGCCATTATCTCGGCAGGTTTTCTGCAGAGTTTTGGTCCTAAGCCTTTTAAATTCTATTCTTATTGGATAGAGCATAAAGGTTTTTTAGATTGGGTTAAGGAAGGTTGGAATATTCAAGTTGATGGGGTCAAAATGTATCAACTGCATGTGAAGCTTAGATCTGTAAAAGCTGTGTTGAAAAGACAGAATGTGACTTGTTTTGGGAATTTGAAGCAGAAAGTTATTCAAGCTCGGGATAATCTTGATTTTGCTCTACAAGATGTTATTGCATCCTATGGGAGGGCAGATTGTTTATTAAAGGAGAGGGGGTGTCTGCATGCTTATATTTCCTTAACAAAAGCTGAAGAGGCTTTTTTGAAGCAAAAAACTAGGAATCAATGGCTACAGTTAGGTGATCAAAATAATAGTTTTTTTCATCGTTCTCTCAAAGCGCAGCAAGCCAAGAATACCATTACACACTTATGCGATGAGCAGGGCAATAGAGTGGAAGATGTAGAACAAATTAAACAGGTGGCTGAGACTTTCTATAAGAATTTACTGGGGTTTGATCAGATGATGTTTACTGAACTAAGGCAGCCCGTTTAAGGCAGTTGATTCATATGGCTATTCCTGCTGATAAGGCAAGTTGGTTGTAGAGAGAAGTTACAGAAGAAGAGATTAGAGTGACTCTATTCAATATGAAAGCAAACAAGGCTCCTGGCCCTGATGGGTTTTCTACAGACTTCTTTAAGGCTGCTTGGCCTATTGTTGGGAAAGATGTGGTGATAGCTATCAAAGGTTTCTTTCTTTCTGGTTTGTTGTTAAAAGAAGTTAATGCCACTATTCTTACTCTGGTTCCTAAGAAGATTAACCCTTCTTCTATGGGTGATTTTAGACCTATAGCTTGTTGCAATGTCATTTACAAGTGCATCACTATGATCATTGCTAATAGGATGTTGCCTCTACTGGGAGATTTGGTGAGTATGAATCAGTCAGCTTTTATTCCTAATAGAAGCATCTCTGAAAATGTCCTTTTTGCTCAAGAAATTGTTAAGAATTATCATAAGGATGCAGGTAAGCCTAGATGTGCCTTAAAAGTTGACCTTATGAAAGCTTATGATTCAGTAAATTGGGAATTTATGATCCATTGTCTTCATTGTTTTGGTTTCCCTATGAAGTTCTTAAGTTAGATCAAGGAGTGTATCACCTCTCCTAGATTTTCTGTTTATGTAAATGGTACCTTGGTTGGGTACTTTGAAGGGAAGAAGGGGCTAAGGCATGGAGATCCTCTATCTCCTTCTTTGTTTGTTTTAGCTATGGAAGTTTTTTCTAGGATTATGGCTGCCCATACTGGAGTTGACTCAGGTTTCAAGTTCCATCCTAATTGTTTGAAGATGAAGCTTACTCATCTGTGTTTTGCAGATGATTTGGTTTTTTTTTTTGGAAGCTAGTGTGAGTTCCATAAAGGTTATTAAAGCTGCTTTAGTTGAGTTTGAGGAGTTGTCTGGCTTAAAGGCAAACCCTTCTAAGAGTTCCTTTTATTGTTCTGGAATTTCAAATAGGGTCAAGAACAAGTTATTGACTGATTTGCAGATGAAGGAGGGTAATCTTCCAGTGAGATATCTTTGTGTCCTCTGATTTCTTTTAGACTTTCTTCCGCAGATTGTGGAGTGCTTCTGGATAGAATTACCAATCGCATTGACTCTTGGTTATCTAGGAATCTCTCTTATGCAGGAAGACTTCAATTGCTCTCTTCTATTTTGTATAGCCTGCAAGTTTATTGGACAAGTATTTTTATTCTTCCTAAGTGTATTATAAAGTCTATTGAGCAGAAGTTTAATAGATTTTTGTGGAATGGGAAAGATGTTGAGGCTACAAAGGCTAAAGTGGCTTGGTCAGAAGTTTGTTTCCCCAAAAATAAGGGTGGTTTGGGTTTGAAGAGGCTTGAAGTATGGAATCAGACCTCTATGCTTAGGCACATATGGAGTATCTTTGCTAGATCTGGCTCTCTTTGGGTGGCTTGGGTTAAAAATAATTTTCTAAAGCAAAAGAGTTTTTGGAGTGTTGGTATCCCCCAGAATTGTTCTTGGTGTTGGAGAAAGCTACTCAATTTAAGGGATATTGCTAAAAAGTTTTTGAGGTTTGAGGTTGGAAATGGGGAGAATATTCACCTCTGGTTGGATCTTTGGCATCCTGCTGGAATCTTAATTGAGAAATATGGCTATAGAGCTATTTATGATGCTCAAAGTAGGGTGGAGGCCAAACTTTCTTCTGTTATCCACAATGGAAGCTGGTTTTGGAAGCCTGCTAGATCTGATGCTTTAGTGGACATACAAGGAAGTCTTTCAGAAATCAGTTTGAGGCCTATTGATAAGCCTATTTGGACTACTTCTAGGAAAGGTGTTTTTGTTAGTTTAGATACTTGGGAGGCTCTTAGGGAAAAAAAGAGAGCAGATTACTTGGTGGAAGTTGGTTTGGTTCCCCTTTGCTATTCCTAAGCATGCTTTCATTTTGTGGCTTGCTATGAAAGGAAGGTTGGTTACGGGAGATAGATTGTTGACTTGGGGTTATAATGGAGATGTCAATTGTGTTTTCTGCAGGAACCAGTTAGAAAGCCGTGATCATCTTTTTTTTGAATGCAGTTTCAGCTATAGACTTTGGAAGTTCTGTATGTTTAGATCGAGAGTGGATAATGTTCCTATAGTATGGGAGGATATCTTGCAATTGGGATTGAATGATTGGGGCTGCAAGTCTCTCAAAGCTATGCTCTGTAGATTAGTTTTGGGATCTGTAGTTTATAATGTCTGGTGCACTCGAAATGAGATCAAACATGCAGGTCATCCAAAAACAGAGGAGCAATTGTTGAAGAAAATTTTATGGGAAATCCGAACTAGAGTAGCTGGGAAAGGAAGGTTTCCAAAAAATAAGGAGAACCTTGTGTTTTGCTCTTTGTGGAATCTTTTTGCAGAAGTGCTTTGCTGATCAGGTTGTGGTTGTGGCCCGCTGGTTTTGTTTTGTTT
Organism: Corylus avellana; assembly: GCF_901000735.1. Lineage (NCBI taxonomy): Eukaryota > Viridiplantae > Streptophyta > Magnoliopsida > Fagales > Betulaceae > Corylus > Corylus avellana. The sequence continues at coordinate 23,116,028 of NC_081542.1, forward strand.
TCTGTTTCTTGATAGTCTTATGGGATATAGCCTCTATGAGGTTTCGCTTTTAGGCCTTCTGTAGGGTCTGTTTTTTGGTGATACTTTGGGTTTGGGGATTGGTTTTGTTGGTTTTAGTGGTTTCTTTTTCTGCAGTTTTGTTGTTCTGCAGTTTGTTTCTGGTTTAGTTTGGTTTGTTAGCCTTTGTGAGGTTGGGCTAGCCGGTGGCTTGTAATTGGCACTTTGGTGTTTTTGGTTTTGAGCTTTTAATTAAGTTGCTTATTCATCTAAAAGAAGAGAGGTAAGAACGATTTCTCTCCATTTGGAATTTATTTCAATATTTCAAGCACTAGTTTTTTTATTTTGGGATTTCTTCAATTTCTTGGATTTCTGTTTAAATCTGCACATGATTAGCATGTAGGGGTACATTATGATTGTTAAGTAGTTTGTTTTTCCTTTTGAGAATGATCCCGTAAAAGAATTTTCATTGTTTTAGAATTCTACAATTACCTCGTGATTTTGCAAATCTTCAAGTGCAGGTACGAAGTAGGGTAACGTATTTCTGAAAATTCTACAATTAGAATTCAGGGAGATGCATTTTTCTCGTAATTTAGGTTAGCCAGCAGAAGATGGATCAGCGTTCAAAAGCACATTGTTATTACAAGAACTCCTTTTGTATCATAACAATCGTATTACAGACTCTATGGGATATACCCATTTACATTTCCTACCTTGTAGATTATATATATAGTATATATAGAAAAGGAACTCCTATAAACCTCTAACGACCAAAACAAATGTATGCGTCCGTTTGTTATGATGTTGGTTGAAATGGGTTTTTTTTGGTTCGTTGATTTTTTATGGAAATTATAGAATTTTGGCATATAGCAATTCGTAATGCTAAAATGGCCATGAAAAGGAAGAAAAAAAAAAGTTTAAAGTGAGAAAAAAAGGTCTAAAGTGAGCCCTAAACCGGCCCAAAACCGGAACAAAACTAGCCCAAAACCGGTCCAAAAAAAAGCCTAATAAAAGGTCCAAAAAAGGCGAGTAGTAGAAAAGCGGTTAGCCGGATGTGGTTAACCGCTAACCGGTGAGTGGAGGCGGTTAGTAAATTTTACTAACCGCATAGGCAGTTGTGATTAGCGGTTTTAGTCATTAATCGCAACTGCCTTTTCACCCCTAATATTTTGGTTTCCTGATTTCTCACAAACGATTGGGTTCATTACCAAAGGATAAGATTCAATTGCAATGTAGTAATTGATGTGATTGGGACAGTGCAGCATTGTGATCCCTTTTTCCTTTTTTACTAATAATTCATGTAAAGTCCTAGATGTCATTTGTGGGAATCGCTTATAATCAATTACTAGCCCTTATTTGTTGATCCACTGGGCCTGATATTATGCTTTATGTGGTAATGATAGTCTAGGAAGTAACAGCTTGATATACTTACTAGCTTCATTGTATGCAACTGTTGCTACTTGTATGCTTCAAGTATAATATATCTTTCTCCATCTTAGGTAGAGTCAACTCTTAGTCTTAATTTTGTGATTGTTGTGAAAAAACACGCCGATCACAATTACGGTTAAATAAGGCGAGAACAATCACACACAAAATAACGCCAAGATTTAAGTGATTCTCTCAATATAAGGTACGTCCACTAGTAGAGGCGATTATGAATAAATTCACTATGAAAGATGGAGTACAAAAAATAGTTGAGAGAAAATCACTCAAACCAAAAACTCCAATACATCCAAATCCTCACTATCACACAATATAGATTATTTCCCAAAAGAATACAAAAGACAGAAATACAAACTCTTCTTCTTTTGCTGGGATATGATGACGGTTAGTCTTTATTTCTTTTTCTCTCCCACAGTTCCATTCTTTTTTTTTCTCTCTTGTTTAGGCTCCTCCAAAACCAAGAAGAAAATAGTCGGCGCCCTTACATACTAAAACCTGTTATTCTCTCTTGTTTCTATTCCTCAAAACCAAGAAGAATTCTTTACGGCTACACCCTTGTGTTTGTGTGTCTGCATCTAGGAGGAGAAGCAAGGCTCTCCTTATATAGCTCCTAAAGTCAGTTGATGGTGGCTGTACGTAGGAGTGAAAAAAACCAATACAAGTCCAACTTGGTCAAGGAGATGACCAATACCAATTAGACAAGGAAAAGGGAAAAGGTCTATCTAAACCAAGAAGTAAAACTTCAACGGGTCCCACCGACTTAATTCGTTTCAAGGCACACTCTACATTAACAGTGATAAAATAAGAATTTTATAGCTTGTCTTTGCCGAAAGATTTTGTATGGGATTTTGTGATGTTCACTTGCTCGTATGCAAATTACATCCCCAACACCCACCCCCCCGGTCCCTGTTCGCCTAATTCTATTTTGTGTGTAATTAACAGGTAAAATTTGTTGTTACATTCCATGTTTATGTCTACCTTATTCAATGAATATATATCTGGCTAAGCTTTCTTGTCTTGTTCACTTCAAGTCCTTTGCTAGCAAGAAAACATAATTGCTTTGTTTTTGAACAGATTTCAAGCTTTGTCAAAATGGTCGAACCAAGAAAACTGTTCATATCATGCTCTTATCTGTTACTTGATTCTCAAATTACTGATTAAAAAAAAAATGGGTTGATTTTCAAATTGATTTAATTGCCTCTACATAGTCAATTTTAATGAGTAAATGGTGCACAAAGAGTAGGGTGTCTTGACTTTTGAACTTCTTTAATTGTGGTTTATTGATCTTTAGTTGCTAGAGAAATGAATGTATGTGCGCATAATTAAATGCAGATATCTAATATATTGTCAGGCGTAGTCTTATTAGTAATATCTAGGCTTTTATTAATTTCCTTTTAGAAGTGTTTTGATATGTCGTGGAATATTTGTTGCAATAATAAGTTAAGCATGGTTTTCAAATATTAAATTATGAAGTGTTTTGATATGTTGTGGAATATTTGTTGCAATAATAAGTTAAGTATGGTTTTCAAATATTAAATTATGAAGTGTTAGTTTACTCTAATGGGGGGTGCATATGAGTTAATTAAGTAGAACTATTTATTTTCTTGAAGGAGATTTTGTTGAGCTAAATCGTGAGGGCATATTTCTTTTTTACTTCTCAAGCATCACAATCTTAAGTTCTGACAAGCGGTTGAATTGTTGCTTCTTAATGATGAGATCCATTGTACGATATTAGGATGTGATAGAAATTAATTATGATAAATGATATTTAGAAGAATAATATGTATAAAATAATTCCTTGGCTTACACTAGTTCACATGTCCCTCCTTGTACAAATGTTCAGGGGCTAGAGTTGCAGATAGGTACTTTTACCTTAAAACAAATAAAAGCTGGTACTAATGATTTTGATTCTACCAACAAAGTTGGAGAAGGTGGGTTTGGTTTGATGTACAAGTTACTGCAACAAACTCTTACTTGATTATGCCATTTGAGCATAGATTTTTGTTCTATTGTTGGGTGCAGGGTCAATTACTAGATGGTACTATCATAGCAGTGAAGCAGCTCTCATCTAAATCAAAACAAGGAAATCGTGAATTTTTAAATGAGATAGGCATGATTTCTTGTTTGCAACACCCAAATCTTGTGAAGCTTCAAGGATGTTGTATTGAAGGGGATCAATTATTGTTGGTGTATGAGTACATGGGAAATAATTGCCTTGCTCGTGCTCTATTTGGTCGGTATTATGTCATTCTGTTTAGCTATGGATACTAATAAAAATAATATGATACAAACTATTCTTTTCTTGATTTTCAGTGAAGAATCAAAGCAGTGTCAATTACCTGATTTTCAGGGGTTGTGTCCCTTTTTTGGTGCCCTTTCAATTATTTCATTACTTTTTCGAAAAACTTAAAAGTAAAGATTTGAGTGGTTTAGCTATGTTTTCTTGTTTTTTAGGTCCAAAAAACAATCAGCTTAAATTGGATTGGCCTACTAGGCTTAAAATCTATATTGGGATAGCAAGAGGTTTAGTTTTTCTCCATGAAGAATCAAGACTCAAGATTGTTCATAGAGGCATTAAAGCAACTAATGTGTTGTGGATGGAGACTTAAATCCAAAAATATCAGACTTTGGATTTGCTAAGCTTAATGAAGAGGAGAAGAGTCACATTAGCACCCGAGTCGCTGGAACAATGTTGGTTTCCATGTTCTATAAAACTTATAGTTAATTATTTGTATACTTGTCAAAGTTACATACATGATATTTGCAAAAAAAATTAACTTTTGGTGTTGAATTACGAGACGTTTAGATTTTGGTTTGCAGAGGATATATGGCACCAGAATATGCATTATGGGGTTATTTGACCTACAAAGCAGATGTTTATAGTTTTGGAGTTGTGGCCTTGGAAATTTTCAGTGGAAAGAACAATAACAACTATATGCCAAGTGACAATTGCGTTTGTCTTTTAGATCAGGTACTTTATAATTTCTCTTTCTGTTTGATCCATTACACATCCGTTGTCAATCCTTGTTACTTTGATCATAAGCTAAGAGGAACATTTGCATGATAGTTGTTAAATATTTTATGTCGCAGGCTTGTCATTTGCAACAAACTGGAAACTTGATGAAGCTAATTGATGAGAGGTTGGAGTTTGAGGTGAACCAAAATGAAGCAGAAATCATGCTTAAAGTAGCTCTGTTGTGCACAAATGCTTCCTTGTCACTTAGGCCTACCATGTCGAAGGTTGTAAGCATGCTCGAAGGGTGAATGGCTGTTCTAGATGCGATCCCAGAACCAAGCACCTATAGTGAAGATTTGAGTTTTTTAAGGCCATGAGAGACCTCCGTCGACAAAGGCAAGAGCACAGTTTAAGCGGAAGCCAGATCCAAAACTCGACTACAGCCCATACAGTTTGCTCTTCCTCTACATTTGGATATGACTATAGATAGATTCTTATTTCCATCAAGGAGACGAAACTGAAGTTTCAATTGTTTATGTGTGAATATTTATTGGGAAAAATATAAAAAAGCCCCTCAAACTACTAGTTGTTTTCGATTTAGCCCCCTAATGTTCCAAAAGTGATAAAGTAGCCCCCAAACTACCAAACTATTGCATTTTGGCCACTCCGTTAGTCAAAACCGTCAGTTTGGACGAAAACTACAAAACGATGTCGCTTTGTTATGGGTAAGTTACTACAATGCCCTTTTATGAAAAAAAAAATTTGGAAAAAATATAAAAAAGCCTCTCAAACTACTAGCCGTTTTTATTTTAGCCCCATAATGTTCAAAGAGTGATAAAGTAACCCCCCAACATCCAAACTGTTGCAATTTGATCATTCCGTTAGTCATTACTGTCAAATATGATGGAAAATTCAAAACTACGTCGTTTTGACAAGGGTAAGTTACTAAAATGCGATTTTTGGAAAAAAAAAATCATATTAAAACAAGCACGCAAAACAGTGTCGTTTTGCTTGAAATTAGGGTTTCCTTAAATGGCGCCGTTTTGGTAAGTGTTAGGAATTAAAAGAAAAAACCTTAGACCCCACGCAGAAAAAACCCCCAACCCCAGTTTATCTCTCTCCCCCAAACCGCCGGCCACCACGTCGTTCTATCTCCGGCAACCTTCTCCTTCAAGTGAAAAAACGCAACGCTCCTCGATCTCTCTTTCTCTCAAAACCGGCTGCCCCTGCCACCACCATCCATCACCGCCGGCCACACCATCTAGTGGCTATGAAGCGCCACCGAAAAATTCTTACCCATTGTAGAAATCAAACAAAAAAACCACGTTCGTAGATAAACAACACCGATCCGACAGCTATACCATGAAATACAATAAAAAGATTGAGTTATGGGTAAGATTTATAGGCTGCCGGAGATAGAACGACGTGGTGGCTGGCGGTTTTGGGGAGAGAGATAAACTGGGGTTGGAGGTTTTTCGTGGGTCACCTACGTGGGGTCTAGGGTTTTTTCTTTTAATTTCTAACACTTACCAAAGCGGCGCCATTTTGGTAAGTGTAAGGAAACCCTAATTTCAAGCAAAACGGCGCCGTTTTGCTTGCTTGTTTTAATATGATTTATTTTTTTCCAAAAATTGCATTTTGGTAACTTACCCTTGCCAAAACGACGTAGTTTAAAAATTTTCATCATATTTGATGGTAATGACTAACGGAGTAGCCAAATTGCAACTATTTGGTAGTTTTGAGGCTACTTTATCACTTTCTGAACATTAGGGGGCTAAAATGAAAACGGTTGGTAGTTTGTGGGGCTTTTTTATATTTTTTCCAAATTTTTTTTTTTTTCATAAAAGGGCATTGTAGTAACTTACCCGTAACAAAACGATGTCGTTTTGCAGTTTTCATCCAAACTGATGGTTTTGACTAATGGAGTGGCCAAAATGCAATAGTTTGGTAGTTTGGGGGGCTACTTTATCACTTTTGGAACATTATGGGATTAAATCGAAAACGGTTAGTAGTTTGGGGGGCTTTTTTATATTTTTCCCATATTTATTATTGTAAGTGTCCACCTACTTGTATAGATTTTACTTGGGATTCCTTGATATGATATGATTTTTGTAAAAAACAATTCTAGAGCAAGAATATATGGAGATTTTTTCATTTTCTTTTTTATTTATTTGTGTTTTGGTTTTATAAAAATTGTGGAATGTAATTTGATGAAAAATTGCAAGAAAATTTGATTCTGACTTTTCTTCTTTTGTGGTTGTTATTATTTCCTGGAATGATTCATTTCTCCATTGCTTTATGAAACATCTTTCTTTTCAGATCATAGTGATGGCTTGAATAATGCATAGAAACCCTTGTCTGAGTTATGTCCTTATCTAAATCATTGAATTTTGTAGAAGAGAACTGATAGAATTTATTCAGTTTTCAACTATCTTTTAATCATCTCCAAAGTGAATGGATGAATCTACCATTGAATATGTGTAAGGTTTATGCAATGATACATCTATTATAACAAGTACCAAAATTACAACCCCACAATTGCTATCATTTGTGTCTCAAGATAAAAAAAAATAATGATTTGTTGCCTTTAACACTTTGAGACTAACTTAAAATACCCATTAGTGACACATTATATAGGTCACTACAATCATTAAATATACAAGTTATAAATGTTACTATATTATCTACTATAAAAAAGCAATGGCTAGAAACAAATCTCATAGGAGTCTCAACATTATTATATTATTTCAAAAGCACAAACATCAAAGAGCTATAAACAAACTTGATGCTCTCATATTAGCTTCCTTCAGTATCTTGTAGAAACTTCAATTTGATCTTGTTGAGTGTAATTGAAATATTGTTTGCCTTAATTCTTTGTTTAGGTAACTTGGTACAACACTGCAAAGCCAATTCTATTATGGATGATATACAATTATCCATTGAAGCATAATCTCTTTCTTTTCTTAACAAATAGGCATCAACAACTTTAGTTACTGAATGGGGTGATGATTCCTCCACCCAACGCTTCAAGCTCATTTCTCCAGCAAAAATGTTATCAGTAGGTTTCTTTCTTGTGAAAGTTTCCATTAGCAAAATACCATAACTACACACAACACCACTTGTAGAAACAATCCCTTCCGATCTAAACTCTATTTGTAATAGAAAAACAAATCATCAGAACATAATTATATATTTCAAATATATAAAGTGCTAAAATCAGTATTAAACCAAAAACCTATGTTTATCTATGTATGAATGAGTAGATTGATACACAAGTAAATTCAAGTTGTAGGCTAAAAACATCACCTGGTACCATATACCCAATAGTAGCAAGAGTCATAGTTTGTATCATAGAATCCCCATCAACAAGCAACTTGGCAATGCCAAAATCAGCAACATGCGCGATCAAATTTTCATCTAATAAGATATTGCTGGGTTTCAAATCACAATGAGCAATAGGTGTTGAAGAACCATAGTGCAGGTATTCCAATGCTAATGCGACATTGATCATTATATTTAGTCTTTGTAAGATACTCAAACAGTGATCTTTAGAATACAACCACTTCTCTAGGTTCCCATTAGGCATGTATTCCAATACCAAAGCTTTAAAGTTCATGTTACTACACGTGCTAATGATTTTGACAAGATTTCGATGACGAATATTGAATAGTATCCCACACTCTATATCAAAACTCTTGAATGCCCCTTCTACTGCCAAGTTGAAAACTTTTATTGCAACAATCATTCCATCTGAAAGTGTTCCTTGATAAATTGATCCGAAGCTCCCATTACCAAGTAAGTTGTGTGAACTAAACCCTTTTGTTGCTTGTAAAATTTGTTGTTGGGAAATTCTTCTCCATGTCGCTAAAGGTAATGAGTTTGCAACCACTGGAAGTTTTGCATTCCTTTTTCTGCATCTTGTCCATGCTAATACAAGAGTAACTACAAGCATTGTTAATCCAATTGTTAGTAATACATACATTAGTATACGTACTGCTGCGGTCTTTTTGGCTCGAGAAACACCTTCTTTACACGGGGGAAGTTGAAATTGGGGAGCACCACAAAGTCCATCATTTGACATAAATGATGCAGTGAAGAAGTGTACAAATGGTCCTCCTACAGGAATTTTTCCTCCCAGTCTATTGAAAGAGACATTTAGATATTTGAGATACGAAAGCGCTTCAAAGGAAGTGGGGATCTCTCTAGATAAATTGTTACTAGAAAGATCCAAGAATTCCAAGCTTACTAGTTCACCAAATGATTCAGCAATTGAGCCTTCGAATTTATTGTTCGCCAAGGAGAGATTAGCTAGATCTTTGAGGCCACCAATTGTTGCTGGGATATGACCAAATAGTTGATTTCTTGATAAATTTAATACTCTCAAGGCCTTCAAATTTCCAATCTCTAATGAGAGAGGGCCACTTAGATAATTTGATGAGAGTTGGACCTCCAAGATATATGTAAGGCTCCACAAGCTCAATAGAATCGTGGAAGTTAATTGGTTGAAGTCTAAGTAAAGATATCTTAGATATGTGAGATTATTTACACACACAGGAATAGGTCCAGAAAGCTCATTATCACCTAAATACAACTCGAACAAGCTCTCTAAATGACAAAGATCGGATGGGATGAGACCTTCTAGTCTATTATTAAAAAGATAGAGACCTTGAAGCTTGTGCAATCTTCCCACTGTAGTTGGAATAGGTCCAATCAATTCATTTTGACTTAAACTCAAAGTCATCAAGTTGCTTAAATTTCCTATATCTCTTGGAATGATGCCCTTAATATTGCAATTATTTATGTAAATTTTTTGAAGAGAAGTGGAGAGATTTCCAATGGAACTAGGAAGGACGCCATTCAATGGATTAGCTGACAATGATAAAACATTTAGATATGCCAAATTTGACAAAGAAGAGAAAAAGTTGAATTCTGGAGTAGATGATTCAATGGTCAAATTATTTCCTGCTAGGCGGAGCAACTTGAGGAGCCTTAAATTACCTAGTGGTTTAGGAATTAAGCCTGAGAATGAGTTGTCTCCTAGATCTAATTTAGTGAGTTTCGAAGCATTGGAGATAGAGCTAGGGATTGTTCCACTTAGTTTGTTATAATCAAGATAAAGATACTGAAGATTTGGAAGGAAGAGGCCTGCATTTGCTGGGAGATGGCCTGAGAGGTTACTCAAATGCATATCAATTACTCTTATTGTTGAGATATTAAAGATTTCAAATGGAATTGAACCATTGAAGTTGTTGACACCAATATCGAAGGTCTCAAGGTTTTGTAGATTACCAATCTCATTTGGTATTGCACCTAACACAATATGAACAACCACACATTATTATTCAAAACAAAAAAATAAGGTGCTTTAAATGAATCATACATACAAGTGAATAGATGTCTAAAAACCCAACCAAAACTTCAAATTAAGAGCTAATTAATAAATAAGTCACTCCCTCCACTGTCCTGGTTTCACACGGCTAGTTGGCCACCTTGTCGATTGAGCCTCTATTTTATTTATTAGCTGAGCTGTGTGGACAATCATATTAATTTGTTATTAGCGTGATCCATGGATGTGATATTTTCTAAGCCTTAACTTTCAATATGCAAAGAATAGGAGAAAGGGAAAAAGGAAAAAGAAAAAAGACCACAAGAGGTGAAGACACAAGTTATTTAATGCACTCTTTGTTTTAAACTAATCAAATACCAATTTGGTTAGCATGTTCAATTGAGTCACGCAAAATGCATGACAAAATAATGGTGGGCACATTTGTTGTTGTCTAGAGAATGCTTTAAGAAGGCAATGCCCAATGGGCTTAACTTTGTTAAGTGGGTGGGGATTGAGGCAGCAATGATCAATAGATAGCAAACAAACAGAGTGCGTTTAGTCTTTTGCTTATTTTTATTTCTATGCTAATACAACATTACTATAAATAATGTTATTTTTGTTGCACTACCTGATTTGTGCATGCAAGCAGCTCCATTAGAAAAGCCCAACCCACATATCTCACTGATCACCAATCAACGTACACTATGTTAGGAGTGCGGCTCTTCCAACCCAAGGGATAGCACTCTAGCTAGCAACAATATACTATGTTTGTTAATATGTTTCTTGGGATATTTTTCGTTTTCAATTTGAAAAAAAAAAAATGTTTTTATATCAAAAATTATTTATTTGTATTTAATAGTTTTTTTATGTTGAAGATATTTTTTAATGTTTTCGATTTTAAAAGAGAAAACAAAAATATAAATAAACAAAGCCTAGATTACTATCCACTAGAGTTTTCTATTTTCATAGAATTTTTTTAATTACGTTCTTTTGTTTCCTACAAAGTTGTGCCTAATTATTTTGCACTTCCAATTCAAAGGTATCCAATCTAACGCTATCAAAAGGCAAAATCCTGAGTAAATGATGTTATTTATATAATCAATCAACTAAATTAGGATTAAACATACTTTCAAAGTTGTTGTAGTTAAGTTCTAATGTTGTGAGCATATGGTTAAGTTTCCAATTTATGGAGGTACACTTCCAGTGAACCCATTATCCCCACCTATCGAAAAATTGGAATTGTTAGCGCTTGAAAGAAGTGGATATATGAGAGAGAACCTATAAAATAGTTACCATTTATAAACAAATATGGAAGTTTAATCTACAAAGTGGTAAAAAAATACAAAACCAACCTTCAAAGTTGTTCTCGCCAAGGTATAACTTGGTAAGCATGGTTAAGTTTCCAATTTTCGAAGGTACTCTTCCCTTGAATCTATTAATCGACAATGATAGAATTTGTAGTTGTTTGCACTTAAACAAAGTAGATGGGATAGTACCTATAAAACAATTACTATTTAGAAAAAAATATTGAAGTTTAATTTATAAAATGCTAAAAGAATACTAAACAAACCTTTAAAGTTGTTATTGGCAAGGTATAACTTTGTAAGCATGGTTAAGTTTCCAATTTCCAAAGGTACTCTTCCCATGAATCTATTAACCGACAGTGATAGAATTTGCAGTTGTTTGCACTTAAACAAAGTAGATGGGATAGTACCTACAAAATAGTTACTATTTAGAAACAAATATAGAAGTTTAATCTACAAAATGCTAAAAGAATAGAAGAACAAACCTTCAAAGTTGTTATAGCCAAGGTATAACTTTGTAACATCCATGGATGAATTAACTAAAGCATCACTAAGCATACCTCCATTGATATTGTTGCTAAAGTCTAATCCTGTGCGCATGACTACGTCCCCAATTTCTGAAGGTATATTTCCTGTGAATCTATTAACCGACAATGATAGAATTTGCAGTTGTTTGCACTTAAACAAAGTAGATGGGATAGTACCTATAAAATAGTTACCATTTAGAAACAAATATTGAAGTGTAATCTATAAAATGCTAAAAGAATACTAAACAAACATTCAAAGCTGTTATAGGCAAGGTATAACTTTGTACGCATGGTTAAATTTCCAATTTCCAAAGGTACTCTTCCCATGAATCTCATAACCGACAATAATAGAATTTGCAGTTGTTTGCACTTAAACAAAGTAGATGGGATAGTACCTATAAAATAGTTACTATTTAGAAACAAATATTGAAGTTTAATCTATAAAATGCTAAAAGAATACTAAACAAACCTTCAAAGTTGTTATAGTCAAGGTATAACTTTCTAACATCCATGGATGAATCAACTAAAGCATGACTAAACATACCTCCAATCCTATTGTTGTAAAGGTATAATTCTGTGAGCAAGATTAAGTCCCCAATTTCTAAAGGTATATTTCCTGAGAATCTATTAACCGACAATGATAGACTTAGCAGTTGTTTGCACTTAAACAAAGTAGATGGGATAGTACCTATAAAACAGTTACTATTTAGAAAAAAATATTGAAGTTTAATCTATAAAATGCTAAAAGAATACTAAACAAAACTTCAAAGTTGTTATAGGCAAGGTATAACTTTGTAAGCATGGTTAAGTTTCCAATTTCCAAATGTACTCTTCCCATGAATCTCATAACCGACAATAATAGAACTTGCAGTTGTTTGCACTTAAACAAAGTAGATGGAATAGTACCTATAAAATAGTTACTATTTAGAAACAAATATTGAAGTTTAATCATAAAATGCTAAAAGAATACTAAACAAACCTTCAAAGTTCTTATAATCAAGGTATAACTTTCTAACATCTATGGATGAATCAACTAAAGCATGACTAAACATACCTCCAATCCTATTGTTGTAAAGGTATAATTCTGTGAGCATGATTAAGTCCCCAATTTCTAAAGCTATATTTCCTGTGAATCTATGACCGACAATGATAGACTTTGCAGTTGTTTGCACTTAAACAAAGTAGATGGGATAATACCTATAAAACAGTTACTATTTAGAAAAAAATATTGAAGTTTAATCTATAAAATGCTAAAAGAATACTAAACAAACATTCAAAGCTATTCTAGGCAAGGTATAACTTTGTACGCATGGTTAAGTTTCCAATTTCCAAAGGTACTCTTCCCATGAATCTCATAACCGACAATAATAGAATTTGCAGTTGTTTGCACTTAAACAAAGTAGATGGGATAGTACCTATAAAACAGTTACTATTTAGAAAAAAATATTGAAGTTTAATCTATAAAATGCTAAAACAATACTAAACAAACATTCAAAGCTGTTATAGGCAAGGTATAACTTTGTAAGCATGGTTAAGTTTCCAATTTCCAAAGGTACTCTTCCCATGAATCTATTAACCGACAACGATTGAATTTGTAGTTGTTTGCACCTAAACAAAGTAGATGGGATAATACCGATAAAACAGTTACTATTTAGAAACAAATATTGAAGTTTAATCTATAAAATGCTAAAAGAATACTAAACAAACCTTCAAAGTTGTTATAGCCACGGTATACCTTTGTAAGCATGGTTTAGTTTCCAATTTCCAAAGGTACTCTTCCCATGAATCTATTAACCGACAATGATAGAATTTGCAGTTGTTTGCACTTAAACAAATTAGATGGGATAATACCGATAAAACAGTTACTATTTAGAAACAAATATTGAAGTTTAATCTATAAAATGCTAAAAGAATACTAATAAAACCTTCAAAGTTGTTATAGGCAAGGTATAACTTTGTAACCATGGTTAAGTTTCCAATTTCCAAAGGTAATCTTCCCATGAATCTATTAACCGACAATGAAAGAATTTGTAGTTGTTTGCACTTAAACAAAGTAGATGGGATAGTGCCTATAAAACAGTTACTATTTAAAAACAAATATTGAAGTTTAATCTATAAAATGCTAAAAGAATACTAAACAAACCTTCAAAGTTGTTATAGTCTAGGTATAACTTTGTAACATCCATGGATGAATCAACTAAAGCATGACTAAGCATACCTCCAATGCTATTGTTGTAAAGGTATAATTCTGTGAGCATGATTAAGTCCCCAATTTCTGAAGGTATATTTCCTGTGAATTGATTAACCGACAATGATAGAATTTGCAGTTGTTTGCACTTAAACAAAGTAGATAGGATAGTACCTATAAAACAGTTAATATTTAGAAACAAATATTGAAGTTTAATCTATAAAATGCTAAAAGAATACTAAACAAACCTTCAAAGTTGTTATAGCCACGGTATAACTTTGTAAGCATGGTTTAGTTTCCAATTTCCAAAGGTACTCTTCCCATGAATCTATTAATCGACAATGATAGAATTTGTAGTTATTTGCACTTAAACAAAGTAGATGGGATAGTATCTATAAAATAGTTACTATTTAGAAACAAATATTGAAGTTTAATCTATAAAATGCTAAAAGAATACTAACAAAACCTTCAAAGTTGTTATAGGCAAGGTATAACTTTGTAACATCCATGGATGAATCAACTAAAGCATGACTAAACATACCTCCAATGCTATTGTTGTAAAGGTATAATTCTGTGAGCATGATTAAGTCCCCAATTTCTGAAGGTATATTTCCTGTGAATTGATTAACTGACAATGATAGAATTTGCAGTTGTTTGCACTTAAACAAAGTAGATGGGATAGTACCTATAAAACAATTAATATTTAGAAACAAATATTGAAGTTTAATCTATAAAATGCTAAAAGAATACTAAACAAACCTTCAAAGTTGTTATAGCCACGGTATAAGTTTGTAAGCATGGTTTAGTTTCCAATTTCCAAAGGTACTCTTCCCACGAATCTATTAACCGACAATGATAGAATTTGCAGTTGTTTGCACTTAAACAAAGTAGATGGGATAGTATCTATAAAATAGTTACTATTTAGAAACAAATATTGAAGTTTAATCTATAAAATGCTAAAAGAATACTAAACAAACCTTCAAAGTTGTTATAGCCACGGTATAACTTTGTAAGCGTGGTTTAGTTTCCAATTTCCAAAGGTACTCTTCCCATGAATCTATTAACCGACAATGATAGAATTTGCAGTTGTTTGCACTTAAACAAAGTAGATGGGATAATACCAATAAAACAGTTACTATTTAGAAACAAATATTGAAGTTTAATCTATAAAATGCTAAAAGAATACTAACCAAACCTGCAAAGTTGTTATTGCCTAGGTATAACTTTGTAGGCTTGGTTAAGTTTCCAATTTCCTGAGGTACTCTTCGTATGAAATTATTAGCCCGCAATGACAAATATTGCAGTTGTTTGCACCTTAATAAACTGGATGGACTTTTACCATTAAACTTATTATAAGACACATCAAGCCATTGTAGTTTGGGAAGATGATTAAGCCTATTTTCTGGAAGTTCACCAGAAAACTTATTAGTGTTGAGATCTATGACTTCCAGTGAAGACGTGTTGAAGATAATGGAAGGCACCAAACCAAAAGCTTGTTCTCTCTTAGAGAAATTCCTTGCGAAGTGGATATGTTGAAGATGGAAGAAGGAACTGAGCCTAAAAGATTGTTATATTCAATACTTATCATTTCCAATGAAGATATGTTCGATAGAGATGGTGGAATACTACCTGTGAAACTGTTACCGCTTAGATCCAAATATTGAAGTTTGGATAATAGCCCTATCCATGATGGGATTTCTCCTTTGAAATCATTGAATTTAATAGATAAGTGTCGCAACCGGTAAAGACGAGCCAACTCGTTGGGCATAGAGCCATGAAAACTGTTGCTTTCGACGCTTAGGCTAACCAAAAATGAGAGGTTCCCCACGTGTGGGGGAATGGTGCCTATGAGACCCATGTAAGAAAGGTTCAAGGCCATGACTCGATGATGACGGAAACCACAAGTGATACAAATCCAACTACAAACAGAGGTGCTAGAGGACCAGTTGTTTGTCAAAATATTGCGAGGATTGTAAGAAATTTGAGCTTTTAAAGCAAGAAGAGCAGACTGATCGATAGTAACGTTGGGAACACTTGCAATAACTAGGCTTGCCATGTAAAAATGGGGAATAGAAAACAAGCTCTCTCCATGAGTGGTATATGTTGGTTGAAGTAGTAGGGATTAGTGCAGAGTTCAAGTGAGATTCATGATATATATAAGGAGATTGAAACATCAAAGAATTGAAAAAGGGGAAAAAATATGGCTTTGGGAAAAAGAGGGTAGGAGTGGTTTGGGCGTTGATGTCATTGGCTTATATATATATATATCATTGAAAAGTAGTGATTTGTGATCATACTTTTGCTTGGTTTTATGGTTCTATTTACTTACCTGACTACACTTTTTTTTTTTTTTTAATCTCAAAACTTCACTCCGATGGGATGGGGCCGACCGTTATATGATTATTATTTGTTTTTTTCCTTTTTTTTTTTTTTTTGAAACAATTTTGTTTTTTCCCCTAATCGCATGGAAACAACTATTTAAAAGGAGAAGTAATTAAAAAAAACATTCGTGCACCGAAAAAGAAAAGGAAAAAAAAAAAGTCTTAGAAAAAAAAAAAGAAAATAAAAGAAGAAAGTTGAAAGATCTACAAATTAATAACTACCTTTTGTTCTATAAATTATCATAAATGGTTTTATTTTTTTATTTTAATGAAAAATAAGGAAATAAATAATTTTCATGAACTACCTTTTATAATTCCTTTTTCCTTGTAATTTCTTTTCACGTTTATGAATGATTACATTGAACAACAACATCCACCCAATAAACGTTTTAATTATCATCAAATCAAAATGCATTTTTAGAAATATTTGTTTTTATTCTCAAAGTGATATTGAAACTTAATTGTTTTAGAAAATGTAATAGAAAAACATGGAATCGAAATTCTCTTAAGTTGCATTATAAGGTCACTTTTCTTAAGAAATTATTTGTCTCTTCCAAAAATAATAGGCAAAGGGTTATTACATGTAAATTAAAAAAAGGCTTCGCCAATATTTAGGGAAAAGTGAGGAAAAGGGAAGGGGAAGGAGAAATGGGTTACCAAACCGGCCCTAAAACTCTTTTCACTCTTATATCACACCAACACCAATTAATTTCTATTACTGTTCCAAAAACTAATAAACAGAAAAAAAAAAAAAAAAAAAAAAAAAAAAAGGTTTTGCCAATCTTTCATGGAAAATAAGAAAGCCGTGCACAATGGTGTAGAAATTAGAACAGCCATGATGAAGACATTCAACTGCAATGTCAATGGTGATGTCCAATCTTTCAAGGAAATTAAGAAAATTGGTGTGGGAATCCGATCACTTTTCATGGTGTTACTACGCATGATAACTTTGACATGATTGTCGTGACTTTGACAAATTAATTTTCTATGAAAATTAGTGCGAGTGATCCATGTTTTTAATTAATTATCAATTAATATTCCATGTCTTCATGATCAAACTATACTCATTTCTGTGCTGAATTAAGAATGCCGTGAACCAAGGGTCTAAATTATGGATCGGGATCCCCAGTAAAGGGGAAAAATTGCTAGTCAAAATTTTTGGAAATCCTGGCCGTTCAAGGTCATCCAAGAGTCTACAACATGCTACGTGTCACACTAATTAATAAAATAATAAAATATTATTTACATTTTTTTAAAAATATAAAACAAAATAATAAAATAATAAAAAATATGGAGTGGCCAGCCACCCCATTTTTGCCATAGGGGGTGGCCGGCCACACGCAACCGGTCATTGGGGGTGGCTTCGGGCCCTAGGGGGTCGTTCGGCAACCTCTTAGGGCCAAACCCATAAAATATATTTTATCGGTTTGGCCCTAAGGGGTGGCCGAACACACATGAGTGAGCTTGTTTGATAACACTTTTTATCTGGATTTTATTGCTTTATACCAAAAAAGAAAAAATATTAACAAACAACTTAAAACAAAAAACACTTAAAATTACTTTCACTTTTATGTAAAATGAAAACACTTTCTTCAAACAAAAAAACACTCTTGACTATGAAATATCTTGCGTGCTATGAAATGTCTCTTTATACCATGTTGTTCACAAAATATCTTGAACTCGTCGTTTGTGTACTCAGAACAAAAATTTAACTAAATCTTGACTAGTCCAATGTAAATGTTTATGTTCTTGTGATAATATTTAGAAATCCAGTGATGCATTATATGATCTTTTTGATAATATGTAGAAATCTTCCAATAATAGTTTCATGGACTTTACCAAGATTTCTTCTGTTAATGCTTTATCGTTCTCTTTTTTATTTTTTATTTTCAAAATAAAATCATTAACAAACAATTTCAAATACAAAGCGCTTACAAAATATTCAAAATTAATTTACATTTATGTCACATCAAAATACATTTTTAATAAAAACAAAAAAAACAAAAAAACAAAAAAAAAAAACAAAAAATACCCTTTAAAAACATTAAGACGTGAGTGAGCTTGTTTGATAACACTTTTGGTCCAGATTTTTTTGCTTTATACCAAAAAGAAAAAAACATTAACAAGCAACTTAAACAAAAAAACCCTAGCTTAAAATTACTTTCACTGATATTATTGGTAATATATTAAGTTGAGGTTCTTGATGTTTGATATTATTGGAAATATATTAAGTTGAGGGCAATGGATTTGTAGTCGATGAACTTTTTGAGTGGAGGAATGGTGTTATGATTGTTCTTGATGTTTGATATTATTGGTAATATATTAAGTTGAGGCAACGGATTTGTAGTCAATGAACTTTTTGAGTGGAGGAATGGTGTTATGATTGGTGGGCAAGTGACAATTATCCAACCAAATCACACGCGTGGTCCCCTGGAAGGGTCATTGATTGGTTGTTTGTGTAGAAATAGAGTTGCTTGAGAATGGCTAATTCAAGTGCTTTTTAGACCTTAAATCAATCTATTTAAGGTCTTAACAACATGGAATTTTCGCATTTAATAATAATTTTAACATATTTAATTAAGCAATTGATGCAAATTAAAATTATTAGCTTTTATCTCACAATGCTGATATGGTTTCTAGATTACTAGATTGAAATTATATATTCCATATGGTTGGATGGTATAAGAGAAATAAAGTGCTAAAGCAATGATAAAGAGGGAGAGAGAGCGGACTTTAGGAAAGAAAAACAGAAGATAAAATAAAAGGTTGCAAAGCAATAGTGAGAGAAAAATAGATCGAGGGACTAGTCACCATGCCATTTATTCCCCACAAAAGAGAAATTTGTATTTTTATTTATTTTTTTTTTTTAAAAAAAAATTTATGTATTGTGATAATGAGATTGTGGTATATTGAGGCTTCCAGTTTTGAGTGATTTTTTTTTTTCCTACTATTTTTGTACTTCATCTTTGATAGTGATTTTTTTCGTGATCACCTACGTTAATTGTGGCCTTCCACAACAAGTGGTATTATAACTAAATTTAGTCAAAATATCTTTATTTTTTTCTATTTAACTATCAAGTTTTTTTAAAGTACCTACATCCTGCTCAACATTTTGACTATCAACTTTTAATATTTTATTTAAAATTTATTATTTTTTTAATTTTTATGTAGTTCTACAAGGAGGAGAGAGAAATTTTAATAATTTTTAATTAGAGGAGAGAGGATGAAATGATTTTTTTTATTAATAAAATTATAGATTATTGAGCTACAGTGCTCAACAAAGTTGTAGAGCACTATAGCTCATTAGCAAACTCTTGGCTAGTTTGCTGAGTCGGATAGGGAGTGATTTTAACACTATGACTCAACAAAATAGCCAAAATGCTACTTTGTTAAGCTGGATGTGAATGCTCGAATAGCCTCCCTATCCGTAGTTCGTGGCATACTGCCACGACACTTACCCAAAAGGGTTTAAGTTGAATCAAATTTTTTACCCCCAATCCTCCTAAATTTATTAGAGAACATATTGTTGACCCCTTCACTAAGCAGAACATCAACTAATCGCCAATTTCACTCCATATAAAATCCCTCTAAAGTTTTTCAACTCTATATATTAGTTGCTCCTAGCGGAATATGGAAGAGCAACAAATAATATGTAGGTAAATTATAAAGAGTATTTTCTTATCAAAGTCAACCTGCCTCCATTGGATAGATAAAGCCTCTTCTTGCCTGCCAAATTATGTTCCATTTTCTCTAATGCCATTCCAAATGGTAGAGTCAACCCCTTTAGAAACAAAACCTGTAACAACTAGAGTCAAATCTAGCCATACTTATACTTTATGTGCTTGAAGTTGAGTTTTGTTGGGTTGATAAGATTGGAATCAAATTGCACACAAATTTTAGCATAAAGAGATCAATATAGATCTTAGCCTAACAAAAATGAAAGAGATGTAAACAAACTTGAAATGCTTACACTAGGCTTCTTCAACATCTCGTAGAAACATCAATTTGATCTTGTTGAGTGTGGCTGAAATATTGTTGATATTAATCCTTTCTTCAGGTGACTCTACACAACAATTCAAAGCCAATCCTAAAATGGATGATACACAATCCTCTGTGGCAGCATAATTTCCTTTGTTTCTCAGTAAGTGTTAGGAAATTAATTCTATTTCCCAAGACCCGTGAGATGCGAAAAATAAGAAGAATGCGGAATAACAAAGATAAGCAATCACACACGACATAAAGATTTAAGTGGTTCGGCTTAACAAGCCTATATCCACTAGCGGAGACGACCCGGAGAAAATTCATTATCAAAAGATGGAGTACAAAAATAGTAGAAAGAAAATCACTCAGATCCCAAAGCCCCAATACACCCAAATCTCACTATCACACAAGAGATATTATTCCCAAAATAGAATACAAAAGACAGATGCACAAACTCTTCTTTTGCTGGAACGGATGGCGGTTGATCTCTATTTTCTTCTCTCACTCTGCAGCACCCTTTTCTTCTAATCACTTGTTTTTGGCTCCTCCAAAAACCACCAAGAAGAAAACACCATTGCTGCCCTTGTACCTCTTTTCAAATTCTCTATTTTTTCTCCTCCCTTTGGTGCTTCACGTTTTTGGCACACACGAATTCACCTTGTGCTTTGTTCCTTATATAGAAGCTTAACTCTCCTTTTACATGTTGGTCTAGGACTCCTACTATAAGTCAAACAAGGAGTCCAAGTACACATAGGAGAAGGACTCTAAAACCCACATGTAAAGGAGTAAACCGGTTGAACCAAGAACCTCTCCTACTTGAAGAAGGAGACAAACCACTGGGTCCCACCATGACTTTTAATTCAAGTCATACTTAACAATCTCCACCTTGACTTGAATCCCATCAAGTTTACCAAAACGTGTCTCCTTCAGATGTCTCCACCTCAGCCCCCAAGGGCAATCACACTCAACAAGTGTCCCTCAAGTCCAAGCGCCTCTTGAACTTTAGTATAAGACCTGATTTAGACATTACACCACTCCTCCCTATCAGCCCCGTCGACCATACAGCTTTCTCCGATGATTCTTTCTTCCTGCAGACCCATCTGCACCCTTTAGCCTTCTTTCCCTTGGGTAATTCTGCCGATTCCCAAGCTTTACCACTCCATAGTAACTCCACCTCTTTCAGTGTACTATTTTGAGTAGACGATGGATCTCTACTACAAGCCGTTAGAGTAAAAGAAGCCATATCGTCAAAGCCTTACCTCATTGGTGCTTTTCGATCCTGTTTCTCTTTGCCTCTTGCTAAAGAATAAGACACTTTCCGGTGGTGTAAGTCTCTTGAAGATTCTCTATCATTTTCATTCATGAGTGAACACTGTTCATCAAGCTCCATCTCCATGAATTGTTTCTCTTTTTGCACTGTACTTTGAGAAAGCTCATCTAAGTTAACAAATTCAAACTTCTTCGGTTCATGCTCTATAACTTCAGGTTTTGCACTTGACCCATCCATGTACATAGCACACTCATTAAAAGTCACATTTCGACTTCTAATGATCTTTCGATTTTGATCATCCCAAAATCAATAACCGAAAGCCTCATCTCCATATCCAATGAAGAAACACTTACTAGATTTACCATCTAGTTTACTCATAGCATCAGACTCAACATGGACATACGAAGCACAACCAAAAACTTTCAGATGTGAAAGATTTACCTCTTTTCCACTCCAGACTTCTTCTGGTAGTCTATGGCTTAGGAGAACGGAAGACCCCCTATTTATCAGGTATGTAGCAGTGCTCACTGCATCAGCCCAGAAAGTCTTTGGTAACCCAGCATGCAACCTCATACTCCTAGCATGCTCATTGAGAGTTCTGATCATGCACTTAGCCACGCCACTCTGCTGCGGCATTCCCGGAATAGTTTTCTCCATTCTAATCCCATTCACTGCGCAAAACTGTTTAAACCCTCTATCTTCGTATTCTCCCCCATTGTCTGATCTCAAACGCTTCACTTTCAGACTAGTTTCTGTCTCTACCATGACCTTCCACTTCTTAAAAACTTCAAATACATCAGATTTAAGCTTTAAGAAGTAAACCCATACCTTCCTACTTGAGTCATCAATAAATGTGATGTAATACCACGAGCCTCCAAGAGATGCCACTAGTGCGGGACCCCACAAATCCGTGTGTACCAACTCTAGCTTTCTCGGCTTCGGTGTTCTGCCAACTTTCACGAAACTCACCTTCTTCTACTTTCCTAGGATGCATCCTTCACACAAATCAAACTTAACTGACTTCAGCTCCGATAGTTTCCCCTTTGACAAAAGTACCTTCATCCCTTTCTCGCTCATGTGCCCAAGCCTTAGATGCCATAGTTTTGAGTCAGCACCCATATCTGCAACAGCAACTATATCCTTACTATTCGTGGTCATATAGAGAGTATCTGTCTTATAACCACGAGCCAAAATCCTAGCTCCCTTGCTGACCTTCCACATTCCACCGTGGAAATGAATTGAATGCCCTTTCTCATCAAGCGGTCCCACTGAAATCAGATTTTTTTTCAGCTCCAGAACATGCCTAACCTTCTGCAACTTCCATACCGAGTCACTGTGAACTCTAATGCGAACATTGCCTAGGCCCACAACATCTAGCGCCGTTCCATCAGCCAAATACACCTTCCCGAAATCTCCACCAACATAGTTCTCGAGAATTTCACGGATCGTTGTCGTATGAAAAGATACT
This sequence comes from Corylus avellana, assembly GCF_901000735.1. NCBI lineage: Eukaryota > Viridiplantae > Streptophyta > Magnoliopsida > Fagales > Betulaceae > Corylus > Corylus avellana. The sequence goes on from NC_081542.1 coordinate 23,138,869, forward strand.
CCTGAGTCTAAAACCCAAGAATCAAGGGGACTGTCAACAGATAGAAGTAGGGCATCATATACTTCTTCTGTCACTACGTTTGCATAATATTCTCAGTCTCCTTCCGTAGTTCCCTGCAATTCTTCTTGTAGTGGCCAGTCTTGCTACAGTTCCAACACTCAAGTTGTTGGCCGAATCTGAATTTGCTTCTCCCTTTTCTGGAATTTGATCTGCCTTGACCAGAGTTTATATCTTGTCCTCTGCCCTGAGTCTCGAGGTTTAAAGCAGCACCAGAACAAGCGGCTTCACCCGCATCTTTTCTGCGAACCTCTTCACTGAGAATCAAATATCTAACGTCTTCATAGCTCAGTTTACTCTTTCCTATAGAGTTACTCACAGCCATCCTCACTGCTTCCCATCTATTTGGCAAAGATGCCAAGACGGTCAACGCGCGAACCTCATCATCAAAATTAATTTCCACCGAGGACAATTGATTTGTGATGGTGTTGAACTCATTGAGATGATGTGCCACCGAAGCCCCTTCCGCCATCTTTTGGTTGAACAATTTCTCTATCAGATGCACCTTATTGTTAGCTGATAGCTTCTCGTACATGCTTGACAAAGCCTTCATTAGACCTGCTGTGGTCTTCTCCTTTACAAAGTTGTGTGCAACTGATTTTGACAGTGATAACCTAATAACTGCTAGGACTTTACGATCAAGCAGAGCCCACTCGCTATCATCCATGTCGTCGGGTTGTTCTTCCAAAAGAGGTTGATGAAGATCCTTCCCATAAAGAATATCTTCAATCTGTACCTTCCAATACCCAAAATCTTTGCTGTCGAATTTCTCGATTCCTATCTTTCCTTCTTCACCTGCCATCGCTCCCACTCGAACCAACAGCTCTGATACCAGTTGTTAGGAAATTAATTCTATTTCCCAAGACCCGTGAGATGCGAAAAATAAGAAGAATGCGGAATAACAAAGATAAGCAATCACACACGACACAAAGATTTAAGTGGTTCGGCTTAACAAGCCTACATTCACTAGCGGAGACGACCCGGAGAAAATTCACTATAAAAAGATGGAGCACAAAAATAGTAGAAATAAAATCACTCAGATCCCAAAGCCCCAATACACCCAAATCTCACTATCACACAAGAGAGATTATTCCCAAAATAGAATACAAAAGACAGATGCACAAACTCTTCTTTTGCTGGAACAGATTGCGGTTGATCTCTATTTTCTTCTCTCACTCTGCAGCACCCTTTTTTCTTCTAATCACTTGTTTTTGGCTCCTCCAAAAACCTCCAAGAAGAAAACACCATTGCTGCCCTTGTACCTCCTCTCAAATTCTCTCTTTTTTCTCCTCCCTTTGGTGCTTCACGTTTTTGGCACACACAAATTCACCTTGTGTTGTGTTCCTTATATAGAAGCTTAACTCTCCTTTTATATGTTGGTTTAGGACTCCTACTATAAGTCAAACAAGGAGTCCAAGTACACATAGGAGAAGGACTCCAAAACCCACATGTAAAGGAGCAAACCGGTTGAACCAAGAACCTCTCCAACTTGAAGAAGGAGACAAACCACTAGGTCCCACCATGACTTTTAATTCAAGTCATACTTAACAGTACCAACAAGTTCAATTATTGAAAGAGGCAACAATTCCTCTACCCAACACTTCAAGCTCATTTCTCCCACAAACATGTCATCCGTGGGCTTCTTCCTTGTGAAAGTTTCCATCAATAAAATGTCATAACTATACACATTGCCTCTTGTAGAAACAATTCCTTCCGATCCAAACTCTATATGTAACATTAAAGGTTAACTTGAGTATATATATTGTCATATTTCACATTAATACCTAGTAAAAAAATTTCCAATTTGTTCACATAAATTATATTCTACCGAAATACTATAGTTATCTATATTTATGTAGAAATCAAATGTTAAACATTAGTGATACATTAGAAACATCACTTGGTGCCATATACCCAATTGTAGCATGAGTTATGCTATGCACTATAGAATCCCCATCACCTAAGAGTTTGGCAATGCCAAAATCAGTGACATGTGCAACCATATCTTCATCTAGCAAGATATTGCTAGGCTTCAAATCATAATGAACAATAGGCATTGAATAACCATCATGAAGGTATTCTAGTGCTGATGCAACATCATTCATTATATTTAGCCTTTGTAAAATACTCAAAGAGCAATTATAAGAATACAACCACTTCTCTAGGCTCCCATTAGGCATGCGTTCTAGTACAAATTAAAGGCTTTGAAGTCGATGTTAGTAGAAATGCTGATGATTTTGATAAGATTCCGGTGACGAATATTGCGTAGGATTTCACACTCTATATCAAAATCCTTGAATGCCCCTTCTACCTCTAGGTTTAAAACTTTTATTGCAACACTCTTCCCATCTGAAAGTGTTCCTTTATACACTGACCCAAAACTCCCTTTACCAAGCAAGTTGTTTGCATTGAACCCTTGTGTTGCATATAAAAGGTCATGGTAAGAAATTCTTCTCCATCTTGCTAGATGCGGCAAGTCTACCACTTGTGGAAATTTGTTATTCCCTTTTTGGCATATTCTCCAAACTACTACAAGAGCCATGACAAGTATTGTTAACCCAATTGCCAGTAATACATACTTCAATATGCGAGTTGTTGTGATCTTTTGTGGTCGAGGGGAAACTTCTTTACATGGGGGTACTTTTAGTCGTGGTGCACCACAAAGTGCATCATTTGATGTAAATGATGATTATTATTTGTTTTTTTTTTTTTTTTTCCCTAATTGTTGGCTGCCGACAAAGTTTTTCCCTACTTAAGATAAGATTTTGATCAAACAAAATGGAGCAAGTCATACAAAGATTTATCTAGATGGTTCTCCATCCATCTAGAAGATTCTTTACAAAGATTATTCCAGATGGTTCTCCATCCATCTAGAAGGTTCTCTTCAAAGATTTATCTAGATGGTTCTCCATCCATCTAGAAGGTTCTCTTCAAGATGTATCTAGATGATTCTCTATTCATCTAGAAGGTTCTCAATTTGTCTTCATCATCTAGATGGTTCTACCTTGGGGGCCAAGTTCATTCATCTAGAAGGTTCTAACTTGGGGGCTAAGTTCATCATCTAGATGATTCTAACTTTGGCTATAAATAGCCAAGGGGTCTTATGCCTTAGACGATTGATGCTTGATGAAGATCAACAACAACACACAAGAAGAGAAGCCAAGAGAGGAGAGCTTCAGTTATAGTCCAGAGAGAGAGTTAAGAAAATAGTGTTTTAATACACCACTGAGGGTGTATATTAGTTTCAACAGAGGTTGTTTCTCTCTGTATTGTTTTACTCCTGTATTAACTCAAGTTTTGCATAACTTGAGTAAACACCACTGTAACAAGTTGTTTATAGTGGATTGATTGGAGTTACTTCCGTGGATGTAGGCCCACTGCCGAACCACGTAAATATTGTGTGTTGATCTCTTGCATTTATCATTCCATTATTATTCTGTGGAGTTTGCACAACCATTGAGTCAAGGGTGTGGCCATCCCTAACAAGTGGTATCAGAGCCAAGCTGACAGTAATACGGTACTATTCACCAACGTCTTTCATTTGAAGATTGTTGTGCAATTTTAATGGAAGGTACAAGCAGCAGAATGATAAGCCTAAATGGTAGCAATTGGCTACTTTGGAAAGGCAAGATGTTAGACATTCTTTACTATAAAGATATGTATGCTCCAATTGAAGGTGACATAGCCAAGCCAAAGGAGACTTCAGATGCAGAGTGGAAGAAATTAAATTTACAAGTAGTTGGTCTCATTCGGCAATGGGTGGATGACAAAGTCTACCATCATATTTCCGATGAAACCAATGCTTGTGAATTATGGAAGAAGCTGACAGCAAGATACGAGCGAAAGACAGCCGTAAACAAAGCCTTCTTGATTCGACAACTTGTTAACTTGAAGTTTAAGGAGGGTGCTTCAGTTTCCAACCATCTGAATGATTTTCAAAGTATCGTAAATCAACTGAACACTATGAAGATGACTCTTGATGAGGAGCTACAAGCTTTGATGCTCTTGAGCTCTCTACCAGATAGCTGGGAAACCTTGGTGGTGTCCTTGAGTAACTCAACTCCCGATGGCAAGATGACCATGGAGCAAGTTACAAGCAGCATGTTCAATGAAGAAACCAGAAGACAGACTGCTGGGACAGACAGTGCACAAGCTCTTGTCACAGAGAACAGGGGCAGAAGCAAAAACAGAGGTTTCAAGAGTCGTGATAAATCCAAAGGAAGGTCAAAGTCAAGAGGGAGGTCCATTGAAAGAAGAAAATGTTATCATTGCGGCAAGGAGGGTCATATGAAGAGAAATTGCTATGCTTGGAAGCGAGAACAAAACTAAGCTGACTTCAGCCAAAGGAAAGATGATGAAAAGAATACAACTGCCACTTGCTCGGGGCAAGATGTGGTAGTTCTATCTTATGGCGCTGGGGATTGTTTGCATGTTACGGGTAATGATGAGGAGTGGGTTGTAGACACCGCTGCCTCTTACCATGCTACTCGTAACAAGGAGATCTTCACATCATGCAAAGTAGGAGACTTTGGTATGGTAAGAATGGGTAACACTAGCAACTCGAAGATAGTTGGGTTTGGTAACATCCGTGTTCAAACCAAAGTCGGGTGTACATTGATTTTGAAGGATGTTCAAAATATTCCGGACCTGCGTCTCAATCTCATATCTGGGAATATCCTTGATAAAGAAGGGTATGAAAGTTACTTTGGCAAAGGAGTTTGGAAGCTCACCAAGGGATCTTTGGTGGTAGCTAAAGGCAAGTCTTGTTGTTCATTATACAAGACACATATGAAGGTGTGTCGTGATGAGCTGTTCGCTGTGGAAGATAGTTCATCTCCAAATTTATGGCACAAAAGGCTGGGTCACATGAGTGAGAAAGGGCTGCAGATTTTGGCAAAGAAGTCGCTCATTCCCATTGACAAAGGTAAAGCTCTTAATCCATGTGAACATTGTTTATTCGGGAAGCAACATAGAGTTTCTTTTGCAACATCTTCACAAAAGAAATCTACTATTTTGGAGAGGGTCTACTCAGATGTTTGTGGACCTATCGAAGTTCCAACCTTGGGTGGCAATAGATATTTTGTCACATTCATTGATGATGCATCAAGGAAAGTGTGGGTCTATCTATTAAAGACAAAAGATCAAGTCTTTGATATCTTTCAACAATTCCATGCCATGGTTGAAAGAGAGACTGGAAAGCAATTGAAGTGTCTTCGTACTGACAACGGAGGAGAATATACTATGAAGAAATTCAGAAACTTTTGCTCAGAGCATGGAATAAGGCATGAAAGGAC
>NC_081542.1:23144319-23159292 GCF_901000735.1 Corylus avellana
GGGGGAGCATCCTCATGATCAAGAAGATTCAAGATCTCAGGTTAGAAGATCTACAAGAGAGCATAGACCGTCATCCAAATATCCTACTTCAGAATATATTTTGCTTACTGAAGAGGGGGAGCCAGAGAGTTTCCAAGAAGTACAATCTCATAAGGATAAAATCTGCTAGGTAAAAGCCATGCAAGAAGAGATGAATTCCCTACAGAAAAATGATACCTATGAGTTGGTAGAACTTCCTAAAGGAAGAAAAGCACTGAAGAACAAGTGGGTGTTCAAGCTGAAAAGGGATAGTAGTGGAAAACTAGCAAAGCACAAAGCACGGTTAGTAGATAAAAGCTTTGCACAGAAGAAAGCAATGGAGGTCATTCCTTATTCCTTAGCTGTTGGGAGTCTTATGTATGCCATGGTGTGCAAATGACCAGACATTGCACATGCTGTAGGTACTATCAACAGCTTTCTCCCAAATCTGGGTAAAGACTATTGGGAAGCTGTGAAATGGATCTTAAGATGTCTGAAGGGTACTTCCAAGTTATACTCAAGGATGAAGCATATTGATGTGAGGTATCATTGGCTATGTGAGGCGATAGACAAGAAGCAAATGAAGCTTGAAAAGATCCATACAGAAAAGAATCCCTCTGATATGTTGACTAAAGTGGTTCTGACTGGGAAGCATGAGCTATGTTCCCAGTTAGCCGGTTTAAACTTCCTGTGAGTGAAGTTAGTCATGGCTTGCTCCTCTAAGTAGGGAGGGGGAGATTTGTTGGCTGCCGACAAGGTTTTTCCCTACTTAATATAAGATTTTGATCAAACAAAATGGAGCAAGTCATACAAAGATTTATCTAGATGGTTCTCCATCCATCTAGAAGATTCTTTACAAAGATTATTCTAGATGGTTCTCCATCCATCTAGAAGGTTCTCTTCAAAGATTTATCTAGATGGTTCTCCATCCATCTAGAAGGTTCTCTTCAAGATGTATCTAGATGATTCTCTATTTATCTAGAAGGTTCTCAATTTGTCTTCATCATCTAGAAGGTTCTACCTTGGAGGCCAAGTTCATTCATCTAGAAGGTTCTAACTTGGGGGTGAAGTTCATCATCTAGATGATTCTAACTTTGGCTATAAATAGCCAAGGGGCCTTATGCCTTAGACGATTGATGCTTGAGGAAGATCAAGAACAACACACACAAGAAAAGAAGTCAAGAGAGCTTCAATTATACTCCAGAGAGAGAGTGAAGAAAAGAGTGTTTTAATACACCACTAAGAGTGTATATTAGTTTCAACAGAGGTTGTTTCTCTCTGTATTGTTTTACTCTTGTATTAACTCAAGTTTTGCATAACTTGAGTAAACACCACTGTAACAAGTTGTTTATAGTGGATTGATTGGAGTTACTTCCGTGGATGTAGGCCCATTGCCGAACCACATAAATACTGTGTGTTGATCTCTTGCATTTATCATTCCATTATTATTCTATGGAGTTTGCACAATTATTGAGTCAAGGGTGTGGCCATCCCTAACACTAATCACATGGAAACAACTATTTAAAAGGAGAAGTAATTAAAAAAACATTCGTGCACCGAAAAAGAAAAGGAAAAAAAAAAAGTCTAAAAAAAAAAAAAACGAAAGGAAGAAAGTTGAAAGATCTACAATCAACTACCTTTTATTCTATAAATTATCATAAATGGTTTTATTTTTTTTTATTTTAATGTAAAATAAGGATAAGTGTTGCAACCGGTACAGACGAGTCAGCTCATTAGGCATAGAGCCATGAAAACCATTGTTTTTCATGCTTATAGAAACAAGATATGAAAGGTTTCCTATATGAGGAGGAATGGTTCCTACAAGACCCATGTCAGAAAGGTTCAAGGCTGTGACTCGATGATTACCAAAACCACAAGTGACACCGATCCAACTACAAACATTAGTCCCAGTAGACCAATTGTTTGTCAAAACATTATAAACAAGCTTTTAAGGTAAGAAGAGAAAATTGATCCGTGGCAATGTTAGGAACCACAGCATTTCCTAAACTAGCCATGTAACATTGTGCTAAAAGCAGTTCGACACTGAGGAATAGGAAACAAGTTCTGTCCATGAGTAGTTTATGCTGGTTGAGGTTCTGGGATGGGATTAGTGTGGCACTCAAGGATGGACAAGAGAGGCTGATATATATAAGGAATTATAAATGGCAGCAACCAAAAATTTAGATATTTCTAACAGAGTATAAAGCAAACAGTTTATCATGTAAACCTATGAAATTTTGGGCTGTGGCTCTGTTTCTTGCCGGCCATCATCATAAGAAATTAAATGGACAAGTTGTGACTATTTGGAGAAGTGGTGGCCTTTAGTTCTTGTCAATACTATTTGTCGCCCAACTTAATTTCTGTATCTATCCAAACTAAAGCAAATGGCACAAGTGGATAGAATCCAACAAGTATCCCAACAAGACTACATCTGTTGGTCTGACCAACAAAATATTCTTGCACAAACATAAAGGTACAAACACGATCTAAAAACTAATATTTGTTGGTCAAACCAAAAAAATTTTTTCGTCGCATCAAACATTTGAAAATATCAAAAATATTTTACAAAAATTATTTTACGCTGAAATAAATGGAGCTGGCTTGATTTTTCCTCCCTATAAATACAAGAAAGCCAACTCATAAAAACACCCAATTCCTTCAACCAGAGAAAAGAGTTGATAAAAAAAAAAAATTAAAACCTCCCAGCATTCCCATACCTTTGTCACACAGTGGATACTCTCTGTGGCTACAAAAGATGGGGAGCTGTGCCACAAAAATACATGGTAAAACATTAACTCATGAAATAAGGGCAATCCAAGCGTCTAAACATTACAAGAAAATGTAAATGGCGCACTCAAATACACATAAAATATCCAAAACAAATACTTAACAAAAAAAAAAAGGAAAAAAGATTTAAAAAACTCACGAAAAAAAAAAAATCAATATCTATTATTATTATTTTTTTCAAATAGGTAATAAAAATAAATGTAAACATACTCATTTATGATAGCTTAAAAGAGTTTAACAACAGACTGTAAATGTGTATAGGTATATATTGATATCTCATTACACCAAATATAAAAAAATATAAAATGCAGCGTTAATGTGATCATTTTTTTTTTTTTCTAATAATTCATGGACAGTCCTAGCTAGAGCTAGCTTTCAATTGTGAGAATCGCTTATAATCAATTATTAGCACTTATTTATTTGGCCAAGCTTTCTTGTCTTGTTCGGGCTAGCAAAACAAGTACCTGATATGACTCATTTACGACCCGTTTATCCTATGCATGTTTTTTTTATAATAAGGTTCATATAGGCGTCATAAAAAATAGTTATACGCATAGGATAAACGGGTACCTATTTATTTTTCAGGTACCTGTTTTACCAGCCCCACTCGTTCACTTTAAGTCCTTTGCTACGAAACATAATTGGTTAATTTTGTTTTTTGTGCAGATTTCAAGCTTTGTCCAAATGGTGGTAGAACCAAGCAAACTGTTGATATCATTCCGGGGTTGCAATTAGAGCAGTATGCTTACTACTCTTTTTAGTGGGAATCCTTTGGTGGAAAGGTTGTTTGTGTAGGACAAGAGGGAGAAAAACAGGTACAGCCTGTATCAATTGCTTGATTCTCAAATTGACTTAATTGCCTCCACATAATCAATTTTAAGGAGTAAATGATGCACAAAGAGTAGGTTGTCTTGACTTTTGAACTTCTTTAATTGTGGTTTACTTATTTTCACTTGCCAAGAGAAATGTATGCAAGTGTGCATTATTAAATTCAGATACCTAATGTACTGTTAGGTGTAGGCTTATTAACAATATCTAGGCTTTGATTTCCTTTTAGAAGTTGTTGGTGCGTTTTTCAGTTCGAGGATTTGCTAGCCAACGAGTTTTCTTCATGGTTGAACTATGAGAGGACTTCCTGTATGAAAATGGTGTTCTTGCAAAACAAGGGCAAGATCAGAAAGTCTCTAGTTAAGACCAAAGACTCTCCGATGCTGAAGTCAACATCTTTATTCATATATAAATTAGTATGTGAATGGTGAGTAATGTGTCTTAGATTTATGGGGAGAGCGAAGGGTTAGAGAGAGAGATAGAAAGAGATGTGTCTCTGGGAGAGAGAGAGAGAGACGTGGGATGGAGAGATCTTTTGAAGCCCCTGGGGGAGGGCTCGTAGGAGAGGAGGAAGAAGAGCCCCTTATGCAGGTCTTCATTTCTCCATTTATTCATAGTGCAAAAAATCGTCAACATATATCACATTGTGAGTGGTTGATAGCACATTATAAATAAGTGTAAAGAAATGGAGCCCACTGGGGGAGATTTTCTCCCTAAGAGAAGTGTTTTGATATGTTATGGAATATTTGTTGGTGTTAAGTATGGTTTTTGAATATTAATGCAGTGTTAGTTTGCTCTAATAAGAGGTGTAAGAGTTAAGTAGAATTATTTAGGGGAAACTTTACTTACCCTTCACGCGTCTTTTGCAAACACCCCCCCCCAATATTCAAAGTCTCACATTTTTATGTATCGAACTTTAATTTCCTTCCACTTTCCTCATTCTGTTAGGATTTTCTGTTAAATCCTAATGAAGGGTGTAAAATTACTAAAATACCCTTACTCATTTTACTCATTTTTCCGTTTAATTTAATGGCAATATTTAATGGTATGGGGTATTTGGAACGAAACGAAAGTTTGATACTTCAAAGTGAGAGACTTCGAATATTGGGAGGGTGTTTACAAAATGTACGTAAGTTCATGGGAATAAGTAAAGTTTCCCCAATTATTTATTTTCTTGAAGGAGATTTTGTTCCGAGAAATTGTGAGTGCATTTTTCTTTTTTACATCACAATCTTATCTTTTGACAAGCGGTTGAATCATTATTTATTTTGCTTCTGAATGATGAGATCCTATGTATAAAATTTACGATTTTAGTAAGTGATATAAATTAATTATGATAATGATATTTAGAAGAGTAAGGAAAAAATATAAAAAAAGCGGCCTCCAAAACTAACAGTCATTTGTGATAGAGCCTCACAATGTTCAAAATGTATTAAAATAGCCCATCAAACTATCAAAGTGTGTCAAAAAGACCACACTTTTTATATATTCATATAATACCCCTATTCTTTTAAAAACTAAAATAAAAAATTTGATAAAATAAAAATTAAACTAAACTATTTCTTAAAAAAAAAAAAAAAAAAAGGAATAAAGGTATAAAAAATATGGATAAATGTAAAATCAAACTTTGTGGTTGGCCTATTACAAATCGCTCCATGTCGTATGAAAGTAAAAAAAAAAAAAAAGGAAAGGGTAGCAGGGGGAGAGAGCCGCCCCACGCCACCTCAGGGTTGGCTCCCAATTGGCCAACTCTTTTCTTTTTCTTTTTTTTTTTTGTTTAAAGATTAATTTTTTTAGTTTTTTTATTGATTAATTTTTTTTTATTATTTTTTATTTTAGGCTCCATTTGTTTCGCGGTAAAATGTTTTACGTATTTACGGGTATTCGGCACGACGTAAAATAATAATCAACGGAAAATATTTTCCTTTTGACTGAAAATTCTTCTTTAATTTTAAGAAAATGGTTTACAGTTTTGAAAACGGTAAACCATTTTCCAACTTTCAGTATCTCATTCTAGAATTGGCGGACCATGCTAAGACCGCCCATGATCCGCTTGGTCCTTGACTGGGACCCACCTGGGACCTTACCAGGACCTGCCCGGAATCCGCCCGAGACTTGACCAAGACCCGCCCAGGCCCCGTAGGGACTTGACCAGGACTCGCCCAGAACTTGACTGGGAACCGCCCAGGACCCGACGGGGATCTGCCCAGGACCCACTCGGAACCTAATGGAGAACCGCCCAGGACCTGACTGGGACCCGCTCGGGAGTTGATCGGGACACACCTGGGGCCTCCCCAAGACCCGCCTAGGACCTGCCCAGGACCTGGCTAGGACCCGCTAGGGACCTGCCAAGGACCCCGCCAGGACCTGACCGAGACTCGCCTAAGACCTGACCGGGACCTCGCTAGGACCTGATCGGGTCCCGCCTGGGACCTTGCCGGGACCTAACTGGGACCTGCCCAGGATCCGACCGGACCTGCCTGGGACTCGCACATGACTTGCCCCGGACCCGCCCGAGACCTGCCTAGAACCTACTTGGGACTCGACCGAACCTGTTTGGAACCTGCCTGGGACCCCGCCGGGACCTTCCCAGGACCCACCCGAGACTCGCCGGGGACTTGACCGAGACCTACCCGGGATTTGACTTGGACCTGTCGGAACTTGCTTGGGACCTGCACGATGGGTCCCAATCAGGTCTCGGCGATATCTCGGGCCGGTCCAGGGCGGGTCCCAGTCAAGTCCCGGGCAAGTCCCGATCAAGTCCAGAGCAGGTCCAGAGCAGGTCCGGTCAGGTCCTGGTCAGGTGCCGGGCGAGTTCCGATCATGTCCCGGGCAGATATTTTTATGAATGCAAGACTTTTGCGATGTGATCAAACCCTTAATCATGTCCTATTATTAACATTAACATTCTAATTGTGCGATGTGTATTTCATCAGTTTCTTAAGCAGTAACTTGCTTAGTGGAAATGCCCCGGAGTCGATCTTGATGAAAGGAGCTAACGTGTATGTTTCTCATCTTGGATGCTACCCTTTTAAATCTTCTTTTTGGTTCATGTACAGTTATTGTCTACTGTTTGTCTTTGAATGTGTCTTAGATTTGTCAACTCTCGTTGAAAATGAGGCGTGAAGTTACTATTTTTGGAGATATTGAAAGTGCCACTACATTTGGTGAAGATCAGAGCATTAGATATTCTAGTAGCTAGGTTAAATAGCATAGAAGTTACCATATTGAATGCACCACCAATGTAGGGTAGCCGTGCAGTAGGAAGCTTGTTTGGATACATTTTAAGGATGAAGGTTAATAAAAATATGCAAGACTTAAAAGAAATTATTGATTCCAAAGATACGTGGATCAGCCATATTAAGAGAACTTTTTGATATTGCCCTTAAGAATAAATTCTGAAATCTAAAAGAGAAATTGTTGAGGGACACTTGTCAAATTCAGAGTTACAATAAGAATCGACACTCTTTATGCATAGAAATGCATCATTTTAAGAAGATTGAAGTTTTTTTTTTTTTTCCTCTTTTGGGAATGCAGGGATCTCTCGTACAATAACTTCACAAGGCAAAGCGTAGAGCAGCCTGCTTGCCAAACCTCGTCAGTAAAGAAAAATTATTCCTTCTTTGTTAATATCATTATCTGTTTAATTTCACCTTTTATACTACAATAAGGTGAAATCAAGTACTAATATTTATTTCACTTTCTATTTTTCAAAATTTTGTTTCACCAGCGGTCTGAAGTTAAACTTGTTTCGAAGTTCTTCGCAAGAAAGTGGCTTGTAAGTTTCTTTTCTTGTCTTCTCTAATTTGGCCCAAAATTATGTATTTGGAATTCAAGATGTTCTTTGGAAAAGAGAGGGTTGGGGGGAAGGGGGTTCAGGATGGTGGATGCTTGAGCAAAAGAAAAAAAGGAAATGATCTTCTACATTTTCCATGTGAAGCCAGTATACATTCCTTTTCTTCTTTGGCTTCATGACCTAACAGTAGCTGTATTATTCAACATGACAATCTTTTTCCATTTAGGGCCCGTTTGGGAGTGCGATTTCAATAAGTGCGATTTTAAAAATTACGTTTTTAAAAATTGCGTTTTTAAAATCGCACAGGCGTTTGGTAAAACATATTAAAAAGTACTTTTTTTTTATCAATTGAGTGTTTGGATAACATTAGTATATAATTACGGTTTCATGACCAAATTACCAATAAGGATGAACAAGACAGAGAGGATGAAGAAAAAAAAAGAGAAAATAAGGGTTTTAATATATTTTAGGTGGGTATTCTTGGTATTTTTTTCATTCCCGTTCTAAAAAAGGTAACTACTGCGTCAAATATCTTTTTAATAGAAATCGTGATTTTGTTTTAAATACGCACTTTTTCAAATAAGCACCCTCTAATCAGCTTATGGAAATCGCAGATTTTTTTGCGATTTTAAAATTTGCGTTTTTAAAATCACAATCCCAAACACCCTAAAGTTGCGATTTGATTTAAAATCGCAGATTATTTTTAAAAAAACGCACTCCCAAACGCACCCTCAGTAGTATTGACTTTGAATGATGTCCATGTAGTGCTAATCTTTTCCTTTTTGTCAACTTATTAAACCAGAAGGGCGATTCGTCCATGCATGGAAGATTTCAAGTGCCCTCGATGTAAGTGTGCCTTTTCAGTTTCTATGATCAAACAATATGTGTGTTTCACAATTTTTTGTTAAATTTCCTCCATAATTAGCAAACTCCTAGAATCCCTATCATCTTTAACTGTATGATATGTTATCCTAAAAAATAAATAATTAATTGAAAAGCAATTCAATGATTTGTGCAGATGGACAATGTAAACCTTATGGGCTATGATTTTAAGAGGCATATGGTGTTTCCCTTTGATTTTTGAGAATGTTCCGGTTCATATGGACTTTAGCTTGAAAGTTTTTATTCTGATTGGTTGGCAAGATTTATTAGGAAAAGAAAAACTAACTTTTAGATCTTAAAAATTTGTTATTCAGAATCAAGAAAAAAAGATGCTTGGCTACAAACTATGCATCTGGGTTGCAATCTCGCTTACTTGAAATGAGATTTTGATTTTGAAAACTGGAACAATTGTAATCATCACATCCAAAATTTCAATAGCTATTCCTTACTGAGTTTTTTCCTCCTAAAACAACAGAGCTTCAATGAATCAATTTTAAGCACATGGTTTATAATTGAGGACAGCTATCCATGCAAGTTTACATGAATTTTCTAATTGATAACATGAAGTCGTCTGTGTTATTCTTTTGGCCTTTTAAATTCATCCGGTATCTTGGTATCTTTAGAGTTTGTTTTCTCTGATTTTTTTAGTGCAAATATCTCTGGGCAGATTGGCATTCTTTATATATCAATTGTGGCGGAGATGACATTGAAGAAAGAGACATTGCATATAAAGGAGATGCAGCTGCTGACGGTGGTGCTGCGAGATTCTTTTCAAGTGGCAACGATAACTGGGGACTAAGTAGCACTGGAGACTTCATGGATGACAATGATTTCCAAAACACTGATTACATTGCAACCATGTCATCACCAAACATCTCTGCATTGTACAGTACAGCCCGTGTTTCCCCTCTCTCTCTTACTTATTATTAATATTGTTTAGAAAAGGGGAATTACACTGTTAGTCTACACTTTGCAGAGATAAAATTCACAAATGACAAAACGTATAACAGTCTTGGGAGGCACTTATTTGATATATACATTCAGGTAAGCAATCACATTTGTGTCATGTATGCTGGATTCCTCATACTGCCATACTGTAGTACAGGTGGAGCTGTTGAATAATATAACTGATCATACTTGAGAATTCTAGACATTGATGATGGGATGCTTTATTGATCTTTTACCATTTCCTTTTACAAGTTGGTTAACTTTTTTGGAAAACAAATTATGGTCTTCTAATGAGATTGTACAACCATCTGATATTTGATGATTTCTGGTATTCAGTCTCATTAAACAATTGGATTGTTCAAATTATTGCATGAGTCAGCATACATGTACGATGCACCAAGCTAGGTTCTTCAGAGCCCTTGCTTTGGGTGAGCTTGCTAAGATGGTGTTAATGGACTGCTGTGTTGCAGGACATATTAGTGGAGAAGGATTTCAATATAGTAGCTGAAGCCGCTGGGGTTGTTACACCAGTCATTAAAAAGTTTAATGCCAGTGTTACAGAAAATATTTTGGAAATCCGCTTCTATTGGGCTGGGAAAGGGACAACGCGAATACCTGCAATTGGAGTTTATGGTCCCCTGATATTAGCTATTTCTGTTAACCCCAGTGAGTTGATTCTTCCCATTACTGTCACTTGAATAAAGTTAAATAGTTTATTTGGTTTGCTTGAAGTAATACTCATCAGGAGTAATGACTATATGCCAGTTGAAATTTAATGGTTTATATCAAAGTATTAAAGGATTTCAATATAAGGTGACATTGTAATCCCATTAGTAGATTGTGTGGGGGGGGAGGGGGGCGGGCGGAGGCATTGCAAAAACTGAAACATTGAGAGGACATTGAATTGAATAGGATAAATGTAGTTTCCCCAATAAAATTTTATTATTTAGTGCAGCCCAGCTTTTTAATTTCAATTTTACACCTTAAATTAATATGGTTCGAGTTTCTTCCCTCCTTGCCAAACTAACTCCTGATTGGCATATTCACTTGGTTATTTTTGGCAGACTTCATACCTTGTTCAGAAGGGGGGAAGGCGAAGATTGCACTAATTATTTTAGGAGTTGTAGTAGTATGCCTCATATTCTTGGCATTGGGTATCGTTTTGTGGAGACGCTATTTCAAAGCAAAGACTGGGAAAGAGAAAGGTTTGCGTGTAATCAATTGCACAAATCATTGTTTCAGATAAAATCAGAAAAAATTACCTATGTATTCTTTTGGATCACTTTAATCGTTGTTTTGTGCATGTGTTACACAATCAAGTAAAATCTCTCTCTCTCTCTCTCCCTCTACCACATTTTCATGTTAATTTTAAGAATGTAAGTATAGTGTGTTTAGGGTCTTTAGCCCCCTTAAGTTTATCAATCTGTTTTTTTTGTTTTTTTTTTTGTTTTTTTTTTTTTCATATATTATTCTATTAATCATTTAGAGAAATCATCCAATTATTTTTATTTATTTATAGTTTAAAACTTGCAGGATATCTGTTAAAATATGATATTCAGTTTTGACTACCACATTAGGAGGGGTTTTTTTTTTTTTTTTAACACTTATAAATTTTAGTGAAATCTGGTTGTTTTCCTCAATGCATGCCTAAAAATTTGATTATGACTTGCTCTTCCTTTAAAGCGTAGTTCATAGTGAATTATGAAACTGTTCTAAGAATCATTTTGTTTCTGTTGGTTGGTAAACAAAAATGGTATTATTGTAATTTCACCTTTTCGAATGCTATATCCCTCTTTCTCTCCTTCTCTTCTTCCCACTCCCATTTTTATTTCTCCAAATCTAAATTAAACAGCTTTGCTTAATTTTGAAAAATTATATGAGCAGACTTTCTAAATCTATAGATTTTCATGTCTTAGAACTTGAAGGGAATCCTTCGATCGAGTTGTGGAATAAAGTTTGATTTTTAAAGTGCTTAGTATGTATAATAATGTCATATGCACTATGACTAGGAAGTTTTGAGCATTTCAGATTCGTATGATTGCCTTAGGACTTTATCTGTAGATGTATGTCATAGACCGAACAACGTAAAATATCTTGTCTCATTTATTTACTTATTCCGCTATTATTTTATTTTTCCAATTGATTATTAATTTCTTTATAAAGCTTATTACGTAGATCGATGAAGAAAATAAGTCACTAATTAAACTTGTGTAATCTACCTCTTGACTGTTAGAACTTAAGGCTTGCTATGTGATTATAGAATTGTTTATAATACCAAAGAGCAACTTCGCAGTTAAAGTACCAGATTCACAGAGTCCTAAGGTATACTTTGCTCTCATTGGACAGATTTTAAAGGACTAGAGCTCCAAACAGCTTCTTTTAGTTTGAAGCAAATTAATGTTGCCACCAATAACTTTTATCCTGCAAACAAGATTGGAGAAGGTGGATTTGGTCCTGTTTACAAGGTATTCAAGCTAAACCTTTAGTTATAGTAAGTCATACTATTGTATGGTTCTTCCTTAAGGAGTCTTAATTTTTCTTTTTTCCATGGCTGGGATGTAGGGCCAGTTATCCAATGGTACTGTAATTGCTGTACAGCAACTCTCATCTAAATCAAGTCAGGGAAATTGCGAATTTCTGAATGAGATTGGCATGATTTCATGTTTGCAACACCCAAATCTAGTGAAACTTTATGGCTGTTGTATTGAAGGCAATCAAATGTTGCTCGTATATGAATATATGGAAAATAACAGCCTTTCAAGAGCCTTGTTTGGTGAGAATTATGCCCTGCTGTTTTCTTAATTGATAGTGTTATATCATAAAAATATAGTACAGGCTTAAGAATTACCATTACTTTTAGGTTAATGAATTTTACCTTGAATAGGCTCTAAAAACCATCAGTTGAAATTGGACTGGCCAACAAGGCAGAAGATTTGTATTGGAATTGCAAAAGGCATAGCTTTTCTCCATGATGAATCGAGACTCAAGATCATTCACAGAGACATAAAAGTTACCAATGTTCTGCTTGATAGGGACTTAAACCCTAAAATTTCTTACTTTGGGTTGGCTAGGCTTGAGGAAGGTGAGAAAACCCACATCAGCACCCGAGTAGCTGGAACGATGTAAGTCATGATGTTTTCTTGTAACTGACCTTTTGGCTGCTTTATTGTTATTTTGGTTTAAATCAGTATCTTCTTATGGTCAAGTGGACAATATTCATGATTTTTTATTTTCATATATATGCAGAGGATATATGGGCACCTGATATGCTCTTTGGGGTTATTTGACCTACAAAGCTGATGTTTACAGTTTTGGAATTGTGGCATTGGAAATTTGTTAGTTCTTGTGTTGGCTTAATTCAGTTCCAAAATGCACAGGCTACTGTTTATGGACTCAAACACTGATATAGAATGCTCAGAATCCAATCTCCACCGTTCATAATGTAGATTCATGTGTTATGAACGTCCCTGCAAAATTTCAGCTCAATCGGACCACAAACGCCCATCGATCGGAGCTGTTGATCAAGACTGGACAGGCTGGGTCCGGACCGCAATTCCCCGGGTCCGGACCTCATTTCCAGAAACGAAAATCTTGCTCCGCAAAGCCGTGTCCGGACCGCCCATTAACATGTCCGGACACCCCGTAAGTTTTAGGCCTAAAAACGTGATTTTAAGTGGATTAGGTCTAGGGTTTTGTCGGGGGTATATATACATCATTATAGAAGAGAGAAGTACGAATTTTCACCCCCAGAGAGTTCGTGTGAGGCTGTGCTTGAGTGATTATTTTGTTGTGAGCCAAATTGAATCCTCTTAGAGGATTTTTGTTAGTATTGATTGTGTGCTTAATTGAAGTCTATCGGAAGGGTTCGATAAAGGAGAATCACGTTGAAGAAGATTGTGAGTGAGGAGACAAGTTGGAGGCTTGTCGATCTTACAGAGTCAAGGTCTTGCAAAGGATTGTAAGTGTTCCTAGTGTCTGTAATCTCTGGATAATCTTTTGATAGTGATTTCCTGGGTTTGGCTGCTCCGGAGAGGTTTTACTTTTAGAACGTTTTCTAAAAGGTTTCCTCTTCGTAACCAAAATATCTGTGTCTGCCTTTTTATTGCTTTATATATTTTGGGTGATTGAATTGTTTATTGCTTCATAATATTAATTCCGCATAAATTGTGATAAACAAGTTTTTGGAGTCGGCATAGCGTTTTTTCAAAATTGTTAGTGGAAAGCACAATATGAGTTATGAGCCAGCAAGTGATTGTGCTTGTCTTCTAGATTGGGTAGTTCTCTAACTTTTATAGTACCCTCAGTTGATTGCATCTAGTAGAGATTCTTTGACTGATATGGTCCTGCCACTCAATTTCCATTTTCAGTTTTCTTGGGATATTTGTATTTTTGGTAGCCCAAAATACCTTGTGCTTCTTTATTTTTCTTTGATTCTTTGTAGCTCTGTATCTGCTCTAGAAATGAAACTAGTTGTTCTTTTGTTTTAGAGAAAAGCTATAAACTGAACAAGCATCCACCCTCCATCCACCAAATCTGATGGGGCGTAGTCCCCCAACCTAAAAACTCATTTCCGTCCACCAAATGCTACGGAGGAACCACGCCACATCAAATTTAGTGGATGGAATGTGGATACTTATCCAATATATAACATTTCTCTTAATTTTAAAGTACTTTATAAAATATTAGAGCATTTTGCATATGTAATGACTAATTACCCCTTAAAATCACTTGGAAAACTTCCATGCTATACATACATATATGTATCTATAATGATTTCCATTGCAGGCCTGTCAGCTGCAGCAAAATGGAAGCTTAATGGAGCTAGTAGATGAAAAGCTTGGATCTGAATTCAACAAGGAAGAAGCAGAAAGGATGATTAAAGTAGCTTTCTTATTCACTGATGCTTCACCCTCAATAAAGCCAACAATGGCTGAAGTGGTAAGCATGCTGGAAGGAACTTCTACCATTCCAGAAATGATTCCTGAAGCAAGTAGTTATAGTAAAGATTTAAGGTTTAAAGATATAAGAGACAGTACAAGCCAGATACATAGCCAGAGTTTGGGAGGGAGTCAGGCTCATTTTTCAACATCAGTTGGTTCATTGCGTGGTTCTTCCTCCACTTCTGCCCATGACCTCTATGAAATTACAGATTTGGGTCAAAGCCATGGGGGGAGATAATGTGCAGATGGAAAGCAAGAGTTCAGAAGCAAGCCAGGCCCAGATTTCAACTTCTGAGGAACATCTATATCAAATTACCTTGAACACATTTCATTGATTTTTTTTAAAGATTCAATAAGTTGTATATCTTCTGTTGCATAATAGTATCGATCATCGCTATATTTCATACTCAAACAATGAAATATAAGATATGTTAGCTTTCTGATAAAATCCCCTCCCCCTAAAGATTTTGAAGAAAAAAAAAACCTCCAAGAATTTTGGAAAATCAAAATAATAATAATAAATGTGTGAGCTTGCTGCATCAACGCTTTCTTATATTCAGATTCCTTGATTATCATTTGGAAACGAAGATTGGGATAATCTTATTATATTTTTTGTAGTTATTTACCAAGGGAAAAAAGAGAAATATTCTTCAATTCATTCAATCCCATTAAATTATTTATGTTGAATATTGTCTCTAGTAAAATCAAGAATCAAACATTTCTCATAAACCATGTTGTCATGGCCACTTTCATAATTATTTTTATGAGAAACTT
>NC_081542.1:23159392-23205135 GCF_901000735.1 Corylus avellana
TTAAAGTACTTTATAAAATATTAGAGCATTTTGCATATGTAATGACTAATTACCCCTTAAAATCACTTGGAAAACTTCCATGCTATACATACATATATGTATCTATAATGATTTCCATTGCAGGCCTGTCAGCTGCAGCAAAATGGAAGCTTAATGGAGCTAGTAGATGAAAAGCTTGGATCTGAATTCAACAAGGAAGAAGCAGAAAGGATGATTAAAGTAGCTTTCTTATTCACTGATGCTTCACCCTCAATAAAGCCAACAATGGCTGAAGTGGTAAGCATGCTGGAAGGAACTTCTACCATTCCAGAAATGATTCCTGAAGCAAGTAGTTATAGTAAAGATTTAAGGTTTAAAGATATAAGAGACAGTACAAGCCAGATACATAGCCAGAGTTTGGGAGGGAGTCAGGCTCATTTTTCAACATCAGTTGGTTCATTGCGTGGTTCTTCCTCCACTTCTGCCCATGACCTCTATGAAATTACAGATTTGGGTCAAAGCCATGGGGGGAGATAATGTGCAGATGGAAAGCAAGAGTTCAGAAGCAAGCCAGGCCCAGATTTCAACTTCTGAGGAACATCTATATCAAATTACCTTGAACACATTTCATTGATTTTTTTTAAAGATTCAATAAGTTGTATATCTTCTGTTGCATAATAGTATCGATCATCGCTATATTTCATACTCAAACAATGAAATATAAGATATGTTAGCTTTCTGATAAAATCCCCTCCCCCTAAAGATTTTGAAGAAAAAAAAAACCTCCAAGAATTTTGGAAAATCAAAATAATAATAATAAATGTGTGAGCTTGCTGCATCAACGCTTTCTTATATTCAGATTCCTTGATTATCATTTGGAAACGAAGATTGGGATAATCTTATTATATTTTTTGTAGTTATTTACCAAGGGAAAAAAGAGAAATATTCTTCAATTCATTCAATCCCATTAAATTATTTATGTTGAATATTGTCTCTAGTAAAATCAAGAATCAAACATTTCTCATAAACCATGTTGTCATGGCCACTTTCATAATTATTTTTATGAGAAACTTCACTTAAATCCCTCTGAACTTGTGCCGCTTTTGTAATGACCTTCTAAAAAAAAAAAAAAAAAATTCAATTTAGTATATCAAACTGCTAATTTTTTGCAATCTCACTCATCCCATAGGTTTTCCCATTAACTGAATTTGTCATTGTCTAAAAAGTTGGGGTGAGTAGGGCATGTTAATTTGTAGTGTTGCCAGGTTCCATGGTTAAGAATACTTTTGGCATAATTGGTCGCTTTGCACAGTTTGAAGGTGTGTAGGACACCATGTTTGTTGTGTTCTCGGTTTCCACGGATACCAGGCTCTAGGGTCAAACACAAATTAATGCTACCATATGTCCTTGTAGCTTGCTGGCTTAGCTTTCTCTGACCAATTAATTCCAAATTGATACAATGAAATGTATTCTCTTCTTCTTAGTCTTTCTCTTTTCCTTTCTTTTTCCCCAAATTAATGCAATAGGCCCTTAGCATTCCCTTTTTTTTTTTTTCTTTTTTGACGTGAAAATTCAGGCTTTCATTAACACAAGATCAAATAGTACAACTCTCTAAAATTACAATATCACAAAGAAACAAAGAATATTCTTCCATCCAAATTTCCTCCATAACTTTTTGGAGAGCTGCTTTTGCCAGGAGATGAGCTGCCGTATTGACTTCCCTTCATATATGCCGTATTATAATTCCCTTACATTCGGATATGATCATATATATAGAGGAGACATATCTCCATTTTTATGCAGAAGGGAAATTCTCATTATTGTATAGTTTATTGGCAATGAAATGTTGACTTATTTATGAAAAATTGAAAGGCTTCTTTCAGTGACTATCTGTTTGAGGGGGACAATACTAGTCAAAGCAACTGGTGCCTGGAAATTATTGGTTGAGAGAAGGAAACCTAATCTCCCTCAAATTCAAAGTAAGTAATATTCAAACACCAATAAAGCGAAAGAAAAATCAACTCAACAAATATCTGTTTTCTGGGTCACCAAAAACTCCACGTACACCTGCCTCAATAATTCTAAGTACAAAAGAACATCTACTCTAACAGAAGGAGAGAGCTTGGAATTTGGATGCTTATAATCAATCTTGTTTGGGTTCCAGACATGTTCTTCCTCAAACATGCACTCTTTGTTTCGGTTGTAGCCCTCAGTTGCTTGAGCACACAAAGATTTGCTACTGCTATGGTGCCTCAAAATGAAGGTATACGTATGATGAAATTCTTATTTCCCTTTTCCTTTTCCTTTTCTTTTTTGATTGAAAGCTCGATGAAATTCTAATTTGTAAATCATGCCTCTAATATAATGACATTAATTGCAAAACCACTCATACTTTGGGGGTGTAAGTGAAGTTTCTCAATTTAAATAATTAAATCTACTATTTTTTATTAGCGTAATTATGGGGTAAGTAATTGTTTAACATGTTTATTAATTTAAATGTTGATTTAACATACATTACTATATTTGTATGTGCATGGGACTTAGAAATGTTGGCTAAAACATGTTACTGTTTGATGTGCTTGTATTTCAGTGGATGCTCTCCAGCAAATTGCCAAGACAATGGGGGCTACTTACTGGGAGTTTAATGCCACCTCTTGCAAATTGGAAACAGTCGGCGTTACGTCGCCGGAGCCTCCAGCCGGTTCTGAGAAGAACATTACTTGCAATTGCCAATTCCATAACAATACCTGCCACATTGTAGCCATGTATGTTACTCTATGTTTGAGGTGTTATTTTTTGTTTCAAATTAAAATAATAATAATAATAATAAAATTATTCAAGTAGGCATTGTTTATATGCTTTTGTTCTGTTTTATTAATTTTTTTTTTTCATAGTTTTTGAGTAATACAATGGAAGATAATCCTGTCTTTCCCTTAATCCCCTTTTTCTTAGGGGACTTTATATGCTGGGCTGCATCCATTAATCAATATTATTTTTTTAGATAAAGGATAAAGTTTTTTTTTTTTTTTTTTTCAAATTGAGTTTAAAGAAATTCTTTCAGTTTAGTCCATTAAATACTTTGTCCATTTTTGTCTTCATCCCACTTGCAAAAAAAGAAAAAATAAGCCTTATTTCCCTGAAATACCTTGTAAATATCAGTCTGGATATTGTATCTACCTTATTTCTCATTCTAATCATTTGAATTTGTTTGTTTGTTTGTTGGTTCGTGTTTGATTGTTTGCAGAGAAATCAAGAGGTTCAGTCTGCCAGGTGTACTTCCACCTGAGCTGGTTCAGCTTCCTTACCTCCAGGACATGTGAGCTACATTCAAAAATGCAACTATTAATTTTCTGTTTGGTTGCCAGGAAACCCAAAAAATAAAATAAACCCATGTTTTTATTGGCAGTGACTTTGCTTACAACTATGTAAGTGGGTCAATTCCTATCCAATGGGGTTCAATGGAATTGAATTTTATGTAAGCAATATTATTTTCTTCTCATTTTCATCACTTTCAGCATATAAGAGAGCACTGAATTCTTTGTTCAATTAACTATAAATAAACATTATAATGCAGCTCTGTTCTTGGAAACCGATTGTCAGGGGAGATACCAAAGGACTTGCGTAACTTCAGGAATCTCACATACTTGTAAGTTTCTTTTTTTACCAAAATTATGTCTTGGAAAATGATGTTGCCATTTTAGTCCATGAAGTCTGGAATTAAAAAGCATGCAATTGCTATGCTTCGATCACTCTTGAACACATTTTCCATGAAACACAACATTCTGTGTGTGGACAGAAGAACTTTCTGACAAATTGAATGGAAAACTCTTTTCTTAGGAATCTTGAAGCAAATCAATTTTCCGGAACACTCCCTTCAGAACTTGGGAAGTTAGTTAACTTGGAAACTTTGTGAGTCACCTTGTAACTTCTTTTTCGAGATGGATAACCTATTTTTTTCCGAATGTTGATTTGTCTATTTTGCTCTAATACTTGTACTTGCAGGATGCTATCCTCCAATAATTTGATTGGGAATTTGCCAGGGGAACTTGGTGGGCTGAAAAACTTGACGGATTTGTAAGCTTTTCTGTAGTATGATACTTCACCAAACATATAAACTCATGGTGACATTGTAGAATCGATGACGTTTTACTGCACCTTGCAGCCGTGTAAATGATAACAACTTGAGTGACTGTAAGCTCCTGAGCTTTCAAAATACTGAATGCCTTTTAGGGTTTGAGAACAGTAGCATAATTGAGGCTTTCTAATTTCTCATGATTGTTTTCTTTCTATTCAATGCAGAGAAATGATTGCTAGTGGACTCAGAGGGCCCATACCATCATCCATTTCGGTTTTGGAAAAGTTAAAAGATTTGTGAGTGAAGATATTCTTGACCATTTTCTTAAGTGACATAAATATTTTTATTTAATTGATAATCTATATGGTTTTGCTTGTAGGATTGTGTTCATAACATTATCTTTACTTTAATTACAGGAGGATTAGTGACATAAATGTGACAATTCAGGCTTTTCCAGAGTTGAGAAACATGACAGGCCTTACAAGAATGTGTGTCCAATGTTTAGTTTATGTGGTGTTCTTAAATGAATACATTTTTTTATCTATAATCTGACTATCATAATTGACTTATTATTTTTTCGTCTTTTAGAATTTTGAGGAATTGTAATATTTCTGGCGAAATCCCTGATTACATCTGAAGAATGAATCATCTATGAATTCTGTAAGGACAAAACTTGTGTTCTTTTTTTATACAAATTTTGTATTTTTTTTTCCCACTTTCTTCCTTTGCAATATTTATAGACTTGAGTAATAACCTAATTTATGCCTCTGAATATGTGTTCATATGTATGCCATTGTAAATCAAATCTAAGAAGCATAATATATGTAGTTTCTGATGAGGTAATGGGATGATGACAAACTTGAATAAGTCTTTGGAACCTGGCCAAGAATGGCCTGCATTGTGCACTATTGGTGGAGAAAGGAGTGATTAGGAATGGCTTTGTTCCTAATTCCAAACCTGAGGTTTCTTGTTTTATAGTTAATATATTATTTCCTACTATTTCTTCTTTGTGGTGCTTGGTTCACTTACATATACAAACAATAAATTGCAACAGTAGATTACTACATTTCTTTGGGACTAAGATATGAAGATATATGCTTTATCTTGTGATTTTGGACAGGGATCTCAGTTTTAACAAGTGGAGAACTACCCACTGTTATAAGCACAAACACTATAAAGTTCATGTAAGTTATGATATGGCCATTCTAGTATTTTGAATGCTTACTTTTGCGACGTGATCGCACCTTTAATCGTGTCCTATAATTAACATTAACATACTAATTGTATGATGTGGATTCATCAGTTTCTTAACCGGCAACTTGCTTAGTGGAAACGTTCCGGAGTAAATCTTGAAGAAAGGAACTAACGTGTATGTTTCTCATCTTGGATGCCTAGTCTTTTAAATCTTCTGTTTGGTTGGGAAATATATTTGTATGTGTCTTGATTTGTCAACTGTCATTGAAAATGAGGCTTGAAGTTACTATTTTTGGAGATATATGAAAGTTTTAAGAATCAAAACTCCTTATGAATCAAAATGCATCATTTTAAGAAGATGAAGTGTTTTATTTTTCTCTTTTGGGGAATGCAGGGATCTCTCATACAATAACTTTGTAAGGCAAAGCGCAAAGCAGCCTGCTTGCCAGACCTCGTCAGTATAGAAAAATAAATTCCTTCTTTGTTAATATCCTTATCTGTTTACTTTCACCTTTTATACTACTATAAGGTGGAATCAAGTACTAATATTTATTTCACTTTTGATTTTTCAAATTTTTGTTTCACCAGACATATGTACTTAAACTTGTTTCGAAGTTCTATGCAGGAAAGTGGCTTGTAAGTTTCTCTTTTTGTCTTCTCTAATTCAGCTCAAAATTATGGATTTGGCTTTAAAGCATCAAGAAATTCATTTAGTGGTATTGACTTTGAATGATGTCCATGTAGTGCTAATCTTTTCCTTTTCTCAACTTATTAAACCAGAAGGGTGATTCGTCCATGCAAGGAAGATTTCAAGTGTCCTCGATGTAAGTGTGCATTTTCAGTTTCTATGAAGGATTACTTTCAAATAATCTCTGCATCACAAATGTTTATTGCATTTGGGAAAACTACTTTTTGCCCCCATGAACTATAAGGTCTTGGCACTTTCCCCCCATGAACTGCCAACTGTACTACTTTGCCCCCATAAACTACCATTTTGTGCCCAAAACCCCATTCCGTCAATCAAAGCGGTTTACTCAGACGGTCAACCCGTCACTTTGCCCTTATGAACTACAACACATTGTCACTTTAACCCCATGAACTACAACACATTGTCACTTTGACCGTCTGAGTTAACGGCTTTGACTGACGGAAGGGAGTTTTGGGCATAAAATAGTAGTTCATGAGGGCAAAGTAATACAATTGGCAGTTCATGGGAGGAAAAGTGCCATAGCGTTGTAGTTCATGGGGGCAAAAGGTAGTTTCCCCATTGCATTTCCTCCATAATTAGCAAACTCCTGGAATCCCTGCTATATGGAATATGGTTTTAAGAGGATTACGTTATTTATTTCCCTTTGATTCTTGAGAATGTTATGGTTGATATGGATTTTAGCTTGAAAGTTTGTATATCTCTGATTGGTTGCCAATATTTCTAAGAAAAGAAACTAACTTTTATATTTCAACATTTTACCATTCAGAACTGAGAAGAAATGATGCTTGACTCAAAACCATGCATATGTGTTGCTATATAGATTAACATTACTTGAAATGAGATTTTGATTTTTGGAAACTAGAATAGTTGTAATCATCAATTCCAAAATTTCATTATCTATTCTTTACCAAGTTTTTTCCTCCTAAAACAACAGAGCTTCAATTTTAAGCACATGGTTTATATTTAAAGACAGCTATCCATGCAAGTTTACACTGATAATATGAAGTTGTCTGTGTTTTTCTTTTGGCCTTCTAACTTCATCCTGTTATCATGGTATCTTACGAGTTTCTTTCTCTGAGTTTTTAGTGCATATGTCTCTAGGCAGATTGGAATTCTTTACTGAAAATTCTAAAACGACTCCAAACAACACCTATCCAAATGTCTAGGTGTTTCACAAAGATTAAACAGAAAAAGATCTAACCTAGCAATTAAAAGATCAACCAAATATAGATATGAAATAAGCAATCAAGAACACAGATATTTGGTTACGAAGAGGAAACCATTTAGAGAACTCTCTAAATGTAAAACTTCTCCGGGGCAGCCAAACCCAGGAAATCAATCTACTATAAGAAGAATAAGGAATACAAGAAGAATTACAAAACCTTTGACTCTTCCTTGCATACGACAAGTAACCCACTTGACTTCTACCTCAGTAGCCCTTTCCAGAACATCTGGCACAATTCTTCTAAAAGATTTCCTTTCACCGGAACTCCGATTGGCTTCACGTATTTTCTTTTCCCAAATAAAACTTGAACAATATCTCTCACTCTAAGCACTCTGATTTTGCTCACAAAATACGTACATTTCTATGTAGCAAAATCGTATGTTTAAATAGAGATTAAAATAACAAATTAGCAGCCATGTCTGGACATGGATAAGTTGGTGTTCGGACATGGCTAGGGTTACATATGCGTAACCTAGTGATGTTTGGACATCCAACTCTTATGTCCGGACATCCCATTTAAAACGAGCTTGCTGGAAATGGGGTCCGGACCCAGCTTCTGGCGGTCCGGACCTCTTCTTCAGAATGACGTTTCTGGAAATGGGGTCCGGACCCAGCTTCTAGCGGTCCGGACCTCCTCTTCAAACTGACATTTCTGGAAATGGGGTCCAGACCCAGCTTCTGGTGGTTTGGACCTCCTCATAAAATTGAAGGTTCTGGAAATGGGGTCCTGACCCAACTTCTGGCGGTCTGGACCTCCCCTTCAAAACATGGTTGCTGGATATGCGGTCCAGACCTGGCTTCTGGCTGTCCGAACCGGCCCTTCTTGAATTAATTTTTCTAGACCTTTAAAGATGCTTCATTTTCACCAACTTTACATGCAAACCGAATGAGCCAAAACATAACCCAACAAACTCCCCCTTTTGGCCATTCGGGGACAAAAACAATTTTTACATGAAAATGACACATCAAATCAACTCCCCCTTTTTGTCTCAGAAGGACAAAAGGAAACAAAAAAAAAAAAAAAAAAAAATCTAGAGTTTTAAACAAACAAACCAACAACCCATGAAATCTTAAATAAGTAGAACCAAAGAACACAAAAAAATATTCTTGCCAGAAAGAAATAAGCAAAAACAACAAATCAAAAACATGAGAAAAAACTTATTCGTGCCAAAGTCTGTCCTTGATAGACTTCACATCTTTTTCCAAAGTCATCATGTGGGTGTGTAGAGCTTTGATGCTTCGGCCTTGAGCTTGAAGTAAGTTAATGATTGTATTGAATTGACTGGATGCTTCGGATGATCCGGAGGAAGATGCAGCTAGAGGATCTTGAATAATTGGAGGCGCATGATCAGCTGGAGCTTGAAGCCTAAGTTGGGCATTTGACTTCATCACAATTGCTTTGCCAAAATAACCTTCAGGAGCTTCCATATGTTCATTGGCAGCTATTTTTGGCAAAGTGGCGTGCAAGAGCTTTGTGATGAGACCGCCATATGGTAAGGCAATGGAATGATCTTCATGAAGCTCGATCATTGTCAACACTATATGAGTGCATAAACAAAACGTAACACGGTTAATGATGCCATAAATCATCATTGCTCGTTCTATAGTCACATGACTATTTTGAGATATTGACCAAATATTCTGCAGCAAAATCCATGTTAACAGCCTCTCTGGTGCCCGTACATAGCCAATCGGAATTTTTTTTTGATCTTCGTCCCATACAAGCTACTGACTAGGATTAAGAACCGCCATAATATCATCTTTTGTTGGTTGTGGATCTTCTTCCAGAAATGGAAGCAGCTTCTCATTCGTCAATGGAATCCAAGTAACTTCACTGATCAATTCAATAGTGATATTTAGAGTTTTCCCAGAGACCTTGGTCTTGAATGACGGGGGACCAACCATGTCAATATCTTCGATGTTGTAGTAGAATTCCCAAACTAACCTAGTGTAGGCATGAACAGGAACAAACAAGGAGGTCCATTGATTTGCTTGGAATATGTCATGAATGAATCGAAACGGTTCCACTCGAAGATCATTTTGCTCCACTCCACGCTCAATCACAATTTTGCGTGTCAAAATCTTATCTTATAAGAATTGATTTTTCTTCGCTAGTGCGCTTCCTCCTTGGTGTGGATTCCAAAATTGGATACACCATTTTCTGCATTCACACCCCAAAAAAAAATTAAATGGCAAATTGAGGCATTTTATCAAACACATGTTAGGCATAGAGATGTGAGCATGGAAAAACATATGTCAAGAGGAGGAACCGAGTCCTAAATACATCATAGGTAATGTATTTTGGTACAATTATGTGAGAGAGAAAGAAAGATCAAGGCTAATCAAGCAAACAAGCAATTCGGAGTTTCAAATTTAAACCCAACCATGTTCATCCTAAAATTTGATTTGAGAACAAAAACTGAAAAGCATAAAGGAAGAAAAAAAAAAAACATACCATGGAGTATTGAATTTGTGAGCCTTTAGTTGGATGGAGATGGAATCACAGAGAAAGACAAAAAAAATAACACAAGAAAAAAAATTGAGAAAAAAATGGTTCGGCCGAGAGAGAGAAGTATGAAAATGGAATGAATGCAGGGTTTTAAAAAAAAAAAACGATCGATAAAAACAATGCAATGACCGTGTCCGGACAGGTAAGTGCCGTGTCCAGACCGCATCCCCAAAAGTCAAAAAAAAAAATTTATCAATTTTTTTTTTTTTTTAAGAAAAACAATTTGTTTAGATATCCAATAACAATGTGTGTCCTTAAGAATATCTTAACAGTCCGGAGTGATCAACAAATTACACTTACACCATAAATGTACCATATGCAAGACACAACCTTATTCTGTGAATTCAGTCAAGTAAGCAATAATCAGAAATCTCATGTGAGGGTGTAGTGTGTGAAAACTCCCATTAAATAAAATTTCATCAATGAAAGGTAAATCTAGGCAGAAATTTTGTAAAGGAAGACAAACAGTCTGATTCAAGCCACAATAAAACCTTATAATGTTACGACCTAGATTCCCTTATCCGATACACTCCCCCTAAGACTAATTATTCGCTTTTACCATGTCCTTTAGTAATCATCTATTTCCGCAATGATTTGATCACTGATTCTTTCTTTAGGGACATATAGAAGCAAAACTAAGTCATCTGAGCTTATTTTATGCCCCCTTTTTTTTTTTTTTTTTTTTGAGGAAGAAAATGTTGGAATTTTTAGGAGCTAGGTTCAACTAACGAGTTGGTCAAGTGGATAGAACTGACACTACCTATCTTCCAAAAAAAAAATGTTTGATCCAAATTCCCAAACACATAACAAAAATCTAAACCTAATGGGGGCAAAAAGTGCACAATTTCGAACATGATAAAAACTGACTCTTACTCCTTTAACAATTTTCAGAAGAATAAGGTATATCAGAAACATATGAAGTAGTAGATGTAAATTGCAGAAATATTGACCCCACTCATATGTAAAATATTCATTTGAGCACAAGACATGAGAAACTGACTATCCAACAAATAAAAACAATCCCAAAAATAAAAGAATCAAAGAAAATAAAGACAAAGCAAACAAAAACAATCAAAAACAAACAAAAATGCCCTAGAACTGCTATAGACAAATATCAATATGTTCAATTTCTAGGCATGTTCTACGTATACAATCATGAGAGATCACATACACCAATAGCATTCCTGAGATACTCAAACCTAGATCCATCTAGGGGTTTTGTAAACAGGTTAACTAATTGGTGTTCAGTAGGCATAAATTCAAGAGATACCACCTAGGTCTTTACCAAGTCACGGATGAAATGATGACGAATGTCAATGTGTTTCGTGCGTGAATGTTGAACTGGATTCTTTGAGATGTTGATGGCACTCGTATTGTCACAGTAGACAATCATTTTTCCTCGATCAAATCCACAGTCCGCAAGAAGTTGCTTCATCCAGATGAGCTGTGTGCAGAAGCTCCTAGCAGCTATATATTCGGCCTCAGCAGTAGAAAGAGAAATGGAGTTTTGTTTCTTACTCATCCAGGCGACCAAATTTGTTCCCACATAAAAGCATCTGCCTGATGTACTCTTTCGATCATCAGCATTACCAGCCTAGTCAGCATCAAAATATCCTGGAAGTTCAAGATTTGTATTAGTAGAGAAATAAATTCCAAAATTGATCGTGCCATTGACATACATGAGGATCCGTTTAACTGCTGTCATATGAGATTCCCTTGGATTTGCTTGGAATCGAGCACATACACCCACACTGAAAGATATATCTGGTCGACTAGCTGTAAGATAAAGGAGACAACCTATCATGCTTCTGTAT
Source organism: Corylus avellana (assembly GCF_901000735.1). Taxonomy (NCBI): domain Eukaryota; kingdom Viridiplantae; phylum Streptophyta; class Magnoliopsida; order Fagales; family Betulaceae; genus Corylus; species Corylus avellana. The sequence goes on from NC_081542.1 coordinate 23,170,898, forward strand.
AAGGTTTGGTCAACGGATTTCCCAGCCACATCTGCACTCAGCTTAATACTCGTACTCATGGGTGTGCGAGCATGACTTTTTCCATCCAACCCAAATCTCTTCACAAGATCTTTGGCATACTTTGGTTGAGACAGAAAGATACCTTTGTTGGATTCTTGAACTTGAAAACCTAGAAAATAGGTCAATTCACCAATCATACTCATTTCGAACTCTTGCTTCATTTTTGTAGAAAATTGATGAGCCTGTGAGTCGACCGTAGAGCCAAAGATAATGTCATCTACATAAATTTGGACAATGAGGAGTTGACTGCCTTTCCTATGGATGAACAATGTACGGTCAGCCTGTCCTCGGATGAACCCATGTGCAAGAAGGTATGTTGTCAGGCGTTCATACCAAGCTCTCAAAGCTTGTTTCAATCCATAAAGCGCCTTTTTCAGCTTGTAAACATGATCTGGATAAGTTGGATCCTAAAACCCTTTTGGCTGAGCTACATATACTTCTTCTTGAAGAATGCCATTAAGAAAAGCACTCTTGACGTCCATTTGATACAATTTGATCTGGAGATGACATGAGATGTTCAACAAAATTCTGATAGATTCCAATCTGGCTACCGGTGCGAACGTCTCATCAAAATCCACTCCTTCAACTTGAGTGTATCCTTGAGCAACCAATCGAGCTTTGTTTCTTACCACTGTACCATGCTCGTCAGATTTATTCTTGAAGATCCATTTAGTGCCAATGATATTCTGATCTTTTGGTTTTGGAACCAAATTCCAAACATCATTCCTAACAAACTGATTAAGTTCATCATGCATAGCCGCAACCCAACTCTCATCTTCTAATGCCTCATTAACCTTCTTTGGCTCAAATTGAGAGAGATAACAAGAATAAGTGACTTGATTGACCACCCTATTTCGTAGTCGTAACCCTTCATTAACATTTCCTAGCAAATTTTTTCTAGGATGATTAAGTTTGATTCTAGAGGATGGTGCATGAGAGACCAAGTGTGGAACTGGTGAAGGAGTCACGCCTTCAGTATCTGAAGGTATTGATGTACGGACTGCTGAACCATTCGAACTACGAGGTTCATGAGTTTTATCAGACATATCAACTTGCTCCCCTTCAACCTGAGGCTCTTCTTCTGCAAAATGCTCATTGGTAGTTTCATCATCGATGACAACATTTACTGATTCCATTACTGACTTGGTCCTTTTGTTATACACACGACTGGCTCGACTTGTATTGGAATATCCAAGAAAAATTCCTTCGTCACTCTCTGCATCAAACTTTTCCAAGTTCTCCCTATCACGAAGAATGTAACATGTACTTCCAAACAACCGAAAATATTTGACAGTGGGTTTCCTGCCTCGCCATAGCTCATATGGTGTCTTGGTAGTTGTTGGTCTGAGAAAGACTCGATTAACAATATGACATGCCGTATGGACTGCTTCTCCCCAAAAATGTTGTGCCAAATCCTTAGCATGTATCATAACTCTAGCCATTTCTTGTATGACTCGATTTTTCTGTTCAACTACTCCATTTTGTTGAGGAGTTATAGGGGATGAGAATTCTTGTTTGATACCTTGCTGAGCACAATAATCTTCAAAACTTAAGTTCTCGAATTCTCTGCCATGATCGCTCCGGATTCGCTTGATGAGACAGTCTTGTTCATTTTGTATTTTATGAAACAAGATCTGAGCTTGTTCAAAGGCTTCATATTTTTCTCTTAACAAAATTACCCACGTGTATTGAGAGAAATCATCTACGATCACCATAATGTATTTCTTGCCTCCCAAACTTGCTGTCCGTGTAGGGCCCATGAGATCCATGAGAAGAAGCTCTAAGTTTTGAGAGGTAACAATACCTGAGATCTTTTTGGGAGGAGTTCTAGTTTGTTTCCCCAATTGACATGGGCCACACTTTCCTTTATCAGCCTGATGAATCTTGGGTAAATCAGCTATGCCTTCTGTCTTTGAAATTCTGACCAGATCATGAAAGTTTAGACGCCTCAACCGTTGATGCCACAATTCTTCAGTGTCCAGGGTTGCCTTATTGCATTTTATTCGAGAAGTTGAGCCGAGACAATAGCAGTTGTCAACAATGCGCTCTCCTCCCATCAACTATTTTCCTTAAGAATCAAATATGCTGCATTCTTTCTTGGAAAACTGGACCACTAAATCATAATCACAAAATTGACTGATGCTCAATAAATTTGCCCGGAGACCTTCAACATACAGTACTTCTTATGGAGTAGGGGCACCGAAAATTTTCACAATTCCTTGACCGATCACCTTCGATTTGCTGCCATCTCTATAAATGATGCTTCCACCTCCTTTTCCTTCTTTAAGCTCTTTGAATAGAGACTTATCACCTGTCATATGTTTTGAACAACCACTATCCAGAAACCACAAACAAGAGTTAAGCACACTTAAGGTAGTATGAGCAACAAGACATAGATGATCTTTCTTTTTAACCCAGACCTGTTCCTTTTGAGGAGGAATTTGCACATTGTTGTTAATCAAATTAGACATATCTTTTATATCAACAGAATTTGACAAAACAGCTAACTTTTCACTAATAAGTTTCACTTGAGCAGTTAAAACTTTTAGTTGATTCCCAATTTTAGGTTCATCTAGTCTAGGGATATTCTTCTAAGACCATGGTTGTTTAGCCCTAATTTGAAAACAGTTTGGTCGAGTATGACCTTTGACACTATAGTGAAAACAAGTAGGAATGAAGTTAGTCCTTACCGGAACTTTGAGTTTCAATTTATTTTTCTTGATCACATCTTCTGAACTTTCTTGAGGTAAACAAGAATTCTCAATTGCCACATCTTTCATTTTAGGTTTCACAAACATGATCTTAGAAGTGGTTGCAACATTTGAAGAAGAGGAATTAAAATGTTTATTAAAACCCAATCCAATCCTATCATGTGAATGTTTCTGATTTCCTAACATTTGATTTAATTTATCACTAGAAAATTTCTTTAAATGATCATTCAAATCATTTAAGTCCTTTTCCAGAGATTTCACTTTAGTAATCAGCATGATGTTTTCAGAATTCAAAGTGTTTCGAATAGCTAAACATTCATCCATAGATTTCATTAATCTTTCTTTCTCAAGTTCAGCTTCTTTTAGATTTTTCAGATTTTTCCTATTCAGCTTGTTCAATTTATCACATTCCACAAATAAGTTATTATAAGCAGTTTGTAAATCCACCTCATCATCAGATTCAATTTCAGATTTGTTTATCATATGAGGTGAGTTAACAGTCTTATAAGAATTATCATAAGAAGCAGTAAAAGCTAAATAATTCACTCCTCCTTCAACTTCTTCTTTGGATTTTTCATCATCCGATTCATCACTCTAAGTGACATTGAAAGCTTTACCTTTGGATTTTTTCAGATTAGCACATTCAATTCGAATATGACCCCGACCCCCACATTCATGACATTTTCGTCCACTAGTGAACTTATCTTTCTGATCAGTCTCTAAGTTCTCACGTGGATTACTTCTAAATTCACCTCTAGGTTTCACAGGAATTTTTGAGTCACGATTTTTAAACCTTCCATTCATGGGTCTAAAAAATTTTCTAATTTTTTTAGCAAACAGGGCAAATTCTTCATCATCCTTAGAATCCTCATCAAACGACCTACAAGAATTGACTTTAACATTTTTTGCTTTGAGAGCAATGTTTTTAGTTTTCTTGAGTTTGGGTAGAATTAGCTCAAAGGTCTTAAGGGAACCTACAAGTTCTTCTACTCTCATAGTATCTAAGTCTTTTCTCTGTTATATAGCAGCAATTTGGGGAATAAAACTCTCAGGCAAAGATCTTAAGATTTTTTTCACCACTTTAGCATCATCCATTTTCTTTCCCAAATTAATGGTAGAGTTTCTAATGGCACTAAGCTTTGAATAGAATTCATCAAAAGTTTCATCTTCCTGCATTCTAATCTCCTCAAATTGAGAAACCAACATTTGAATTTTTGTAGTTCTAACAACCTTAGTTCCTTCATGTGTGATTTATAAAATTTCCCAAGCTTCCTTAGCTATTTCACATCTAGAAATTTTAGAAAATTCCTCATTTGAAACAAAGATGTAAATAGCATTTATAGCTTTGTCATTCGCAGTAGCATTATTCTTTTCCTCCGTTGTCCATTCAACTATTGCTTTGTCTGGACGTGTCCATCCAGATTCAACAATATGCCAAACATTAATGGATTTAAAGTAAGCTCTCATACGAATTTTCCAAAGCGTATAATTTGTTCCGTCAAAGACGTGAAGAGAATTATGAGCAACCGTTAGAGACATTTGATGTGGAGTCTTGGATCACACTCAAGAAAAAATTCCTTCACAGTGAACCTACTCTGATACCAATTGAAAATTCTAAAACGACTCCAAACAACACCTATCCAAATGTCTAGGTGTTTCACAAAGATTAAACAGAAAAAGATCTAACCTAGCAGTTAAAAGATCAACCAAATATGGATATGAAATAAGCAATCAAGAACACAGATATTTGGTTACGAAGAGGAAACCATTTAGAGAACTCTCTAAATGTAAAACCTCTTCGGGGCAGCCAAACCCAGAAAATCAATCTACTATAAGAAGAATAAGGAATACAAGAAGAATTACAAAACCTTTGACTCTTCCTTGCACACAACAAGTGACCAACTTGACTTCTACCTCAGTAGCCATTTCCAGAACATCTGGCACAATTCTTCTAAAAGATTTCCTTTCACCGGAACTCCGATTGGCTACACGTATTTTCTTTTCCCAAATAAAACTTGAACAATATCTCTCACTTTAAGCACTCTGATTTTGCTCACAAAATACGTACATTTCTAGGTAGCAAAATCGTATGATAGAGATTAAAATAACAAATTAGCAGCCATGTTCGGACATGAATAAGTTGGTGTCCGGACATGGCTAGGGTTATATATGCGTAACCTAGTGATGTCCGGACATCCAACTCTTGTGTCTGGACATCCCATTTAAAACAAGCTTGCTGGAAATGGGGTCCGGACCCAGTTTCTGGCGGTCCAGACCTCCTATTCAGAATGACGTTTCTGGAAATGGGGTCCGGACCCAGCTTCTGGCGGTCCGGACCTCCTCTTCAAACTGACGTTTCTGGAAATGGGGTCCCACCCAGCTTCTGGTGGTCCGGACTTCCTCATAAAATTGAAGGTTCTAGAAATGGGGTCCAGACCCAGCTTCTGGGGGTCCGGACCTCCCCTTCAAAACATGGTTGCTGGATATGCGGTCCAGACCTGGCTTCTGGTTGTCCGGACCTGCCCTTTTTGAATTAATTTTTCTGGACCTTTTGAGATGCCTCATTTTCACCAACTTTACATGCAAACCGAATGAGCCAAAACATAACCCAACATTTACATATCAATTGTGGTGGAGATGACATTGAAGAAAGAGACATTGTCTATAAAGGTGATATATGCAGCCGTTAATGGTGGTGCGGCAAGATTCTTTTTTAGTGACAACGAAAACTGGGGACTAAGTAGCACTGGAGATTTCATGGATGACAATGATTTCCTGAACGTTTGTTATATTTCAACTCAGCCTTTACAAAACGTCTTTGCATTATACACCACAGCTCGCATTTCTCCTCTCTCTCTTACCTATTATCGATATTGTTTAGAAAATGGGAATTACAATGTTAGTCTACACTTTGTGGAGACACAATTCACAAATTACACAATGTATAACAGTCTTGGGAGGCGCATATTTGATTTATACATTCAGGTAAACAATCACATTTGTATAATATATGCTTACTATGAGATTTTGCGTGAGTGCTTGATACTTGATCATATATACTATTGAGACAAGAGTTACAATAACTCAAGAGACAAGAGTTACAAATGATAAATTAACTTTATTGTTGTTAATGTAAAAGTAAAAACGATCGTTCATACTTTTTCTCTATAAATTAGTGTATTGTACACAATCAAAAATATCAAGGAAAAATGTAGCCATGAAAAGACTTTGATGTGTGGACGTAGGCTATAGGCTGAACCACCTTAATTCTTTGAATCTCTCTTCTTTGTTCTCATTTCTCTTCTCTAAATTATAAGTTCTAATATGTACTTGGGAGTTCTAGACATTGACGAAATAGGATGCTTTATTGATATTTTATCATTTCCTTTTACTAGTTGGTTAACATTTTTGAAAAAAAAAAAATTATGGTCTTCAAATCAGATTATACAACCATCTGATGATTTATGGCATTCACAGTCTCATTAACAATTGAATTATCCACACTATTTCATGAGTTTGCATACATGTGCTAGGTTCTTGAGAGTCCATGCTTTTTGAGCTTGCTACAATGGTGTTAATGGACTTCTATGTTGCAGGACATATTAGTGGAGAAGGACTTCACTATGGTAGCAGCTGAACCAATCATAAAAAAATTTAGTGCTAGTGTTACAGAAAATATTTTGGAAATCCGCCTCTATTGGGCTAGGAAAGAGACAACTCGAATACCTGCAACTGGAGTTTATGGTCCCCTGATATCAGCTATTTCTGTTGACCCCAGTGAGTTGATTCTTCCCATTATCGTTATTGTTATTGTTATAGTACTACTTCTACTGGTAGTGGTACTGCCACTGACCTAATTACTTGCACTAGAATCAGTATAAGACATTGAAAGTTGATGACTGGTCATCACATTTAGAGATCCAATACTGCCACTTGAAGAAAGTTATATGTATATATATATATATATACTCTGAGCAAAAGGGTAGGCCGGGAAGACCAATTGGCTATCCTACCTAGACGTGACCATAGTAGCACCTAGACGCTGAAAGCTGCACAAGAGGGGCCTAGATGGTGGGAACCGTAGGCGTTCCCTCAAGTCTGATTGAGTCATAGCCTGACCCAGCCCCACTAGGGCATCAATGAGAATCCAATGTGACTAATAATAATCAGGCATATATGGGGATTCTCCATTGCGGAGATTCGAACTCACGCCCTAATACATGCCCTGACCACATGAAAATTTCCTTAGACCATTGAACCACCACCCTTGATGGTGAAGAAAGTTAAATAATTACTTGGCTTGGAGTAATACTCATAAGGAGTAATGAATATATATATCCCAGTTGAAATTTAATGGTTTATGTCTGAAATATTGAAGTTTGTAACTCTGAAAATTGTACCAACATCTGAATTTGACTTGTTCTGCATGTGAGAAAATCAAAACATATGCTTTAGAGTAGGAAGAAAGTTGAATACTTTTTTGGCTAATAATCCTCCAATCTGTACAATCACTCTGAGATGCCATTTTGAAAAACTGCATCAAGTGTTCCTCTAGGTCTTTGGTTTGTCATTTTGTTTAGTAGATGCAAATTACTCATAGATGTTGCTCCTTTGAAATGCAGATTTCTCTAATTTTCTTCCATAACTATGAACTTTTATTATTTAGCACAACCTAGTTTTTGAATTTCAATTTTAAACCTTAATTTATATATGGTTTTATTATTCACTTGGTTGGTTATTTTTGGCAGACTTCATACCTCGTTCAGAAGGGGGGAAGGCACTAGTTATTGTTGGAATTCTAGGATTCTGCATCATATTCCTGGAATTGGGTATCATTTGCTGGAGGCGTTATTTCAAACCAGAGGCTTGGAAAGAAAAAGGTTTGGGTATTATCAATTGCACAAATCATTGCTTCACATATTTAATTTAATTGATTGGGGGTGGTTCAGCTACCTCTCAGCACATTTTGAACATTTTGTGACTCTTTAAAAAACGACTATTAGTTTGTAGAGCTTTGTTATATTTTTTCCTAAAAAAAATGAATTGAACTCAACTATTTTATGGCTAGAGATTTGTCTTACTAAGCCTTTTTCACTCTCCCCGTTTTATATTTTGTTTTCAGGTTATGAGCAAAAACCACTAGGAGGCTAGAATGGGTATAAGAATAATTATTGAGTCTATCGGCATCATTTAAATTTTTATACAAGTGTTGTAGCACAAGACTTAAATTATTATTATTATTATTATTATTATTATATATTTTTAATCATGAATAATTTTTTTTAAGGGTAAATGTATTATAAATTCTTAAGTCAACGCTCCAAAACTGTAAAATCCCTCAGTTTTTTTTCTTCAAATTTTTACTCTCTTAGTCAATCGAAATGCAACAAAATCCTACCGTTACATTTTTTCCCAAAGGTTTAATGGGCATCATTCCCATTGAAACGCACCGTTTTGCCACGTCAGTATATTAATTTTTTATTAATTTAATTTAAAAATTAAATCTACAAAAAAAAAAAACAAAAAACAAAATTTTTTTTGAAGGGGCCGCCAAAAAACCACCGCCAACCCCCCTGCGGCCACCCCATAGGAGTTGGGGGTGGCTTTTCCAACCACCCCTAACCCGCTAGTAGGGGTGTTAAGTCAGCGAAGCCCTCACGAGCAAGCTCAACCTCAGCTCGTGCTCAACTCGATTATTAAATGAAGCGTTTCGTGAACACAAATACTGGCTCGAATATTAAATGAAGCAAGCTTAACTCAACTCGATTCGGCTCGTATAAGGCTCGAATTGATAGTTGTTCACATATTTGCTCATATTAACATTAAAAATTGATGATTTTTATTTTTTTTCCTAATAACATCATTTTATTATAAAAGGATGTATATCCTCTCTCGTCGAAACCAAATGCTTTGCTGTATTGACTCAGGCTCCATACTCGACTAGCCAGGCTAAGCAAATGCTCATTTGCAAGCTAGCTTTTTGAGCTATTTAAGATTACTTGAAGTTTAAATTTATAATAAAAAAATTAAATTAAATTAAATACACGAGCTGGCTCGGCTCGGTTCGACTTATTATGAGCTCGAGCTCGGACTCGATTTTTTGGCTCGTCCTTGAGCTCGAGCTTGAGTAAAATTTAAACGAGCTAAGCCCAAATAGGGAAAACTCGCTCAGGCTCGACTCGTTTACACCCCTACCTCATGGGTGACCGGAAAGCCACCCCATAGGCACAAATAAAGTGATTAGTGTGACAAAGCCCAAAGCAACAAACAAAGCTTTAATAGGTCATGGGTGTTACAATCTCTCTCACATTAAAAAATGATTGGAGTTGATAACTGAGTTCGGAAGCTATCACCATTTTTATTCATTTTGTAAGAAGAAAATTGTTTCTTTGTAGTCTCGAAAGGGCACGATTAACCTACCATCAAATAATAATTTAGATAGAACAAGTTAGTTTCTTGCTGACTTTGAACTTTTTATTTATTTATTTATTTATTTTGAGATAATGCTGACTTTAAAATTTGTAATAACATTAAATATTTAAATAAAAAGTGAAACCCTTCAGCCACATAGGGGAGGAGGGTTGGCCGTTTGGCTGGCTCCCTCCTCCCCTTGTCCTCATCGCTCTGGTGCTAGTTATTTACCTGATGCCCTAGCTCCGTTGCCTCCTCTCTTCCCCTTCCTTGCCGCTCCTTTCCCCCTCTGTTTTTCTCTATTTTTGCCCCTTCCTTGCTGCTTTTCTTCCCCGCCTTCACTTTATGTAGCGAGCTCCTTGCCCTTGTTTTGGCTTTTTGTGGATTCAGATCTTGTCTGTGATCACTGCTTCATTGCCCGCTATTAGGGTTTTCTTTCATACGTCCCCACCACGTCAAGCTCCCATGCCCCTTGCGCGGGGGTTTCCGGCCTACACGGGTCCGGCTCCCTTCCGGCTACCGTCTTCCCACTTTGTGCTCATTTTCCTTGTTTTTTTTCTTGTTTTGGTGGTTCCTTGTTTTTTTTTCTCGTTTTTTTCTTGTTTGTTGTTGTTTCAGGTCCTGCTTTGCCAGTCTTCTCTGCGCTTGTTCGCCGCCCACCGTTCACTGTTGGGCCTTTCGACGAGTCCCTGCCTTGATGAGCTTCCAACGCGCCTTCGGTTTTCGGTTCCCGGCGTGTACGTGATCGAAGTGTGCTGTTTCTTTTCTTATTTTATTTCCCTGTATTGTTTAATTTTCCTATTTTGTTAGGCTTGTAATAAGGCTCTTTCCTCTCTTACTCGATCTATGTCGCCTTCGGGTTAATTAGTTTTGGTCCAGACCTTTGGGTTGTGAATGTGATCATTATCCTGGCTTCGGGTCAAGGAGGAAGAGTTTCGGCATGAGAGTCTTTTTGCTCTCAGGGTCGAGGAATAATTGCTATCCATGCATTTGGTTGAGTCTGTCTGTCACAAATCTAGTTCTAAATCTAATTTTAGTCATGGGTTAGCGGATTGATCTCAAATCTTGTACTAAACCTGGTAATCTTGTAGCTTTATGCTATGGTTGCTTCAGAGCTTTGCTCTGTGATGTAAGAGCGTTATGCTCGTGGTATTATTGAATGAAATATTATGTTTTTCTCAAAAAATAATAATAATAATAATAATTAAATTAAATATGGGTCGTATGCTCGGTTGAGGACCGTGATTACAAAATGAAATTTATTGATTTGAATGTACAGTTCACAAACTGGGGGCATTTATAAAGTTTAATGATATTTAATAAATTAATATTTGACTGTCATATAATGAAAATAACGTAACAGTAAAATTTAGCCTTTAATAAATCAGTGAGGACTTCTAAATAAAAAATAAAAAATAAAAAATTTGTGAGTTAATTTTCACTGTAACGTCATTATAATTATATAATAATCATATAACTGTCTACTAAATAACATAAAAAATGTCAACTGCACAACCTTCATGGGTCAATTTGTCCATGTTTTGAAAGAAACTGGTGCATAGCAGACAGTAGGTATACTTTGGCTGGCTATGAGCAAATGGTTTGGTCATATTTGATAACCTCCTTTAGGCTCAGCAAGAAAGTTCCCTTTCTACTTTGCAGCTTTCTAGATCATGGATAGAAATTGGGTACAAATGGGCTCCATCCACATACAAATCTCAAGGACACATGGTTAAGAATTAAGATTGCACTTAATAAAGTGGGAACCGGGAACACTTAATGTTGACGATGACTCATTTTATTTATGAGATTGACCTGATGATAGTATTTTTTTTTCTTTTAACGGCCATATTTTCTTTTAAATATGGTGGCAGTTCTAATACTAAAGGACACAAACGTTTGATAAAACTCATATTTAAAAACCGACTTATAGGAGAGAGTTACCAAAAATTTATATACACATAAATAAAAATGCATTTAATCGTGAGTTGCTTGTAGCACCCATATTTGTATATATAGATGAGCCAATCATTCCCTCTCTTGTACTAAGTTGTTTATATATAGTATGTCCCATGTTCTCTGTCCCCTTATTTTGGCTTTCCTAGAATGTTCCGAAGACCAATCTGCATGGGAGAATTGAAGACTGAAAGTACGATAAAGACAGGTTCAATTCATGCATGTGCCTATTATATGACCAATCTAACTTGGACTTGGTCAAACGTTGAAAAAAATCAAATGAAAAAAAAAAAAAGACAAAAATAAAAACATAAAAAAAAAAAAAGAAAGAAAGAAAGAAAGAAAAAAAGCTAACCCTTTTTTGATTGAGATCCACTTTTTAATAAGAAATTGAATTCATTCAAAGAAAGCTTGTCACGTACGTTTGGTGACCAACTCTGGCTTCAGTTTGGCTTTATACAACTGTCGACTACTTTTGAAAATTGTGAAAAAGGAAATGTAAATGGATAAAAGTGGAAGAATGAAGTAGACGGACGGGTGGGTACCCATTGAAGATACATGATTGGCAATTTCCATCACTATTACCTTCTCATGCTATCACCGGTCCATTACCATGTTTCATGTTTGGCATGGTGACAAAACCTTCACATTTCTTACAAGTTAAATTGACGAAGATCGATGTTCTAAAAAAGTGACGTGCTAATAATATATCATTCTCACATTTTATTTATTTTTAAATAGTATTCATAAAAAAAAAATAAAAAAATAAAAAAAGTGATTCTCATGAACAGAAATCAGTTTTTTTTAAAAAAAACTGCCCCACAATTATAAGGGTATATCATATATGTATTTCCACACTGATTTTGACGGTTCTAAATAGACCCTAAACACATCGGCCATAGGCCATAAGTGAATTGAGAAGTCCACACAAGTCTATCCCTTGTTTGGTGAGAAGCTAATGAAATGAATATTTGATTCGGAAATAGTTGATGTGATATAAAGTAAATAAAAATTTGGAAGAAATGATTTTTTTTTTTTTCTTTTGTATTTCGTTTTTGAGTTTGATTGTCTTCTTTTTAGATTTGATTTCAGTAACTATTTATGGGGTGAAAGTTTAGTTATTCTCTAAAGTTTTGTTTGTAGGAATCTTTAAGAATAACAGTATTGAATTTCCTGTCTATCTTTTGTTGTCCTTTCGTTTTTTTTAGAGAGTAAATCATTGACAGATGTAGATGAGTTTTTCAGGCATCTAGAATAGTTGTCACTATAGTAGACAGTAAATGTGATTGCGTTTGGAAATACACTTGTAGCGAAAATGAAAAAGCCCTTAAATCAATGATCGGTAGCGGCTAAAGACGTAATTCACCGGAATTTCTAGCATACCTGAAATGGATTGGGATAATGATATTCAAAGATAGTCTTGTAATAGCTCGAGAAGCTATTATGTGTGTCATAGATAGTTTTTGAATTGTGAAAATTATAAATTATATTTTTAGCATTGTATGAGGGGAGCAATTTGCCTCATTTGATTGTTATATCAATGAAGAGATATTGTTCAAAAAAAATTTTTGAATTTTTTATGTGGAAATGTAAAAAAATTTTGTTTTATGGTGACTTTTTTTTTTTTTTTTTTTTTTTTAAGTGCAATAAAAGATAATAAAAAAGTTGGAGAGTTTGAATTTTTTTTTTTTTTTTTTTTTATTATTTTTTAAATTGTAACTTATGCAAGTTGAATGCCAAATAAGGCCATAGTATGGAACTTGGGCTTCGATTATCTGTTTTTTATTTTTTTTTATTTTTTTTTCTACTTTATTCCCCCCTCGTTGTGCAGAAGAATATATATATATATGGCGAACCACAAGATTGTGGGTTTGGTAAAGCTTTTCTAGGTGCTTTTTTTTAATAAAAATAAAACGTGATTGGTGGGATATAAAGTAAAAAAAAAAAATAATAATAAGTTTATTATTTTTTATATGAGAAAGGGAAAACATTTTATTTTATAGTGAGTATTTTTTTTTTAATAGTAATAAAAAGTTATTAATGTAATATAAAAAGTTTAAAAGTTATAATGTTTTGAAGTTGACTTCTTTAAGGAAAAGTGAGGGGAGAGAGGAAATAGTTTGCCAAACAAGCATTGAACCATGAAGAAAATAATTTTTTTAAGGTCTTGACATAAAGCAAGGCCTCTGTGCCCTCTAATGAAAGCTTGACAAATTAATTTGAATCAACCAAAGACAAATAACTACTTACGGAAGGCAACCACAAATAACTACTTATTTATTTTAATTTTTTGACCGCAATTAACATGCTTGTCTACTTGATCCAAAAACATTTCATCATTAGAGGAGGGAGTCTTCCCCTCCCCCTCTACTCCCCGCTCCTATCCTCCTCCTCCCTTTTTGGTTTTTTCCTTGTTTTTTGTTTCTTGTTGTTTTTAGGTGTTCTTCAACCAAACTAGCAACTTCGGCATCTTCCAACATGCTATGCCGCTCATCTCCTCCTTGAGATCGGTGGGGTTCTAGATCTAGGTCTTCAAACTCAGATTTATTCTCCTTAACCGGTTTTCGCTCACCACGCACTAACACAGGCCGCTGCTGCTTACTAGTTGTTTGTTTGTGTTTTTGTTTTTAAATAAGAGTTTTCTTCATTCTAGATCTACCCTCATGAGCGATTTATGGGGTGATGATGATTATATTGGTGTGAGGGATTTTCTCTCATGGCTGGAAAATAAAGGTTAAGAAATATAGCTACCTATGTCTTTGATCTAATTTATCCAAGAGTAAATCTGTGCATTAACAACAGTTGTACATAGGTTAGCAGAAAAGTTGAGGTCATAAATAATACGTAATTGTAAGATATGTATTGTATCTTTGACGTTGTAACCTCATAGCTTTGAGCTATGAATTTTCAGAGCTTATGCTCTATGATGTAAGAGCTTTATGGATCTTATTATCAATGAAATTACAACGATTCTCATTTCCCAAAAAAAAAAAAAAAAAAAAAACTCAAGCCAAGAAATGAGCCGATACATTAACGAAGGAGTAATGTTACTCTTCGTGTACATTATCACATTTATTTTATATTGGTTGACGTAAAGTATTTTAAGAGACTTTTTATTTTATTTTTAATTTACTAACATGAAAAGCCATTTAAAATACAGCATGTCAACCAGTGTGAAATGAATCTAAAGAATAACATCACTCTTAGAAGAAAGAGAAATGCTACAATTCCTCGTAGCATTACTTCATCCTATGTGGATATTTTTTTCTAAAAACAAATGAAAAAAAAATTACCCCAATGGTTGCTCATATTTTTTTTAGAAAACAATATCAACCTATGATGAGAAGAATATCAGTTTGGAGAAAATTTTCTTCAACCTACTCTAATACGTGTCAAGAGTCGTCTCGTACATGTTTTCTTTAATATTTTTAATAGTCATTTATTGTCATTCTACTAGCCTAAGAACTCAAACATTGATTTTTTTAGAAATTCAAACATATTGAATGACATTCGTCACTTAATTATTAGAATAGGTTGAAGACAATTTCCTCCAAACTAATTTAAAGGAAATTTGTGTCCACCCCAAAATTAGAAATTGAGGTTTCTACAATTTCAAGGATATGAATTTCGAAATATCGAGGTTGTTCATCACAAATTTTTTTTTTAAAAAAAAGAGTACAAACGAACAATTTGATTTGAAGGTAATTAGTTTTCAAACATTTACATGAAAATTTGATTTTTTTTTTTTTTTCAGTTGAGAACACGCTGCATAACACTTAGAAAATAGAAGTTGATGGGGGCTAGGTAGAGCAGGATCCAACTTGCATGCTGTTATTTTAATAACAACATGTATGCTGTAATTTAAGCAACAGTCAAGATTAAATCTTTTAAAAATCTCTCTCCATGAGAGCCACCTTGTCGAAATTCATCACCACTTTCATCTTTGTGTTTGCAAGAGAAGGCTCTTTACTAGCTTTGGGTAATTATCTTCAGTCGTTTACATAGAAGCTAACTTGGGTTGTGAACGGCACTGGTAAGTTCCCTCTTGGCTTGATCTGCCGGATTTGAAAGCTCAGTTGTTTGGGATGGGAGGCCTGATCTACCGGATCTTTAGTTGTTTACATGGAAGCTCACTCTTGGCCTTGTTTCTCAATGCTCCCAGTGTGAGAGAGAGAGAGATAGACGAAGAGAACTTACCGGTGGCGTAGCAACGGCAGATTCGATGTGCGTTGAGAAATGAGTTTGGGATGGGGGGCATTTTTGGAAGAAAAAAAAAGGCCAACAGTGATCACATGCGAGTCACGTGATCATTGTTCCACCAGTCAAAACGGCTTTAACTTACGGATTGGTCGAATTGCAAAAGTTTGAAAGTTTGGGAGGTCTATTGCAAAAATTAAAACAATAGAAGTCGAATTGAAAATCGCCCCAAACTTAGGAGGTAAAGTGTAATTTTCCCTTTTCTATTTCTTTTGTGTTTCGTTTTTGGGTTTGTTTTGTCTTCTTTTTAGATTTGATTTCAATAGTTATTTATAGGGCGAAAGTTTAGTTATTCTCTAAAGTTTTGTTTGTAGGAATCTCTAAGAGTAACGGTATTGAGTTTTCCGTCCATCTTTTGTTGTCTTTTGATTGTTTTTAGAGAGTAATTCATTGACGGACGTGGATGGGTTTTTCAGGCATATAGAATAGTTGTCATTATAGTAAAGACAGTAAATGTGATTGCATTTGGAAATACACTTGTAGCAAAAATGAAAAACCCCATAAATTACTGACCGGGTAGTGGTTAGATACGTGATTCACCGAAATTTGCTGTAGATCTGAAACGGATTGGGACAATAATATTCAAATATATTGTCTTGTAATAGTCCGATAAGCTATTGTGTGTGTCATAGATATTGTTTGGATTGTGAAGATTTCAAATTATATCTTTAGCATTGTATTAGGGGAGCAATTTGCCTTATTTGATTGTTATTTATTTTTTAAAGAAATACATTCAAATTTCATTGATAATAATCACAAGCATAAAGCTCTTACATTGCAGGATCACAAAGCCCTGAAAATGCAAATTATAGCCGAAGCTATAAGGATACAACATCACCTAAAACCTCCACTAACCTATGACTAATTTTCAGTTGAAATAACAGATCTGCATAAGACAGACGCAATCCAATACATAGGTAGCGCAAATTCCTCCTCGACCCAAAAGCCAGGATGAAGTTCATGTCCACAACTCGAAGGTTTGGACTAAAATTCACATCCACGACCTAAAAGATCTAAACCAAAGTTCGGTTCACATCCAAGTAGGTAGATCGAGTGGCCAAGCCTTATTACAAAACAGAAGCAAGAAAACCGAAATAAAATGTGGGCGAACCAAAGAGGTAGGGCCTTATTACAAGCAAATAACAGGAATGAAATGCATACAGGGAAAAAAAAACATGAACAAAGACAATACAAGAAAAATAAAACAAACGGAAACAGGCACACTCAGAGTGGATGCCGATTGTGCACTCGCTGGAAACCGACACCAGAATGGAACGATGGAAGCTCGACGCGGTGGGGACGTGGAAAAAGCCCAAAACAGTGGAAGGAGGGTGGCGAAACCGATCGCCAGCTGGCCGGAAAACCATCGCAGTAGGGGATGTTGAAGCTCATCGCTGGATGGGCATGAGGAAAGACCCAGCAACGGACAGTGGGCGGCAGAGCGGGCAGAGGAGATCGGCGGCGAACACAAAACAAAACTGGGGGGAGTTTGAAAGAAACCCCCAAAATCAGCACCCACACCGAGTGGCACATAAGCAAGGCTACAAGAACATCACAACAAAAACACAGCAAAAAAACAGAAAGGAAATGAGCAGAAAACAACCAGAGAGCCCCGCCAAGGACAAAAGCGGAACAAATAGGAAGGGGTGGCAGAGAAAGGGTAGGGAGGAGGCAACCCGGCTCAAGGACATTAAGTAAACTACTGGCACCCGGTGCAAGGGCAGGCGAGGGGGAGGAGGGAGGCAGCAAACAGTCATCCCTCCTCCCCTCACCATGGGGGAGGGGGTTTACCTGAGGTTGCGGCGCTAGAGAGAAAGTAAGAAAACCCTAAATACTATTTGATTGTTATATCAATGAAGAGATTGCGATTTTGCAAAAATAAAAGATATATTTTTAATAATTAAAAAGCTCTTTCACAGCAAAAAAAAAAAAAAAAAAAGAATTGGTGAAAAACTTTTAAAAACAATTTTTCTTTTTTTTTTTAATTTTTTCTAAAAAGCTATGTCAAGCTATTTCTAGCTATAAGTAAAAAGTACTATTTCATAATATAATCTCCAACAGGTTCTAAGAGCTTGTTTGAGATTGTGTTTGAGAAATAGAGCTTTCAAATCAATTTTTTTTTTTTGGCAAAAGTGCATTTTTGCTATTTTAAGAGTTTTTTAACCTTTAAAAGCGCTTTTAATTTTTTTTTTTTATTAAACAAGTATTTTCTTTAAAGAAACTTTTTGAGTGTAAAATGCACTTTTAGGCATTTCAAACGCAATCTCAAACAGGCTCTAAGTCCACTATTTCCTATTAACTTATACTTTTAAGATAATTGATGATGTAATATGATATCAAAGCAAAAATCTTGAGTTCTGAGTAATTCATTCTCATTCCAATTAAAAATTGTATATGTTAGATTTTATTTGTTGACAGGGAGTTTAAGCTCACAAATGAATAGAGAATATTGCTAAACTATCATTTGTTGGTCATTTAATACTAGTAAGAAAATAAAAATCATTATCCTTGTCCCATTATTGAATAGTAAAAAAAAATTATTAAAAATTAATAATAATAAATTAAGGCCCTACGCCACCCAAATAGTAGTCGTACTTAAGTCAACAATGATGTGAAGCTTTAGGGACATACCAAAAGCAGGTGTCCCTACCTCATAAGTGTGAAGCTTCTCCCTTGAACATTCAATACCTGAGTAATGATATATAGATATGACATTTTCTGTGCAGCTTTGCAAGAAGAGCTCGTCGAATAGCCTTATGATCAGTAGTAGATCGAGGAGATGATGGCAAGATTTCTTCCTTCTGTTTGCTTTATTTTACTCGTCTTGCTTATTTGCATGGAAACACAAGCTGGCCGTCTAGGCCCTACTCCTGATGATGAAGGTGGGTGTGTGTGTAAAGTTTTTGTTCATTTCCTTTCTTTCTTTCTTTTTTCTTTTTTGATGAATAACACAAAGAAGTACAAAGAATTTCTCCCTATTTTCATATTTGCAATATGCTTTTAGACAGCTTTGCATCTTTTTTGCAAGCTTTTAGCCCTTTAGTATTATATTATATATAGATAAGTACCCATTATTCATATTTCTCAACTCCAAGTAGAACTTTTTGCACGAAGCTTATAAATTTTTCTCCAACTCCAAGTAGAATCCAGGAAAGTTTTTAGGAGCTAAAAAACACTTGGCCCGAATCATTTCATGTTGGTGGAAAAGGAAATTTAAACATTAAAGCCTCAGCCAAATGAATTAGCTGAAGAAAGGAAATATGTATAATTAGGATTATAAATTGTGGTAGATTAAAATTTGATTTAATAAGAATTGGAATTGTAATTATTTAGGATGAATTTTGATCATTATTTTAAAATTGAAGTTCGTATCAAATTTGGGTGTTCTCTGCTTGTTTTGTTTTTTTAGTGTAATCTGTTTAAAAACTCTTATGTGTTAATAAAATTATCTACAAATTTATCTCCAAGCCCATGTTTGAAGCTAAAAGTTTAAGCTAAATTTAATTAATATTTTAATTTTTTTTTTTTTTACGTGTAGGTTTAAACTCAATTTTAATAGGTGAGATTCATATGTAAAGTCAAAAATATCATATTATATTACTATTTATTCTAAAAATGTGAATTTATAAAAAAATAAAAAATAAAAATAATCATTTAACTACTAATTTAAGGCTATTTAATCGTGAATTCTTAGAAACATGGGAGTATTTGTCGGTAATTGGAAAACCCATGATTCAATTACCTATTATCTTAATAGTTTAGAGTAACATTAGGCTTGTTTGCCAACAGTCGGGGCCGGCACTATAGCTGGAACGGCACTGTTCCAGCTACAGTGCCAGCAGCAAAAACTGACTTTTTACTCAATTTTTTTTTTTTTTAAAGCAATATTAAAAAAAAAAAAAGGAGGAGAAAGACGGGTGGACACCCTTTAATAAAATAGTGGCTCCGGTACCCATTTTGAGTAGTATGCCGATCTCAGTCCCACTATTGGCGAAGAGGGATCAGTTGCATTCGGGGTACCACCCCCTCAGCACTGTTTGGGTCCCCCGACCCCAAATGCCTCGATCCCTCTTTTACTGGCAAGGGTTGACCCATCTTTCCCTCCTTTTTTTTTTTTTTTTTATTATTATTTTTTTTATTTTTGCTTTAAAAAAATTAAAGTAAAAAGTCAATTTTTGCTTCTGGCACTGTAGCTAGAATAGTGCCGTTCCAGCTACAGTGCCGGCCCCGACTGTTGGCAAACAAGCCTATCTGGTCAGCTAAGGACAGAACTTGACTTACGTCAACGGACCATCACATCCACATGCTTACCAACAAAGGGAGAACTACACGCAGAAGTTATACCGTACTGCATCGTTCTCCGAGTGTTCTTCTCGGAAGGAGAGATAAGTTTTCCATATTTTATTACTAATTAAATAGTTTAATTATTAAATTTATAGAGTCATCTATCGACTTAATTATGAGAATTTCACATAAATTTATAAATTTAATAATTAATTTATAGGATGAAATAAGTCAGATATAAAAAAAATATTGACTAATAATATTTCCGGCAAAGCACTAGTTTTCTATAACCCAAGAAAGCTTGCATGCCCTTCTCTAATATGCCGGCACTTCGATGGTTGCATGGCAAATTGGTAAGCAAGTGGCAAGTCAAGCACAACTTCTTCCTCTAGACTCTAGAGGAGTTCCAATAAATGTCACACCTACTTATCTTTAGCCATTATAAATAAAATCTCTTTGTTTTTTCTTTAATTAAAAAAAGGAATAGGGGTGGAATTTAGACAGTAAAAAATTAAAAATTGTACCCATTTTCTTAAATTCAGTTGAACTATAGTTTGATTCAACCCTATATAAAAATTATCTTAAGGCTATTGAATCATTATGCTTGATGATAATATGGTCTGTTGTTTGAATTGTTAGTTAAAGGAACTCTAGGATTGTGAGGACAAATGGGGGATAAATACTACTTGTTGATTTGGGTGTTATTTTACTGTTGTCTATTTAAAAACTTTCTCAAATTAGGCCTTATGAATTCTTTTCTTTGGACATTTAATTTGTACATCGGTTTTTTGGAGAGAACGGCCGTTAAAATGCGTGTAAGAGCACTACTCACAGCAACTGTTTTTTATTGCTTTTTTGTTTTGTTTTTTTCTTTTTTGTATATATATATATATATATAATCTTAAACAATTTTCCTAAACATTGGGTAGGACTTTGAACTTCCTCATAGCTTTTCTATCAATTATTTTAGCCCAAAATATTTTTCTCCCCTCTTCTCTCATCTTTTTACTTCTATTAGGAATTCTATTGTTGTTGTCTTATCATTTAACATTATCCATAACTATTACCACATCGGAAAGTCTTATAGGGCAGGAAAGAGAAATGTTATGAGTCAATAAGTTCTTCATATTTTGTCCATATTTTTCTACAAATTTAATAGATCAACCATTAGATTTATATGGTTCACTATTGATTTATGTGTGGTCCACATAAATTCACACATCTAATTGTTAATTTATAAGATAAGATGTGCCAAATATGGAGAAAATATTGACCCAAATGCTAGGTGTTAATAAATTTCTCATATTTAACACATGTACTCTTACAAATTTAATAGATCAACTATTATATTTATGAGGTTTATAAAAATTCATAAATCTAATAGTTAATTAGTATATATATATATACACGTGCTTCTCACGTTGAAACATTAATAGTGGGCACTAACCCAGGATGTACGTAATTTACAATTTCGAGCTACAAATATATTCCTTGCAAACCAGTCAAAAGGCACTTGGAAGAAGAAAAAAAAACAAAAAAAAAAATTGATGAGGTTGGTGTATAATGCATGTAGTGGAAGCCCTTGGTGAAATAGCTACACAAGTGGGGAAGAAAGATTGGAATTTCAGTGTAGACCCATGCGTTAATGAGTCGAGCTGGGCAACACCCAAATCGGATTTGAGGCCATTGTACAACAATACTCTAATCTGCAATTGCCCAATCGCTGCTGGTGTTCGTGTATGTCACGTGGCTCAACTGTACGTACCCTTCGTTTCCCTTTTATTGAAATTGTGAACATGCAGATCAAGTTTTTATTCAACAAAAAGCAGAAAAGTACTTCAATTTTCTCTTATGCAAGTGAAAAGTACTTAAATTTGACTTATATTGGAAAGCAGAAACGCACTTCAATTTTCTTTTATGCAAGTGAAAAGTACTTAATTTTTTTTTAATAAATAAAAGTAATTAAATTTGACTTATATTGGATTTTTCCATTCATAATAAACAGAGTATATTATGTATTAAAGGGTTCTAATGGAAGTGTGAATAATCTTTTACCTATAATTATTCGTGTTACAGGTTCCTTCAAGGGCAGGATCTTGATGGTGTGCTTCCTCCTTCCCTGGTGAAGCTACCCTACCTAAAGAAGATGTAAGAAAGTCACCAACAATTTGTTCCTGAAAATTGATTTTAAGCTTCTAAGTTCTAATCTAACAGCCCACTTTCCTCTTGCTTGTAGTGACCTCAATCGAAACTACCTCACTGGTACAATACCACCAGAATGGGCTTCTACAAAGTTGGAATACCTGTAAGTTGGTGCTGAATTCATGTCTTATGTTAGCCGCTGAATGCTCTTTCTTATTGCGTTAACCTGATTCACTGCAGGTCAATTTCTAATAACAAGTTATCAGGACAAATCCCAAGCTACCTGGGAAGCATTACCACTCTTTTAATCCTGTATGCCCATATTGTATCTTTCTTGCTCACCCTTTTTTAATCTAGTAGAATGCATCATAGTTTGATTTACTTTAGCTGAGCTTTAATATTGATGAAGACTATATTTTCAGGAGCATAGAGGGCAATCTGTTTTCTGGAAGTGTTCCCCCTGAGCTTGGGAATTTGGTTAACCTGGAGAATCTGTCAGTGTTTCTTTTTCAATCCTTCTTTTCATTTTCAAATCAGATTTGATGATTCTTTTCTTAATTATCAATGATTTACTTCTTCAACTAACAATAATTTGAGCTGGTCTGAACTTCCCATTTGATGACTGCAGTATTCTTAGTGCTAACAATCTCACTGGAGAGTTGCCAAAAAATCTCACTAATCTATCCAAATTAATGGAACTGTAAGTGGTTGCAGCCATTTCTATACTTACAGTAATTTTATATATTTAATTGAAAAGCTTCAGCTTTCTATGTTATTCAGTCTTGTTTCCATTGTGGCTATATGCAGTAAAATTAGCAGTAACAACTTCACTGGAAAAATACCTGACTTTTTTCAAAGTTGGAAACAACTTCAGGAATTGTATGTGTTCCTTTTTTTTTTAATAAAATTCCTATAATGTTAAAATCTCTTCTAGTAGAATATTCAGGTGTAATCTAACCTGTTAGAATTGTGTTTTTAACAGAGAGATTCAAGCTAGTGGTCTTGAGGGGCCCATCCCCTCTAGCATTTCGGTCATGACTAGTTTAACTGAGCTGTAAGTTCTGCCTTGGAAGTACTCTTGGGTTGCATAATCTCTCTCGTATCACATGGTGATACGCAAATTAACAAGATGTCTTGCTTAAGACCCTAACAGTTATTAATAATGCAATTTGGTGCAGAAGGATTAGTGACTTACTTGGTGAGGGTTCTAAATTTCCAACCTTAAGCAGCATGACAGGAATGAAAAGATTGTAAGTGATTCTTTTTCTGTTAAATTTCAGATTGTAAGTGATTCTTTTTCTGTTAAATTTCAACAACTCAAATGATACAAGTTTATAGCAATTTTTCTTAGATGATGGCGGTTGACTTTGCAGGATGTTGAGGAGCTGCAATCTCTACGGACCAATCCCCGCATCTATATCAAACATGACAGAACTACAATTTCTGTAGTTCTTCTTTCCATTCTGTTCTCTCTTTTTTTTATTTTTTTGGTTTTTGTTTCATTTACTGAAATATTACTTAACTATATACATACAGATGTTTGGATCATTTCAATTAAGAACATTTTTTTTTTTTTTTTTTTAACTTAACTATATACATACAGATGTTTGAAGTTTTCTTTTCTCCTTTTTGTTTTTGGCTAGCATAAGTAGATTTGGCATATTCAAATTTAGGGACTTTGGGTTATCATGGTACTTTATTCTTAAAGCTAATTGTGAATAACTTCTAGAATTAAGATCATCTGCTGAAACTATCAAACCGAGGTGTAGTTTTGGAGTAAGATTAGTTTGAAAAAAGGAGTTGGAAACATCGTTCATCTCATGAATATGTAATAATTAATTATCTGCTTTCATCCTTTAGCCTTTGAAAAAAAATGATGATTGCTTCTAATCTTTACAGCCTACGCCTTTTAGAAAGCAGCTATCTAAGGTTGTCAACCCATACTCATTGTAGGAATGACAGCCATGACCCACCCCCTCCTACTCCTTTGGCCCATTGTGGCAGCTGTAGTGAGATACCTTTGAACATGCTCACTCTAGTTAGGCTGTCTATGGAATCTGTTCTAACCTACATATCCACTGTTATATGGGCATTCAAGTCTCTCTTTCAATTTTTTCTTCCTATATATTATGTTTCTAGACTCTATACTTTAAAATCTGGACATTTATGTCTCATTTCATAATCCTTCTTTTCTGTTATTATAACCACTAATTACTCGTAATATCCAAGCAGAGATCTCAGCTTCAACAGATTGGAAGGAAATGTTCCAGATTTTTCAGATCAAGATAGTTTGGAAGTCATGTAAGTGTGGAGTTAAAACCCTAAATCTAGCTCTATTGCAGAGAAGCTCAAATAAACAATTAAAAAGCAGCTTAAAGCACATAAATAATAATGATTTGGCTTATCTCCTATGTTTATAGGTGAAGATATGAGGAATTTCACTATCATAAAAGAGATTATATTGCTTATTGTTACCAATGCACATTTGTACTTATGTATCTATATATATATATCATCAGAAAGTATATTTTACTTTCAAATATTTCTCCTTTAGTAATGATATAAATAAGTGTTTAACTAGAGCGTGATTATGTTGCGCTTTGAACAGGATTCTTACAAGCAACTTGCTCAATGGGACTATTCCAGACTGGATCAAAGCCCGAGATAATCGCGAGTATATAATTCATCTTGAACTCTATTGGATATTTGCATGACATGTTTTCTTTTTCTGTTTCTCTTTTATTATTATTATTATTATTTTTATTTATTTTTTATTTTTTTAATAATGTTTCAGCACATATATAATCTTTACAGACCTCATAGTGTTCCAATATACATTGATTCATCTCTTGAACACTTTATGGTCAGTGGGAGATCTCCTTGAATCATATTGAATTGGTGAATTCAACCGATTTGGTACCAGCATAGATTTGCTTTTTGCACCATGTGACTGTTATTTGGAAACTGCATGTTGGCAATTAATTTTGAGTTGGTTACGGAAGTTTTCTGGTGTTAGCTTGAATTGACCGGTTTATCAAAACCTTTTCAAATATAATTTTTCTTTTCTTATGGATTTATAATGAGTTATTACTAAAAATACGTTTTTGTGCAGCCAAATGGATCTTTCTTACAACAACTTTTCAGAAATCCTTGCGCCACCTACTTGTCGAGAAACCCTGTAAGAACTTTTCTTATCATCTTAATCTTAATTTAAGTTTACTTGAGGTTTGCATACTTACCCTCTTCACAAGCTTTTAGTTTTTCAAAACTAACCAGGTTCTCATTTCATCAGGAATTTGTTTCAGAGCTTCTCTGGACAAGACAATTTGTAAGCTTCTAACTTGAAAACTTATAAGAAGAACCAATGTTTTTTGGACCTGGCTTACATCCTGTGGAAAAATAACAAGACATCTCATGTTATTTTAAACCTACGGCTACGGCCAAGATTAAGAGCATGTTTGAGATTGCGTATGAGAAAGAGATTTTAAGTCAAAAAGTGTTTTTTAAGCTTTTGTAAAAATACGTTTTAGCCATTTTTAGGCTTTTTGACATTAAAAAGCGCTTCAAATTTTTTTTACCAAACAGGTGTTTTTTTTTTTTTCTTTTTTTCAAACGAGCTTTTAGAATGTTAAACGCACTTTTCAGGTCCTCAAATGCACACCCAAAAAGGCCCTAAAACTTCCCCATTTTTAGTCCAAACGATGTAGTTTTAAAGGAAACTAACAAAAGTTTTCTAAACGCCATTTGCACCAAACGACCATTGTCCTGCACTTCCTTCTTCATCCACTTCCACTTTTTCTCTCTTTCTGTAAGTTCTTCTTTAAAATCTCTTTTTAGTACTTTCCTCTCTCTTTTTACTTGTTATCTTCCTCAACTCGGATAGTTTCAAAGCCTTAATTTTCTCTCTTCTCCATCTCTCTCCCATTTTAGACTCACTCCCACTTTAAATGAAATGAAAGATGTTGCCTCTCTCTGCAAAAACCAGGCTTTGTTTTGTGTTTTCTGCAAAACCAGTTAAACACTCTTATGGTTGCTGACAGGAGGGGTTAAAAGCTCACTACTTTGAAAGGAAAATATTTATTGTTTTGGTCCCTGAGGATTTTGTCCCTTTTGAGTGTCGATTTGGCTAAATTCATGAAGGGCGGGCTAATGCATCGGTCAGGTTTCTTTGGTATTGTAGAGTTGACCATTCCTCTTTCATGGCATTCATATGATTCGAAAAAATTATTAATCGAAGACATTGTTTGCACTGAAATGTTTCTATGGAAACTTCATTTTTAACGCTCAGACTTGTTCTATTTGACCTGCTGCTGCTTTGCTGAAAATAGTTAAGAAGAATTTGCAGAAAGAAAGTGGGAGTGGGTGAAGAAGGAAGAGGAGGACATGCAAACGAAGTTTAGAGAACTTCTGTTAGTTCCGTTAAAGCTATGTCATTTGGGCTAAAAAGGGGAAAGATTTAATCATAACTGTAGATTTAAAATAACAGGAGATGTCCTGTTATTTTTCTACAGGATGTAAGCGAATCCATGTTTTTTCTGTTTTTTATTTTGTATTTTTAGCTTTTATTTTGGAGAAGCATTTCCTTTTTTTTTTTTCATTCTAATTTTGCTAAGTTCACACTTCTTTCTTGTACGATGCTAATTAAGAACACTCGGCGGCAAGTGCCTGGAGCCCTATCCATGCTCAAAAGGTAATTGTACTACCTTATTCAAATTATGAGGTGTATGCTTTAAAACATTTCATATTGTTATTGGCAACTGAGTAAATGGAACAAGAGATAATTAATACATAATTTCCTTTTTTGTTCTGCAATGATTGCTTATGTTTTAATTTATTAAAAAGCTGCTATTTTTGTTTCTGGGTAGATCGGTACTCATTGCATATAAATTGTGGTGGAAGTACAACCACTATTGGAAACATAGAGTACGAAGGGGATCAAAGTCAAGCAGGTCCAGCAAACTTTGTTCCTAACACTGCTAATTGGGGATTCAGTAGCAGCGGAAATTTTTGGGATGTCAGCAGAACCTCAGATCAATACATAGCGAATAATGTGTCAATACTAAGAATGACTAACTCTGGATTATTCACGAGTGCACGACTCTCTCCTCTTTCTCTAACGTATTATGCACGTTGCTTGGCAAATGGAAATTATACTGTGAAACTATACTTTGCAGAGATAGTATTTAGAGACAACAGATCTTTTTATAGTCTTGGAAGACGGATATTTGATATTTATATCCAGGTATGACGTCATATTTGTTCTACTTTATACATAGAGCACAATTTTATTGATTTAATTTGTTACAGGAAAAATTGGTGTGGAAGGATTTTGATATTCAACATGAAGCACAAGGTGTTGATACAGCAGTTGTTAGGAAATTTAAGGCAGTTGTGAGGAATAAAGTCTTACAAATCCGCTTTCATTGGGCTGGGAAAGGGACAACAGCTGTCCCAAAGAGAGGAACATATGGTCCTCTCATCTCAGCTATCTCTATTAAAGCTGGTAACCATTTCTTGGAGTCCGAGAATCTTTTTACTTGCCAACGTTTTTCATACTTATTAGATTGATGAACAATAAAAGCATAGCACAACATAGTTGGGGTAGAACCCATGGTTATTTGCTGTAAAAGTATTACCCAAAACAAGATTCAACTGCATAATCGTCTTTATACTCCTCCTCTGATATTCGTGTGTTTGAACCATCCATTCATATCTTGTTTTAGGTTGGTCCACCTATATCTTTCTATATGGTACTACTGGTATTCCAGGATGCAACTTTATAATCTGTTTACTTTACCATTTTTCTCTTCTCCAGATTTCAGCCCCCCTGACTACAAGATATTCATTGTTGTTGGAGCTGTAGTATCAGCGCTTTTGCTCATTTTTATGATCTTAGGCATTCGGATGTGGATCAAGAAACGAGGAAGGATATCAAGGGAAAAAGGTAATCATATGACCTGTTAAAGTAATAATTAAGTGATTAAATTTACTTCTTCCTATCAACTTAAGCTTTTGGGATAATTGGTAATTTAATATAGTATCAGAGCCAAAGGTTCTATGATCGAGCCTTGACTTCGTCAAATCACCCCCCATTTAAATTAAATATTCTACGTGTTGTGCCTCACCTATTAAAAGGGAGTTTGAGCCCACAGGTGAGAGAGAGTGTTAAAGTAATGATTAAGTGATTAAATTTACTTCTTCCTATTAACTTAACCTTTTTGAGATAACTGGTAATTTAATATGACCAAATCATACTGAACTATGCGATCACTGCTTTTTGACAAAATCTAAATGAAGGCATACTTACATGAGAGATGGATGACTTGAGATCACTAAGTTGAGTAAATGTCTAAGAAGGACCTATATTTTTAAAAAAAAAACAAAGAAAAAAAAAAGTGAGAGATAAAATATTATGGATTTCATTTAACTCTCTTTTTGAAATGTCATCTAAATTATCTTACCATAATTGTTGAGAAGAACAAAAAGGCAAATCTCTTGGTAATAGGGACCTATGAAGTTCCTCTCTTTTAAATTTTTTTTTTTTTGATTCCCAATACACCTGTAATTGGTAAAAAAAAAAAAAAGAGAAACCCGAAATCTTTTAAAAACTTGGGGTTTATGTGGCTGACCAACTGCAATATGGTACTTTCTCACTGCTTTTGTTTGGTCACATTCTATCTGGCATCTTCTAAGTAGTCGATGGATACAACAGTACTGATTAAAAAATTAATCATATCATTTATAAGATGTAATGTGACAATAGGCTCACCTTTTCATTCCTTTTGACAGAGCTGAGAGGATTAGATCTACAAACTGGTTTTTTCACCTATAGGCAAATCAAAGCAGCCACTAACAACTTTGATGCTGCAAATAAGATTGGAGAAGGTGGTTTTGGATCTGTATACAAGGTATCCCACAACATCATCTTCCTTCAATTTTAGGATATCTATTTTCTTTTTCTTACTTATCCATTATACCAAGAGGCGTCTAATTCAATAATGAATCCATACCTGAAGATGTATATTTTCCTATTTCTGATGCAGGGTATACTGTTAGATGGTACTATAATTGCAGTTAAGAAACTTTCTTCAAAATCAAAACAAGGAAATCGTGAATTTGTGAATGAAATAGGAATGATTTCGGCTGTACAACACCCAAATCTTGTTAGATTGTATGGATGTTGTGTTGAGGGAAATCAACTATTCTTGGTATATGAATACATGGAAAACAATAGCCTGGCACGTGCTTTCTTTGGTAAGCCTGAGGTTTTCACTTTAGTATTTTATGTTGACTGTCTTTTGCTTATGAGCTTAAAACTGATAATGGCCTCGATTAAGAACTAAGTTGATGAGTTCCCCATTGGACAATCTACAAAATCTATAGGTCCGGAGGAATACCGCTTAAATTTGGACTGGCCTTCAAGACAAAAAATATGTGTTGGCATAGCAAGAGGTTTGGCTTTCTTGCATGAGGAATCAGCAATAAGAATTGTTCATAGAGACATCAAAACTACCAATGTGCTATTGGATAGAGGCTTTAACCCAAAGATTTCTGACTTTGGTTTGGCCAAGCTTGATGAAGAGGAAAACACCCACATCAGCACGCGAGTCGCTGGAACAATGTGAGCTACCTTTTTCCCTCTTTTCTTCAATATGTAGTCTTTTTGTGATTTTATTCTTCCGTTTCATTTGCCTCCCAAGTTATTGACCATTAGAGAAAAAGGAAAAAATATTTATTGATTTGTATCTCTATGAGATGCTGCCCTAAAGTGTGACGACCCGCTTAATAAAACATGACTAAAAATTTTTCTTTTAAAAACCAATAACCCACAACAAACGGATTGTCACAGTGGCATGGCGATACTGTAGTATGCCACGAACCCATGCATTAACCTGATTGACAATATCATAAGTCTCACAGAGCTATATGCATCGTTCATGATTCATCAGAGTTCACATCCTTACAGCGGAATATAAATATTATAAGACATAACATAACACATTAGAGCTGACAAATACCTCTAAGTGATTAAAGCTTACATACAAAAGAATGGCTATACAGAAGTGTCACATACGACACGAGCCATATACAAAATAACAATGCCTAAACATATACATGAATGCTCTACAAAAGAGGGCTATCAACTAGTCCTACAAAATAAACACCCAATGTGTCCAGGCCTCAGGCACCGTGGTAACTAAGATACATAGCCACTGGATCATCATCTAGGGTCCCTGTACCTGCATCAACAACATCGTCTGCACCATGGGAATTACCACCATCTATGATGCAGGTAGCTTTTATGAGCCCGCCGTCTCCATAAAAATAGAGACGCTCAGCAGTATAGAACTCATTAGGCTTTCAAAAAGAATCATCATTTGAAAACATACTAGATCAGTTGTGAAAGTATACGTAAGCCCGATCTTTCACTCTCGGAACATGCGCATACTAACCCATCTAACTTTATACGTACTTGCACATTATATAGCTTAATAATAAAACATATGAAAAGTCACCATGTATCATCTATCCATAACGATATACATGCGCACGGTTCCATCTCCCTTCTCGTATGCATACCGATACGTCTAGCATAAAAATCATCATATGCAACAATGCAAGCATCATATATCATCATCATCATCATAACATTCATATGCCATGCAAGCTCATGCTCATCATTGTCATTCTTATTTCTTGTTTCACTGTGTACCATTAGTCCCTGTCCTTACTCTGCTTGCCGCTACTTGTGTCATCTACAGAGTAAGGTCAATCCTTGTTTTGCTTGCCCCTACTTGTGCCATCTACAAAACAAGGACCGTTCTTACTTTGCTTGCCGCTACTTGTACCATCTACAAAGTAAGACCAGTTAGCTTTCCTTTAACATCATTTGTCTCTGTCCTTACTCTGATTGCCCCTACTTGTGCCATCTACAGAGTAAGGCCAATCCTTGTTTTGCTTGCCCCTACTTGTGCCATCTACAAAACAAGGATCGTTCTTACTTTGTTTGCCGCTATTTGGGCCATCTACAGAGTAAGACCAGTTACCTCTCCTTTAACATCATTTGTCCCTAACCTTACTTTGCTTGCCGCTACTTGGGCCATCTACAAAGTAAGGCCGATTACCTATTCTTTAATATCATTTGTCCCTAGCCTTACTTTGCTTGCCTCTACTTAGGCCATCTACAAATTAAGACTAATTACCTTTCCTTTATCATCATTTATCCCTAACCTTACTTTGCTTGCCGCTACTTGGGCCATCTACAAAGTAAGACTAGTGACCTTTCTTTTAACATCATTTTCATACAATCATATGCTATCATAACTCATATCATAAAATCATAGAATCATGTCGTAAACCATACGAATCATCGAAATACTCATGATAACATAATCATCACATTATCTTGCAAATCCATAAAAGCTTATAGAAACATTACATCAAACATTCATCCAACATATCTCATAGAACATCACCAACAATCATAGTATCTCAAAACATCATACATCAATCGTTCAAGCAAAACATCTTTTATACTTTAAAAATAGTACATTGTGCCCAGTAAGTAAAATACTTACCTTTTTCGCTTGAGTACCCTTCGGTGGATTCTTTTCTCAACCGCAATGCACCTAAGCATTTACATAATAAACATATAATTAAGCTTTATTCTTAACTTAACAATTCACACTCTATAAAGATACTTGAGCACTACAAGTATCACGCTCCATTAGCTAATGGATTAATTATCTAATAACTTAGTTACATTGAACTATGATTCTACATTATAATATATTAAATCACTAAATCTTGAGGCATATACATAGACTCTAGGTTAAGCATTACACTTAACCCATAATTGTTATTCTCTTCTAAGCCATTTAATCTAGCAATTTACCCAAAACTTTATAATTCTCATAACACTTACAATAATCATTATGATTTTATTATGACATATTAGACCCTAAACCCTATAGTTATCAATTTCCATGGAACCCATGAAAATCTAGGATTAATTAACGCTTGAAATGTAATTAAGCCATTCAAACAAGATTGCTATTGTTCATATACCTAAAGCCCCAAATTAATTCAAACCATATAAAATTAGGGTTTATGTCCATATTTTACCAATAAGTAAAATTGGAGTTTCGACCCATTAATAAAATAACCCAAAACTTGAATAATGCATAACAATCCACTACACACAAAAATCCCAAGCTAATTTTAGGAATTAAGCTTCTAATTAAAATTTCCCAATTTTTGGACCTAATTAGAAATTCCCCAAATAAACATGCTTTCAAGCTTGATATACAATGGGTAGAACAAAACCTTAAAGAGAAACTAAAAATTCAACCATATAACAAAATCCCCAAAATTCCTTTCAAGAACCCTAGTTTTTGGACCTAAAGAAATCCCTAATAATTCATGTCATTTTCGTTTCCTATAATCAATGGGTAAGATGAAATCACAAAGAAAAGCTTTAGCATTTACCATTCAAGCTTCCATGGCCAAAATCCCCCTTCAAATTCGTCACTTCCCTTTTCTTTTCTTTTTCTTCTTTCTTCTTCTCCTTCTTCTTTCTCTTTCTTTCTCCCAGCCAGCAGTACCTCTCTCTCTCTCTCTCTCAATCTGCAGCTCTTTCTCTCCCAATCTAGGCCGTGTGTGTGGGTGTGTGGAAGGAGAAAGAGTGAGGGAAAATGGGAAAAAAGGGGGCGGCTGCTGTGTGTGTGCGTGAATGGGGGTGAGGGAGAAAGAAAGAAAGGAGGAAAAGAAAGAAAGGATGGGGGAAAAGTGGGCTGCTGCAGGGGGCCCACCAAAAGACTTGTATTATTATTATTTTTTTGCATTTTTCTTTTAAAACTAAGGAGATAAGGTATCTCCAATGGCCAATGAAAATTTGACATGTGGTATAGGATAAGATTCTATTTCTATTTTAATGCCCCAACTATTTAGAATTGCAAGATTTACCCCTACCATTTATTTCAACTACAATTTACCCATACATATAATTATTTACCACACTAGGACTTATTATCACACTAACATTATTATTAGTTAATCTCTTTATCACTTTAAACTTGTATTACATAAGTATATCATCATTAAATAATATTGCTATTATATTATTATCTCACAAATATTGTTATTATTATATCTATTATTCTAAATCATCTCATGTGCAATTTTATCATATTAATAATAAACTTAATAATTATCTAAGGCGTTACAAATACACTTAGCTAAAAGGTCATAAAACCCTATTTCTATGCATTTTGGATTCTAAGAAAATGTTCTGCACAAGTGACAAATGTTCGGTCATGGAGGCGAACGTTCAGCCAGAACTAGGGAACGTTCGGGCAGTGTCCAAAATGCCAGGTTTTGGGCTTCTATCGTAATGTCACCATGTTAAAAACTACTAATAAGGCTCTAAACATTCATATACATAGTAGGGCATAATATACAAGAAAAACTGAGAAATTAGTGAGTGTTTCCAAAACGTTTGAAAACTACTCTTTTTCTTCCAAGCGGAAAAATGGTTCACAAGTTATGATACTTTCAAAACTTTGAAGAAGGCAAGGATAATAGCAAGACAATATGAAAGCTTAGTGAAAGTTCAAGAGTTACCTTGAAGATAGCAAAATCTCCCCCAAAACTTCCTCATTCCTTTCTAAAACTCAACTCTCACTTTGGGGTTAGAGTTTCTAGTGCAAAGGGAGGCTAAGGGACAAAGGGATGAGGGGGAGTGTCTTATTATGCAGATGTGGAGAATGAGTTAAAAATGCTTTTAAGACCGTCTTGGAACGTTCGGTACTATTGGCGAACGATCGGTGTATTATTGCATAGTGGTTCTAGGGTTGCAGGTGGAATGTTTGGTCAATACCCAGAGTATCAAATTTTGGTCAATGGACATTCGATGTGGTCCCCTGCCGAACATTTGCACTAAGGACATGGTCAAATGTTTAGTGTGGTCCCCTACTGAACATTCAGCCATAAAGTTAAATTTCGTTTTTATGGCTAATTTCAAGTGTAAGCTTGGTTTAAGGTTAAGGCACGCTTGTGATTAAAAAAAATAGTTTTCTAGGCTTAAGTGCAATGGGTGATTTTGAGATAATTAATACTTGGAAACTTGAGGCATCACAGGTCGTGGGATCATCGAAGCATGTGATCGAAGCCGCCTTGAAGAACATACAATTTACCGTGTCGAGAAACTATTCTAACACTAACTAACTAGTTAATTTATGTTAGTGTGTGTGTATATATACTAAATTATATGATCACATGATCTAAATTCGAATGATAAGTTTTTACTT
This sequence comes from Corylus avellana, assembly GCF_901000735.1. Taxonomy (NCBI): domain Eukaryota; kingdom Viridiplantae; phylum Streptophyta; class Magnoliopsida; order Fagales; family Betulaceae; genus Corylus; species Corylus avellana. The sequence continues at coordinate 23,205,027 of NC_081542.1, forward strand.
GTGACTAAAACAAACACATTGGTTACTTCAATACTAATCACTTAATTTGATAATATATGAATTACATTGTCATTATATTTATATATTAACATACAATACATTAAATAAC
>NC_081542.1:23205235-23223740 GCF_901000735.1 Corylus avellana
AGAATCATGTCGTAAACCATACGAATCATCGAAATACTCATGATAACATAATCATCACATTATCTTGCAAATCCATAAAAGCTTATAGAAACATTACATCAAACATTCATCCAACATATCTCATAGAACATCACCAACAATCATAGTATCTCAAAACATCATACATCAATCGTTCAAGCAAAACATCTTTTATACTTTAAAAATAGTACATTGTGCCCAGTAAGTAAAATACTTACCTTTTTCGCTTGAGTACCCTTCGGTGGATTCTTTTCTCAACCGCAATGCACCTAAGCATTTACATAATAAACATATAATTAAGCTTTATTCTTAACTTAACAATTCACACTCTATAAAGATACTTGAGCACTACAAGTATCACGCTCCATTAGCTAATGGATTAATTATCTAATAACTTAGTTACATTGAACTATGATTCTACATTATAATATATTAAATCACTAAATCTTGAGGCATATACATAGACTCTAGGTTAAGCATTACACTTAACCCATAATTGTTATTCTCTTCTAAGCCATTTAATCTAGCAATTTACCCAAAACTTTATAATTCTCATAACACTTACAATAATCATTATGATTTTATTATGACATATTAGACCCTAAACCCTATAGTTATCAATTTCCATGGAACCCATGAAAATCTAGGATTAATTAACGCTTGAAATGTAATTAAGCCATTCAAACAAGATTGCTATTGTTCATATGCCTAAAGCCCCAAATTAATTCAAACCATATAAAATTAGGGTTTATGTCCATATTTTACCAATAAGTAAAATTGGAGTTTCGACCCATTAATAAAATAACCCAAAACTTGAATAATGCATAACAATCCACTACACACAAAAATCCCAAGCTAATTTTAGGAATTAAGCTTCTAATTAAAATTTCCCAATTTTTGGACCTAATTAGAAATTCCCCAAATAAACATGCTTTCAAGCTTGATATACAATGGGTAGAACAAAACCTTAAAGAGAAACTAAAAATTCAACCATATAACAAAATCCCCAAAATTCCTTTCAAGAACCCTAGTTTTTGGACCTAAAGAAATCCCTAATAATTCATGTCATTTTCGTTTCCTATAATCAATGGGTAAGATGAAATCACAAAGAAAAGCTTTAGCATTTACCATTCAAGCTTCCATGGCCAAAATCCCCCTTCAAATTCGTCACTTCCCTTTTCTTTTGTTTTTCTTCTTTCTTCTTCTCCTTCTTCTTTCTCTTTCTTTCCCGCAGCCTGCAGTACCTCTCTCTTTCTCTCTCTCTCAATCAAGGCCGTGTGTGTGGGTGTGTGGAAGGAGAAAGAGTGAGGGAGAATGGGGAAAAAGGGGGGGCTGCTGTGTGTGCATGAGATGGGGGGTGAGGGAGAAAGAAAGAAGGAAGGAAAGAAAGAAAGGATTGGGGGGTGGGCTGCACGTGGGACCCACAACATAAAGCTTTCCTTTTGTAATTTTTCTTTTTTTAAAAAAAACTCTCTTTCTATTTTTAAAGCCCCCAACTATTTAAAATTGCAAGATTTACACCCCACTACTTATAATTCATATTTCACCCTTACCATTTATTCCAACTACAATTTACCCATACATATAATTATTTACCACACTATGACTTATTATCACACTAACATTATTATTAGTTAATCTCTTTATCACTTTAAACTTGTATTACATAAATATATCATCGTTAAATAATATTGTTATTATATTATTATCTCACAAATATTATTATTATAATATCTATTATTCCAAATCATTTCATGTGCAATTTTATCATATTAATAATAAACTTAATAATTATCTAGGCGTTACATAAAGTAAACGTGAACATAGAAACATTGAAAGTCTCTGCATATCAGAAATGTCTTTATATGGAACATGAGATAGACGTACTAGATTAAGTGGTTGGTAGGATTTTTATATGTCAGTTGTTTGCATTTGCAACGCAACCATGCTTACAGAGAAATTCGTAGCTACATCAATTATCAACCAATATTCAAGCGGTTAAAATGTCTAAACATGAAATGTACTATTCATATGTTGTAGTTATTGTATTCCCCAATACTAGATGCATTAAAGAAAAATAAAAATTTCAGGAAAGAAAAAAAAAAATGTAGGAGAAACTATGTTTATTCAACCTCTAAAATAAAAGCTAGCCCTAAACAATGACTCCCTCTAAAATCAAGAAATAAACAATTCAGAGAAATTTGTGCTCAATTATTCTATCATCCTTCACTCTCAAAATCAATGTGTGTATATATATATATATATATGTCTCTCAAAAACCAATGTTTCCCAAGGGAAAAAAGAAATTACTGAGTTCTTGTGGAATCTAAGATCCAAAACCCCTTAAACTTGTGCTCAGTGACCTACCAAACAACTTGAGTGGCTAAAGTTACATTACTAAATCAGTTCCCTACTTGCAATGTGCAAAGATAGTGGCATGTTCTTTTTCCCCACCGAGAAAAAATTTCTGTATATTTAACATAATGAAATTACCACTTAAGCCTAATAGCTTTATTTATTGAATAATTGCATGCTGAATGAAAATGAAATATGATTTGGTACCTAAGTTTCTCCTTTTTTTTTATTATTATTATTTTTTTTTATCTTTATCTTTCTAATTTACCTAAGTTTCTCTTGATGCTTAACTTTGTTGAATATGAAAGATTGAAGCTTTATATGAGTGAGTGTGATCTTTATTTTTTATTTTTATGATAATTCATACTAGCAATCTAAGTCATAAATAATCTTCATTTGTAGAGGATATATGGCACCAGAATATGCATTATGGGGTTATTTAACCTATAAAGCAGATGTCTATAGCTTTGGGGTTGTCGCAATGGAAATTGTTGCTGGAAAAAGCAACATGAAATATCGACCAAATGAGAATTGTGTATGCCTTCTAGATTGGGTAAGATTGATCTTTTTCTTTAATATATGCTACTATAAATAACGTTTGGAGGCCTAGCTGCTCTTTTGTCCCTTTCCACTGAATTTGATCATCCTAATCTCTTACTCTAGCCTCAAGCAACAAAATAAACTAACATATGTTGATTTGGCTTGTTCACTTCACACTTGAGTTTAGCTAATTGACATTTTTTTTTCTATCCCAGCATTATCCGACTTTGTTCATATGGCAGTGTCATTCAGTCCTTGGATATTATTATTATTGTTTAAGAAAAAAAAAATTGTTGATTGACACTGTCACGCCAGCAGGGTGGGATAATAATGGGATAAAAAGAGTGATTTCTAGCGGTGCTCAATTTTTTTCTATGCGTACAGCTGCTTATTCTTTCATTGATTTGTTACTTTTCATTTCCATTCTCTTTTCTATGCTTATTATAGGCACTTGTTCTACAACAAAAAGGTAATCTAATGGAGCTGGTGGATCCACAGTTGGGTTCCGAGTTAAACGAGGAAGCTATTAGAATGATCAAAGTAGCTCTCTTATGCATTAATCCATCGCCATCACTTAGACCCACCATGTCTGCAGTAGTAAGCATGCTCGAAGGCCAAACCATTGTTGATGAAGTTACCATTGATTCAAATATATATGGCGGTGAATTGAGGTCTAGTGCCTTAAAAGACCAGTTTGAACAACTCCAACGAGCACCAATGAGCACAAGTGGAGCAGAGAGCCTTCTGTATTCATCAGAAGCAACATGGGTTGGATCTTCTTCTACATCTGGCCAAGATCTCTATCGAGTTAATCTTGATTCTCAGTAATTTCAGCATACTGAGAATTATGAATAAAAGAATTTCAGCATACTACTCATTACATTATGAGAGCTAAACACAATATATATATATACTATGGACATACCCTTTTAGTTGTCTTTGCTTACCTTGCTCAAGAAAAGTTGTGCTTTTTAGACTGCATTTACTTATAATAATTTGATGTATTTCATTCTTATGTTTTTGTGATTGAAATCATATTTTCTACTTGGAAAAAAGATAGCATTGATAAATTATCACGTATTATAAAAAAAAGGTATGTTACACAACCATATTTTTTATAAATTTAATAAATCAATCATTAGTTTTGTGGACTCATATTGACTCCACATAAATTCAATGGTGAGGTTTTTAGTAATTTTTTACTTGAAAAAAAAAAATGGAATATGAATGGTCGTTCTATTTTATTAGAAATTTTATTATTATTTATTATTATATAAATTTTGACTTAATTCTAGTGAAAGCGTCACCAAATAAAAGACTATAAATGGTCATTCTATTCTAACTGTAATTCCCATTTCTATTCTTAAAACGCGCTAAAAAGAGACAACTGGAAGATTCATGAACAATTTTCATATACTTGACTATTGAAGTTGCTTATGAACTTTGTCAAGCAATCACATGCGCTGATCTTTCTTGCGACAGACATTCTCTCCAAGTGTTGGGGATGGTTTAAATTGCGACTTTGAATTTGTTTTCTTTTGGAAACGGACAGCGAGGTCTAACACACTGTAATCATTTGAAATGATGGCTCAAACTAAAACTCTTTTTTTGATATCATATTAAGAGCTTGTTTTCTTCTTCTCAAACATGTGAAATACAAAATTTAAATAATTAGGTGAATTATATAGATAATGTTCGAACTCAAAACTTTGCTTTAATGCCATATTAAAAACTTGTTTATGATTGTATTAGAAAATAAAGCTTTTACATTTATAAAGAGCTTTTTTTCTTTTAAATAAAAAAAAATAAAAATTCATTTTTAAGCTTTCTCAAAAGTGGATTTGTATCCCAACGTATTTTAATGATAAATCATTGATTATTATCATCTGACTAATCAACATACATTTGTTAAGAATTTGATTAGTGTATGTTTATATCCTATTAGAAAATGCATGAAAATTCACCTTCAATGCATCATTTGGAAATAAATTATCACCGACTCAATCTCTAAAAGTGTGTCATGTGTCCCTTAACATGTTAAAAACATTTTTTTTTTTAAACACATTATTTTAAAAAATATTTACTTCTAACATGTTAAAACACCAGACTGAGTTGAAGGAAGTTTTATTAGAAGAAATTTACTTATTACGACACGCTAAGAGAAACACGATAGTCTTAAACACGAAGTTTTAAGGAAATTTCTATCCGACCTTTTAATTTTTTGAAATGTGGTAGTTTATAGAGTAATCAAAGAGTCTATAGTAAATGGACATGGCCTGGGTCACACGGTTGTCCCATGTAGACTACGTTTCCTTTTTGCCTTTCTTTCTTTCTTTCTTTCTTTCCTTGTTTAATTCTATACTAATTTGCTGGCCTTGACCAGCTTGCTTACTCAAGTCAAGAAGCCATTAAATTGGTTTGAAGGTCCAAATCCCACCAACCATTCTACCTCAGGCATTGAAGGGGATATAGCAAGCTCGTTTTGCAATATTACATTATTCATATATTGCACGTTTCAAGATGTTGGGGGTGGTCCCTCTTTATGTGGGGACCAACCCACGTGGACTAGTAAACAAAAGGGTTGCTACCCTTTTGTTTACTATATAAAAGGAACACACCTACGTGTGTTTAGGTGAGACTAAGAGACAAAAAGAATAAAGAGAAGAAAGACGCGCCGCACGCCGTAGAGAGAGAAAGAAAAAGAAAAAGAAAGAAAAAAAGGTTACGCCTTTTTCACATCCGTCAGAGATTGGAAGGTCGTTTGTGGTTCGATCTTAATGCAATTTTTGAGTGTTGCTCCTGACGACGAGTGCTACGTATTGACTGGTGTCAATCGTTGGAATTCCTATCCAATCGCTTGGTTGCTAATACCTACTTGGGGAGATCTTTCTTTATTCTTGTTGGAATCCACTGTAGGGTGATGAATTTATGTTTAATCCAAGAATGCATGTATTCTTGATGTGGTGATAAACTCTAGATATTTCTCTAGAGAAGACAATTGTAAACTCATTATTGTTGATAGTGGAAGATTTAACTGAATTAGGTTCCGTGGTTTTTACCTTCGCATTGGAGGTTTTTCTACGTAAAAATCTTGGTGTCTTGCTTGTGGGTTTGCTTGATTATTATTTTGTTACTATGCTACTATTTAATTTGCACAAAAAGGGGTAGATTAATTCCGCTGAGCATCTGAAATTGGTGTTCACCCCCAACAAGTGGTATCAAAGCCTTTCGTTCATTGTTCGTGTGAAGTTCTTGTATGAATTAAATGGAAGAGTCATCTAATAGCATAGTTAAACTTACAGCTTCCAATTATTCAATTTGGAGGACAAGGATGGAAGATATTTTGTATTGCAAGGAATTGTTTGACCCCATTAAGTTGAAAGGTGTCAAACCAGTTGCTGCAACCAATGATGATTGGAAGAAATTGAATAGGAAAGCCGTTGGATATATTAGGCAGTAGGTTGATCAAAGTGTCTTTCATCATGTAGCTAAAGAAGTTGAGGCTTATGGTCTTTGTTAGAAGTTAGAAAGTCTTTATGAACGAAAGACTGCTCAAAACAAAACCTTTGTGATAAAAAGGCTTGTGAATTTGAAGTACAAAGATGGGGATACTGTTACGGAGCATTTGAGTAATTTTCAGGGAATGTTGAACGAGTTGTCTACCATGAAACTTGCACTAGATGATGAGGTGCAAGCATTACTTGTGTTGAGTTCTTTGCCAGACAGTTGGGAAACCTTGGTGGTGTCGCTCAGTATTTCGGCTCCCAACGGTGTGATAACTATGAGTATGGTAAAAGACAACATGTTCAATGAAGAGGAAATAAGAAAAGAACAAGGTATTTCTTCTCATTCAGAGGCACTTGTTATAGAAAGGCGGGGGAGAAGTAAAGGCAGAAAACCTCACAGGTATGGCAGTCATGACAAGTCAAGAAGAAAGTCCTATTTAAAAATAGACATAAAATGTTTTCACTGTGAAAAGCCTGGGCATATAAGAAGAGATTGCAGAAAGTTTAAAAGGGAACAGTTGAAAGGAAAAGACGAAGAACGTCAAAAAGAAAAAGACATTGCAGCAGTTGCATCTGATGATGATGAGATATTTGCTTTTGATGAAGCTTATGCTAATCTCGCATGTGATGAATCTATGTGGGTAGTTAATACAGCAGCATCTTTTCATATTACTCCACATAGAGATTTCTTCTCTTCCTACACCAATGGTGATTTTGGTTGGGTCAGGATGGGAAGTAAAGCAAAGTGTAAAGTTGTGGGCATGGGAGATATACAGTTAGAAACCAGCATTGGGTGCAAATTGATTCTCAAGGATGTCAGACATGTTTCTGAAATGCGCTTCAACCTGATTTCTACTGGGAAGCTTGATGATTAAGGCTACCACAATTACCTTGGAGGTGGACGGTGGAAACTGAGCAAGGGTTCTCTTATCTTAGTCAGGGGAAAGAAGACCAACACTCTCTACAAGACAGCTGCAAAACTAGTCAATGGAGATGCGATTATTGTTGAGAATGAAAACTCCACTGAGCTATGGCACAAGAGGCTTGGTCATATGAGTGAGATGGGACTTCAGATTCTCGCCAAGGAACAGCTCCTACCTAATAATAAAGGTACATCACTAACGCTCTGTATTCATTGTCTTATTCGAAAACAAAGAAGAGTTTCATTTCAAAAATCCTCTTCATCAAGAAAGTCTAATATTCTTGATTTAGTTCACACTGATGTCTGCACTATGAACACTAAAACTCTAGGTGGTGCTCTTTATTATGTGACTTTTATTGATGACCACTCTAGAAAGGTATGGGTGTTTGCTTTGAAAACCAAAGATCAGGTATTGAGTGTGTTCAAAGTCTTTCATATGAAGGTTGAAGAGAAATGGGAAGGCAGTTAAAATGCATCCATGCAGACAATGGTGTTGAATACAAAGGACCGTTTGAAGTGTATTGCAAAAGCTATGGCATCAGGCTTGAGAAAACTGTACCCAAGACTTCGCAGCATAATGGTATAGCAGAGAGAATGAACAGAACCATATGTGAGAGAATCAGGTGTATGCTCTCTCATGCAAAATTGCCTAAACATTTTTCGGGTGAGGCAATGAGGACAGCAGTTGACTTAATAAATCTTTCTCCTTCAGTTCCTTTGGATAGTGACATTCCTCTAAGGCTTTGGATAAGGAAAGATGTTTATTTTGAGCACTTAAGAGTGTTTGGCTGCGGGGCATTTATCCATATTCCTTGAGATGAGAGGTCAAAGCTTGATAGCAAAGTCAAGCAATGTATCTTCATAGGTTATGCGTACGAGGAGTTTGTTATAGACTGTGGGATCCAGTTAATAAGAAAATCATACGAAGCAGAGATGTCGTATTCTTTAAAGATCAAACCATTGAAGACTTGGATCAGAAAAAGGCAGAGTCTGTCAGTGAATACCGTGTTGATTTGGATCCAGTTATTCCTCTTTGTGTGATGCATGATGAACACAAGGGAGATGTACAAGAAGAACAGGTTGATACAGTTGGTGAAAATGGTGAGCCTGCAATTGATAATGTGGAGTCAGAAGAGCACCTAGAGCAAGCTTCTTCATAACCATCTGTTGAGATTCAGTTGAGAAGATCTACCAGAGACCAACAGCCTTCCAGAATGTATTCAGTTAATGAGTATATGTTACTTTTTGATAGGGGGAGCCAGAAAGTTATCAAGAGGTTATGATACATGACCAAAAAAATCAATGGTTAGAAGCCATACAAGACGAGATGAAATCCTTGCATGAGAATCACACATATGATTTGGTGGAACTGTCTAAGGGCAAGAGAGCACTCAAGAATAAATGGGTGTTCAGATGCAAGATTGACCCAAACAAATCACAGCTAAGATACAAGGCGCGACTAGTTGTAAAGGGGTTCGGTCAAAAGAGGGCATTGATTGTGATGAGATATTCTCACCCGTGGTAAAGTTGTCTTCTATTAGAGTTGTTTGGAGTTTGGTTGACAAAATGAATTTAGAGATCGAACAGCTTGATGTGAAGACTGCTTTCCTTCATGGTGATTTGGAGGAGGAAATTTATATGGAGCAACCAGAGGGGTTCACAGCTAAAGGCAAAGAACATCTAGTGTGTCGGTTGAAAAAGAGCTTGTACGGACTCAAGCAAGCACCAAGACAGTGGTATAAGAAATTTAATTCATTTATGGTTGATCATGGGTATGACAGAACTACATCAGATCATTGTGTATTTGTGAAGAAATTCTATAATAGAGAATTTATTATTCTCTTGCTATATGTGGACGACATATTGATTGTTTGTCGTGACATTAGTAAAATTGACAGACTAAAGAAAGAATTGAGTAAGTCCTTTGCTATGAAGGACTTAGGACCCGTAAAGCAGATCCTTGGTATGAAGATCTCTCGCAATAGGAAGAAAGGAAAATTGTGGCTATCACAAGAGAGTTATATCAAGAAGGTATTGAATAGGTTCAACATGAGCAAGGCAAAACCGGTGAGCTCTACACTTGCAGATCATTTGAAGTTGAGTTCAAAGCAAAGTCCTACAAGTGAGAAAGAAAATGTGAAGTGAAGAAAGTGCCTTACGCATCAGCCGTGGGTAGCTTAATGTACGACATGGTGTGTACGAGGCCTGATATCGCTCATGCAGTTGGGGTTGTCAGTCGGTTCCTTTCTAATCCTGGCAAAGAGCATTGGGCAGCTGTGAAATGGATTCTCAGGTATCTCAGAGGTACTTCGAGAGTATGTTTGTGCTTCGGCAGTGGTCAACAGGTGCTTGATGGGTTTACAGACGTAGATATGGCTGGGGATATTGATTCTAGAAAATCTACTTCAAGGTACCTGATTACTTATTTAGGGGGAGCAGTATCATGGCAGTCCAGATTGCAGAAGTATGTTGCTTTGTCTACCACAGAGGCAGAGTACATTGCCATCACTAAAGCGGCCAAAGAATTGTTATGGATGAAAAAGTTCTTACAAGAACTGGGTTTACAGGAATAGAGGTATGTGCTTTACTGTGACAGTCAGGGTGCCATCCATCTCAATAAGAATTCAACGTTCCATTCAAGATCGAAACATATCAATGTTAAGTGTCATTGGATTCGTAATGCACTGGAGGATAATTTCTTACAGATGAGAAAATCCATACTGATGATAATGGGTCAGATATTATGACTAAATCGTTGCCTATGCAAAAGCTTAAAATTTGCAGAAGCGCGGTGGGCTTGGTGGAGCCCCCCACATAATCGGGAGGGGGAGATTTGTTGGGGTGGTCCCTCTTTATGTGGGGACCAACCCATGTGGACTAGTAAACAAAAGGGTTGCTACCTTTTTGTTTGCTATATAAAAGGAACACACCTACGTGTGTTTAGGTGAGACTAAGAGAAAAAAAGAATAAAGAGGAGAAAGAAGCGCCGCACGCCGTAAAGAGAGAAAGAAAAAGAAAAAGAAAGAAAAAAAATGTTACGCCTTTTTCACATCCGTCAACGATTGGAAGGTCATTTGTGGTTCGATCTTGATGCAATTTTTGAGTGTTGCTCCTGACGACGAGTGCTACGTATTGACTGGTGTCGATCGTTGGAATTCCTATCCAATCGCTTGGTTGCTAATACCTACTTGGTGAGATCTTTCTTTATTCTTGTTGGAATCCACTTTAGGGTGATAAATTTATGTTTAATCCAAGAATGCATGTATTCTTGATGTGGTGATAACCTCTAGATATTTCTCTAAGGAAGACAATTGTAAACTCATTATTGTTAATAGTGGAAGATTTAACTGGACTAGGTCCCGTGATTTTTACCTTCGCATTGGAGGGTTTTCTACGTAAAAATTTTGGTGTCTTGCTTGTGAGTTTGCTTGATTATTATTTTGCGATTGTGTTACTGTTTAATTTGCACAAAGAGGGGTAGATTAATTCCGCTAAGCATTTAAAATTGGTGTTCACCCCCAACACAAGAGAATCATTTATATCATGCTCCGTTTGTTTTCAAAATGTTTTTAGTTTGACCACAATTGAAAAAAAAATGTTTTCCGTCGAAACAAACGGAGCCATAGATGCTAAACATTTGCATATTCAAAGCACAATTGATATCACATTTTCTATGCAGCTTTGCAAGAGGAGCTCTTGGGATAGCCTTATGATCAGTAGAGGAGATGATGACTAGATTTCTTCCTTCTATTTGCTTTGTTTTACTCATCTTATTGCTTATTTGCATGGAAGCACAAGCAGGCCGTCTAGGGCCTACTCATGATGATGAAGGTGAATAGGTTTTTCTTTTTCTTTCGATTTGTGTATATATGAAAACTTTTCCTTCATATCAATAATAAGTGGAGACTCTATTATTTCGCATAAGTCTTAAATGGTTTTGTCAAGAAAAATACTAAATCAACAAAAAGAAAAAAATATCAATAAAAAATACTGAACTTTTCCTTCATATCTTCCACTTGCGTTTAGAACAAAACAGATTGAGATCTCCGGATATTAATCGGTCCAAATTTTATTCAAATTTTAGCGTTATAACTTATAAGAGAATGAGCCGTAAGACCCACCTACTCCAAACAGTCTAGCATGCAAGGCCCACTTGCCCTAGACAAGTAGGTCCATGCATTCATTTTTCTTAAACCATCATAATTTATGAGAAATTTGAGCAACCTAATTTTAGAACTAAAAAATGGAAACTTTACAAAACTCCCCCACAACTTTCACACGTTTTAAAATTACTCCTCAACGTTAAAAAACTTTTGATTTAAGATATAGAACTTTCAATTTTTTGCAATATCCTCTTCCATTAGGATTTTTGGTTAAATCTTGTCAAAATTATCAAAATATCTCATTTTTTTGAATTAAACAATTGCAAAGATTAGACATAGGTATTTTTACAAATTTTATTAAATTCTAAACAACGTTTGAATCATTACAATTTTTTTTTTTTTTAATCTTTGTAAGGCAAAATAAATGGAAAAATAATTGATGAGTTTGGTGTATTAATTAATGCAAAAGCCATTCGTAAAATAGGCAAAGAAATGGGGAAGAAGAAAGATTGGAAGAAAGATTATTGGAACATATAAGCTTTATATTAGTTCTCTCACAACATTGCTAGCAATTCAAACTACAAAATTGTTAAGATTCTGTTCTAAAAATGAGAGCGTGAATTGCCTTGCGGAGATATGATTTTGTTGAGGTTTTTAATAATTTTTTACTTAGCAAAAATAAGAAGAAAAAAAAATCGATCTATCAAGAGAGTTTGATATTTTCCTTAATGGAAAGGAAATCATAGGATCATAGCATGGCGAGAATTATAAGGAAGAACAAAATAGCGTTGTACAAGGAAACAAGATCACCCATCTTTTATGCTTGACAGATGTTTCAATTATTACCCAATTCACACACGTGAAGAAACAAGTGAATTTGGTTAAGAATTGTATTAGAGTTAACAATGCGTTTGACAAAGTTTTTTGAGAGGAGAAAGACGAAATAAACGGGTTGATGTGACTTAAAAGATGAAAGAAGTTTTTAAATTGTTTATGAATAAAAAGTTTTATAAAGTTGTTTGTTAACGTGAATAAATGAGTTTTTTTCTTTTTGTATAAAAAATGAGAAATGAATAGATTACCAAACACCCCCCTTAAATGTTTTTACTAATTGACGTAAAAGTTTATATATTTCTTTGATTATTGCTTGTTATCTTATTGTTGTAATGATGCACGACACTCAAAGCCGCTGGTGGTGGTACATGTTAAAACACCTTTTAATTAACAATATTCTGGATTGCTATTGTGGACTAAATCTTCTTTGCTCACATAAGTAATCTAATATCTTGTTTTCTTGCCACTCAATCTCCATTCTTTGCTACATAGATAAGGTATTGGCTGAATAAATCTTGATTTATTGAGATTGGAGTTGGGGGAAGGATGATGGAAAACATAAGGGGGGATTAGGGAAATGTGAGAGAGGTCAATATACGTCCCTAGCCCTATGCATGTGATCACCAAACAGTTTTTTTTTTTTTTTTTTTTTTTTTTCTAATTGAATAAGGAAAAAAAAGGCTACAGGGGAGGGTCTTTTCCAGCTCTGATCCGAATGGAAGAGAGTATGGGAGACCCTATGGGAATGCTTCCAAAAACAAGATGGGAAGCGGCCCACTTAGCTAGAGCATGTGCACGAAAGTTGGCACATCTAGACACTTTCGAAGCATTCCAGCTAGGAAAGGAGGATAAAGTAACACTAATGTCATAAATACAATTTGCAAAAGACCAAGAAGAGAAAAGGGAAGGATTATTAATAGCTAACACTACTAAAAGAGCATCCCCTTCAATACAAAATTTATCATTGGTCAGAGAGGCAGCCATGCGAGCCGTTAGAAGAGCAGCAAAAGCTTCCCCAGTTAAAGCTTCTGTGGATGATAACTTGTGAGTAGCTGCCATGATTATATTTCCAGAAGAATCGCTAATGACTCCTGCAGCAACAGAAAAGAGCCTCGAACAGCAACATCAAAATTTCCTTTAAGCCAACCAACTGAAGGAGGAAACCAAATAGAAGGAGTGGCTGAGTCTCTCCAAGCCGTGAGATGGTGCTCCAATGATGAGGAAATCTGATAAGCAACACTGGAAGGCACAGGCTCCACACCATCATGCACTAAAATATTTCTAGCCCTCCAAATATTATCTAATGTAATGGCTGCAAACAACTGGAATTTGTTAACATCAGAAAATGGAATAGCCAGATATTGAGCAGGAAATATAATAGCTAAAATCCAATCAACTATAGGCTTATTAGAGAAGCCATCAATGATTAAGGGCCAAGAAGAATTTCTCCAAAGGAATTTAGCAAAGTTGCATTCCAAAAAAATGTGACAAAGAGTTTCCAGAGGACCCTTGCAAAAGGGGCAAACCCAAGCATCCTCTGCATCTTGAGCAACAAATCTACTAATGTTTGCCCTAGAGGGTAAGATATCCCAAGCAATTTTCCACAACAAATGCTTAAGCCTAGCTTGAAGTTTAAGACCCCAAAGGGACAACCAGGCTTCCTCAGCAAGAGGAGAGATACGGCCACCTGGAAGAGCCGAAATATCATGAGCAGATTTTACTGAAAAGGACCCTGTAGGAGAAGGGGCCCAAGTCCACTTATCCATATGACTATGATGGGGAAGATAAATGCTAAGAATGTTCTGGACAGTACTAGGCTCAAAAAGATCTGCCAAGAGAGAGGCATTCCAAGTGCGATCTTCTTCCAAAATTAAATCTGCAACATTAAAAGAAGGAAGAGAAACCAGATTGGCGTTCGGAATAGGCTTGAAATTTGGATTCAAGGGAATCCAAGGAGACTGCCAAACATCCACATTTAAACCGCTGGAAATAGCAATACAAGCACCCTTTTGGACCACCAAACGGTTTTTAAGTAAACCTTTCCAAAGCCAAGAAGAAGATGGACTAGGAGGAACATTCAAGAAAGAAACACCATTCTTGAGATACTTTCCCCTAAGAGCTTCAACCCAAAGAAGAGGTTGATTGGAAGTCATCTTCCAACCTAGCCTTGCCAATAAAGAATGATTCAGAAATTCCATAGAACGTATACCCAAACCACCCTGCGATTTGGGTTGACAAATACTTTTCCAAGCAAGAAAGGAGAGATTATGCTTTTTATCTTGGGGAAAACCCCACCAAAATTTCCTTAAACCAGAATTTATCACTTCACAAAAGGACTTGGGAAGAAGGAAGATAGACATAAGATAGGTGGGAATAGCATTCGCAACTGACTTCACAAGAGTAGTTCTAGCAGCTTGGGAAAGAAGGCGAGCTTTCCAACCCGTGATCTTGGAAAAAATTCTGTCCTTTAGCTCAATAAATGAATCAGATTTTCTCTTGTGCATGAAGAGAGGAATACCAAGATACTTGGCTCTAGCAGGGATCAAATTGAGACTAAGAATGCCTTTGATAGAATTCTTCTTAGCTGGCCGGCAATTTTTGCTAAAAAACACAGCTGACTTGGAGACATTGATACACTGGCCGGACCACTTAGAGTAAGTAGACAGGCAGTTAAGAATAGTCCTCGCCTCACTACCATTAGCCCTAGAGAAAATCATAACATCATCTGCAAAAAAGAGATGAGAAATAGGAGGACACGAACGTGCCATCTTAATACCATGCAGATTACCCAACACTTCTTCCTTTAAGAACAACCTTGAAAGAATCTCCGAACCTAAAATAAAAAGGAACGGAGATAGAGGATCACCTTGCCGAAGACCCCTAGAGGGGGTGAATTTACCATAAGGGGCTCCATCAAGGAGAATGGAAAAAGAGGATGTAGTAATACATTGTCTAATCCATTGGATCCAAACCGAATTAAAACCAAGCAAAGAGAGAATCCTTAACAAAAAATCCCATTCCATAGAATCAAAGGCCTTTTCCATATCAAGCTTTAATTAATTCTATGTGATATCAAGTGAATATAAAGTGATACTTTTAAACCATTGGTAGGCGAAGCGTATTACTGTTGTTATTTAATGTTTGAAGAAAGAAGAGATTGTAAATTCGAATGGTAGTATTGGAGCATTTGGTGGTGGGAAAATTCTGAAATTGTAGTGTGGATAAGAACAGACTCCTAAGCCAGTGCGTACCAAGTTCGTACGTTCGATCTCTCTCTCTCTACACTTTTGAAACCAAACTTTTTTATTATGAGCCAACATGATTGTAGACTATGCTTTGAAGAGTATCAATAGAAGAAGAACATGATGGTTGTGTAAAAGTTTTGAAGAGCATGCTGCTGAGTAGTTTGCTTTTTATTGTTGTTTCTATTTTTTATTTTTTTTCGACATATTGTAAACGTTTCTGTTTATGAGTACCTGGGCTTCCAATTGGGTAATTGGGTATACGTAAAATCTCATTATGGGTAATTGAAATTTGGCTCTCTGAAATTTGCTGCCAAAAATAGAAAACCCACTAGTAATTATATTGTGGCAAGCTGTGGTTGGCCAAGGAGTGTTAATAATTTGGAGTTCAAGCTGGTGCCTAACCTCTTTTCTTTGCGCACAATTGCATGCACACATGTATATAGTGATAATCTGCACTCCATGGATCCATATGGAGATAACACACACTCACGGCCTATTGTTTCTTTGAAAAGTGTGTGATGAAACAAGTGAATAGGTTATGAGGCAAAGCATCTCCCCTTTATGAGATTCATTTCACATTTTGACACTGTCCCATTGGTTTATTTTTTTTTTTTTTGCAGCACCCATTGGAGGAGTACCCATCGGAGAAGGAGATTGTTGAAGAAGATATGTAATTATCCAAGCCTAAACAGAAGAATAGTAGTATTAGTCTTTGTTATTAAGAAGGAAATGTGTAACTACCTAATCCTAAAGAATTGTTGCACTAATGTTTTTTTTTTTTTTTTTTTGAATATTATTAGCAAGTCCTTCAAATATATGTGTGGATGGTTGCTATATATCCTACCTTTCTCTTAATTTGTTCTATCTCTCGCATATTGGAAGCATGGTTAGCTAAAACAGCATTTGGAGTCCTAAGCCAAAGGCTAACGAAACCATCCCACACCAATCAAGAAGCCTTTTTGGTTTGGTCTGCAGATATGGTATCTTATTAATATTATTAAAAAAGTATTTGAGAATTACTGGTAAATTTTTGTCCTTTTGGCATTGGTAAGAGGCTGAGTGACACTTTTTATCTCAAATTGAAAAAAATGATCTTAATGGTAAATTGCATAAGATAACACTATATTTACTGGCGTTTTGCACTTACTGCTCACGTGCAAAAACGTTGAAAATTAATGCAACCATTATAACGTCGCTTGATGCTTCTTTACATATGTTAAACGCCTATAATGATTTTTTTTTGTCGATTTTCAAGTGCCAGTAAATTAAAATAGAAAAATGCTAAGTGCTCTCTTAGTATTCTTCTGATCTTAGGTGGTCGTGCTCCTATTTATATTTTAATTTACGTTGATGATGTAATACTCACATACGTGATTACAAAGTATATGTTACACATTTAATTGGAAGAAATTTTAGGATTAGAATAACTTCAAGATAATAATAAGTAACTTAGTGACAATATTAGAGTAATGATTAGGATTTAAATATTAGAAATAATATGTTATCATTATGAATAACATTAAATTCAGTTTATTCAAGCTAGTCTAATTAATTCTACTATGCATTTTTATTATGGACATTTTCATTCAAATTCAGCTAGAGAAATTTCCTTCAACCTAGTCTATAAAAATTAAACGTGTTCGTTTTTTTAATAACATGTGAGATGCACATGAATTTTTAATAAACTTTATTCCAACTTTGTCCATGTCATTTTTATAGACTAGGTAAAAGGAAATTCCTCCAACCCAATTTGGAGAAAAACTTTGTCTCATTATTATATATTAAAATATATATATATACCATGCATTTTAATTTTTAAG
The DNA here is from genome assembly GCF_901000735.1 of Corylus avellana. NCBI lineage: Eukaryota > Viridiplantae > Streptophyta > Magnoliopsida > Fagales > Betulaceae > Corylus > Corylus avellana. The sequence goes on from NC_081542.1 coordinate 23,222,579, forward strand.
TATCTATTTAAAGACACCATAAATCTAATAAGATAATCACCACACTGACTTCAAGTCGCCTTTCAGGGAGGAGTTCTACCTGCAAGAGAGGTAGAAGACATTAGAAGTACGCCGGTTCTAGACGACCAGAGGGATTCCGATGCCCAAGTTAGTAAGGGACATGTGTAGTATATTATTGATAGAGTGTGTATAATGAAAGAGATAATATATGCCTTACGCTCGTCATTTGGCTACTTATATACATATATGGATTTTCTAGTGTCTTCCTGCTAGGCACTATAACAAAATTGGTGTATTAGTGACGTGACACCTGTTCACTAAATATTGTCACGTCACCAAATGGTGATGTGGCAATTTATAACACGTTACTACAAATTATAGTAACGTGTCAATTTTAACACATTACCATTTGGGAATGTGTTAAACATCATACGTTACCATGTTTTAACGTGTCATAATGCCACGTTACGAAATGGTAACGTGTCTACTTTACACGTTAAAACATGGTAACGTGTCAAATCGACACGTTACCAAATTGTAACATGTCATGTTAACACGTTACCATTTTTTAAAAATGTCACTTAGACATGTTACCAAACTGGTAACGTGTCACTATGACACGTTACTAATTAGTAACGTGTCAATATGTCACGTTACCAAATTTGTTACGTGTTATACTAACACGGTACCATTTGGTAACGTGTCACGCATGACACGTTACCAAATAATAATATATCATGTTATTATTAATATATTAATATACATTAATTTGATTAATATTAGGGGAAACTTCACTAAGCCCTCCCTGAACTTCCGGCCGATTTTGTAAACCCCCATTGAACTTCCAAATCTCTCATTTTGAACCCCTGAACTTCCATTTGCTCTCACTTTGGATCCCTCCGTCAGTTTTCAACGTTAGATTTAACGGTTTGACTTTTTTCTACCCATTATACACCTCGTTAAAACTACACCGTTTTGGATCCCTAAAAATTACAACACTCACCCAGCCTAAAACGACGTTGTTTTGGGCATTAAATTTTTTTTAAAAAAAAAAAGCAAAGAAAAACACAAAAGTGGCAAAAGGATCGGGGTGGCTCCAGCCAACCCTGGCCAAAATGGGGTGGCCAGACCACCCCATTTTTGGCCAAGGGGGTGGCTCCCT
>NC_081542.1:23223840-23254007 GCF_901000735.1 Corylus avellana
AAAAAAAAAAAAAAATTTAATGCCCAAAACGGTGTCGTTTTGGGCTGGGGTGGGTGCTGTAGTTTTGGGCATTTTCGGAATTTCAAGTGGGCTGGGTAGGGGTATAATGGGCATTTAACGTTGAAAACTAACAGAGGGGTCTAAAGTGAGAGAAAATGGAAGTTTGGGGGTCCAAAATGAGAGATTTGGAAGTTCAGGGGGGGTCTGCAAAATCGGCCGAAAGTTTAGGGGCGCTTAGTGAAGTTTCCCCTTAATATTAATATAATATCATAATACAATAAACAAGGGAAAATCTATATGGTTTTCTAAAATAATTTTATATATATTTTAGTCTTTATTCACTAATTAACCTAAATTAATTGATCAAGTATATGTTAGTTAATTCACTAACCTAATTAATAGCATTAATTAATAGACATTAGGTTATGCATTAATTAATAGAAATTAATACATGAAACGGGGCAGGTGTGGGCTACTCCAGAGAAGGTGGAATGGGCATTTGTTACATATTTCTCCAACTTATTTTCTGCTGGGGATGTTGGGGATATGGAGCAATGCCTCCAACACATTAATTTGCGGTTAACTAGGGATATGAATTGCAGACCTCCTTAAAGATTTTTCAAAAGGTGAAATAAGTGATGCTCTCCTTCAAATGGGTCCTATCAAAGCCCCAGGTCCGAATGGCTTCATAGCCGGTTTTTTCCAAAAGCATTGGAGCACTATGGGGGATGAGGTATGTAACGTGGTGATTGATATCCTAAATTCTGGAATAATGCCTGCAGATTTAAATTTGACTTTTATTATGCTTATCCCAAAAGTTAAAAACCCGTCGTGTGTGACAGAGTTTAGACCCATAAGTTTGTGCAACGAAATTTATAAACTGCTATCTAAGGTGCTGGCTAATAGATTGAAAAAGGTCCTTCCTCATATTATTTCCCCAACACAAAGTGCTTTCATCCTGGGTTGCCTAATTTCGGATAACATATTGGCCGCATATCAAATGCTTCATACTATGCACACCGGAATGAAGGGGAAAAAGGGATTTATGTTGGTCAAGCTTGATATGAGCAAGGCCTATGACAGGGTGGAGTGGAGGTATTTGGAGGCGGTCATGCGGCGTATGGGGTTTGATACAAGGTGGATTAATTTGATTATGATGTGTATTACCTCTGCAATGTACATAGTTCTAGTGAATGGGACGCCCTGTGGGAGCATTACCCCTTCTAGGGGTATCTGACAAGGAGACCCCATATCACCTTATTTGTTTTCGCTTTGTGCCAAGGCGTTGAGGTCGTTGTTGACCAAGGTGAATACCAATGGGTTGCTGACGGGGGTCCCCATGTTAGCCACCTATTTTTTGCCGATGATAGCTTATTGTTTTGCAGGGCAAATATTGTACAATGGAGCAACTTGACAAGTATCTTAAGAGTGTACGAAGCGGCCTCAGGACAAAAGTTGAACCAAGATAGAACGGCAATCTTTTTTAGCAACAACACTCTGCCAGCCAACAAAGATCAAGTGTTGGAACTTGCAGGAATACCAGCTTCATAAGGATATGACATATATTTGGGACTTCCCGCCTTAGTGGGTAAGTCGAGAACATCATCTTTTCGAAGTATCATTGACAAGGTTAGTAAGTGATTAAAAGATTGGAAGTTGAAATTCCTGTCTCAAGCTGGGAAAGAGATCCTTTTGAAGGCGGTCGTACAAGCTATTCCAACTTATTGTATGAGTGTGTTTCGTCTTCCGAAATCATTATGTTCAGAGATAAACTCACTAATGCGAAAGTTTTGGTGGGGTCAAAAGGAGAATGACAAACGGATCGCTTGGATGAGTTGGAGCCGAATGGGGCTTTCAAAAAGGCGTAGGGGCATGGGTTTTTGAGATTTCACTTGTTTTAATATGGCCCTTTTGGCAAAGTAGTGTTGGAGGATATGGAAGGTGCCGGATAGCCTTATTGCCAAAATCATGAAAGCCAAGTATTTTTCGGAATGTTCTATTTTGGAAGCCCAATTAGGAAGAAAACTGTCGTTTGAGTGGCGAAGCATACAAAGCTTGTGCGGTTTGCTTCGAGAAGGGTTAATATGGAGAGTGGGGTGCAGTGAAAAAATACGTATATGGTAAGATAGGTGGATTCCCCAACCTCACTTTTTTAAGATTCAATCCCCGCCGTCTCTGTTAGCTCCTACAGCCACAGTTAGTGAACTCTTGGACAATGCAACACTAGGGTGGAATCAGACTTCGGTGAATCAGATTTTCTCACATGAGGAGTCCCAACTCATCCTCTCTTTACCACTCAGTGGTTCAAGGCAAGATGATGTCCTTGTATGGAGGGGTACGGCCAAGGGGGTCTTCTCAGTTCGTAGTGCTTACTATATACAAAAAGAGGTGGAAAAGGCGACTCAAGCTGAAAGTTCCCATGGGGGTCAGCCTAGTGCAATTTGGGAGAAGCTGTGGAAACTGTAAATCTCAAATGTGGAAAAGAACTTTCTATGGAGGGCCTATCACGAAATCCTTCCGACTAGAGCCAACCTATACAAGCGCAAAATTATTGTGAACCCAAAGTGCCCAATCTGTGAGTTAGAAGATGGAACGGCGACCCATGTCCTTTGGAATTGCCCATCAGCTGCGGATGTCTGGGGTGTAAGGGAAAGAATATTCTAGAAAAGCTCTGTGATCAGACTTTCTTACAAGTGGCCGAGGAAATGTTTGCAAGGTGTGATCGGGAGGAAATACTCCAGTTTGCAGGTATAGCAAGGAGACTATGGCTAAGGCAAAATGAAGTTGTCCATGGAGGTCCTTTTGCCTCTCCAGCAACGGCGGTTAAGTCCACTACAGATGCTATTCTAGAATATCATGCATCTCACGTGGAGGGAGGACTTACAAGCAGCACGATGAGATCCACACAGTGGGAGGCACTGCCGATGGACTGGATAATGGCAAACTGGGACGCGTCAATCAATAAACAGAAAGGAAGGTCGGGAATGGGGTTGATCCTAAGGGACCATAGAGGGCAGATGATAGCGGCAAAGTGCTCCTCTCAGTTGGGAGATTTAGACCCAACAACTGCTGAGGCAATAGCTGCTCTGGAAACCATCCATTTTTGCTGCAGATTGGGCTATGACTGGATTCAGTTTGTGGGTGATGCGAAGGTGGTGGTGCAGGCGGTGACAACAGATGAACCTAATTGGAGTAATAAGGGCCATATTATTGAGGCGATTAGGACAGCAACCCGATTTTTTTCTCACTAGAAGATGTTAAATGTGACAAGAGAAGCAAACCAAATAACTCACGTCTTAGCAAGAAGGGCATCAAAACAATGCATGGAAAATGAGTGGTTCACTGACCCACCAGATTGTATTAAAGAGTTTCTTGCCTTTGACCAAGGTGTACCTGTTATTTTGAGCTAATTAATGAAGCTACTTCAATTTCAATATATATATATATATATATATATATATATATATATATATATATATATATATATATCATGTTATTATTATATATAGTAACCTAATTATAACATATATATAGTAATTACTATTATAATAGCAATTAGGTTATAACCTAATGTCTATTAATTAATGCTATTTCATATATCATGTACTATTATTCAATTAATACAAATCATTTACTATCATGTACGTGGTTTTCATTTGACTATACATGCACATCATTATTTTTTAGCATACATATTAATATTTATACTAAACAAGAGGAAAAATTAGAAAGTTATACTAAAACTAGAAAGCGTACGTTCCATTTATTGCTTTAGTAGAAATTATTCTTGATTCCCTTTGTAGAATATATAATTTCAAAAATGGCTTCTGCTTCCTCATCAAAGAATGTCTTGAGTACATGTACATGACGTATCAAACGAGAGTCGCATAATTAACATTAACTAATTAGTTTCACATGACATATCTGGACCTTCCTAACCACAAAATGCAATACACACTATTTAACATTCTCGAAGAACAATTAAAAGAAGGTAAATCAAGTTAAGAAGATAATCCTGATGTGATTAGATAACAATTGAAGAGATCGAGTTTAATACAAAAAGAGGACTAATTACAGAAGATATATCTAATGAGAAACGACTACAAGATATGTACGTGATTAAGTGCAAACATAATGCTTAAGGATAATCTGTTTGCATTAGGAGATAGAATAGAAATAAGATCTTATTTCTATAGCTAGGGTTTCATTGAAACTAGAGAACTGTACATAGCTGCGATCGAGCAATGAAGAAACGTTATGTGATTGCGATCGAACGCACTCACTAAAGCACTCGATCGTAGTAATAGACGAATTATATTGAATTTGGAACATTAGTAACATGCCACACGTGGCAAGTTACTAATGTTCAATTTTACTAAGAAACGTTCTGTGACTGCGATCCAACACACTCACTAAAGCGCTTGATCGCAGTCACAGAGAGATTATAGAAAATTTTGAACATTAGTAACGTGCCACATGTAGCACGTTACTAAATTTCTTAAAATAGCTGGCCCGCATCCCCCTTTTTTCTCCCTCTTTATTTTCCCCTCCCTCATGCTGCTCCCTTCTTCCCCTCTTTTTTCTCCCGCCGGCCACCGATCTACCATGCAGCTTCCTCTTTCTTCCTCTACCGTTTGCCAGCCACCTTCTTCTCTTTCCTTCGGCAACTCAGTTCCGGTTTCGTAGCTCATCTGACAAGACCCAATGCGTTACCCATCTTCCTCGGCCAGCCACCGTCTTCTCTCTCCACCGACAAACTCACCTCAGGCCGGCCACTCACCATCTCTCTATAGAGCTCAGGCCTCTCATGCATTTGCCGGCAACCTCCTGCCTCATCATCGATAGGTATATATATATATTTACAGTGTATGATTCATATATATTGATTGGGCTTCTCTACAGTGTATGAAATGTATATTGATTGTTTGAAGTATGATTGGTACTACGTAGGATTGGTAAATAAGAGCATGCATGCATGCTATTTAATTATTTAGGTAATTATTTTGAAATTAGCTAGATATTGTATTTTGTGTAGGTTTTACAAACCTAATCATATATGTAAATGATTAACAAAAACAAAATAAATAATACAACAAACCTATAGCTAGCTAAATTAATTTTATTTAGGGTGCCCCTGTACGGATAATAAAGATAAAAAAAAAAAATAAATAAAAAAAAAAAAACAACAACAACTAACATAGAGTTATTTCATTAAGTGTCCCCGTAACAAAGCCGATATATAAACCGGCTAGAACATACATAGATTTATTTAAGTTAGGGTCTCGTACAAAATGCATTTAAATTTTGGGCTTGAATTTTGTGTTTGAGTTGCTTGCAAATTTACTTTATGTAATTATTAAGATAAATGGTAAATGAGTAACAAAAAAGAAGTAATTAACCTAGTTTTACTTATTCCTTTTTCGAGTCCCCATGGCCATACCAATGCATCAATGCATTAAATATTTATGTTTAAGTGGAGGGTAATTTTTACAGATTTATGTTTCTAATGTACGTAGTAACGCTATGGACAAGAGTTGGATGATGAAGTCTAGGGGTAAGAAGGAATATAGAGACGGATGTAGATCATTTGTGGACTTCACAGTTAGGAACTGTGTAACTCTAGACAGACTTATTATGTGCCCCTGTAAGACGTATCGCCTTAATAGGAGACACCCCCCAAGTTTGATATACGACCACTTGACAGGAAAGAAAGGAATGTGACCCCAATACAAAGATTAGATTTATCATGGCGAGAGGCCTATACGAGCTCCCGTTGAAGGCTTTAATTTGACTTGTCCGGCAGCAAATGCAGGTACAAGCACAATACAGGGTGGAAATATGCATGCCATGTTGCGTGATGCATTCGGCATAGACGAAGTCAGGGTTGACAACAGTGAGCCTTGGCTTGAGGTCCATGGTGAGGAAGAACACATTGTGCATGACGGAAGAACACATGGTGAGGTGACGTACGAAAGTATGAGGAATTGCTTAAAAAGGCAAACAAGCCGCTTCATGATAAGACTAGGCATAGCAAACTTAGTGTCACTGTACATTTGTACAACTTAAAGCATATGGGTGGATTGAGTAATGCGATATTCTCGTCTTTCCTTAAGTTCATCAATCAGTAGCTGCCTTCGGATGATGGTGCTCTACTAGTTAATACATATAAGGCCAAAAGATTTCTAAGGGACATAGGACTCGGGTATGAGAAGATTCTGGCATGTTGTAATAACTGTATGTTGTTCTGGAAGGGCAATAAGGACTTAGATTCATGTGTTAAATGTGGAGAATCTAAGTGGAATGACGAAATTCATTTTGACGAAGATGGCGAACCCATATCGTCGAGTAAGAGACGTCCAGTGAAGGTGTTGCGGTGGTTTTCATTCATACCACGACTACAGAGGTTGTTTATGTCGCAGCATACCGCGCCTTATATTAGGTGGTATGCAGACGGCCACATAAAGGACGGCGTATTGAGGCATCTGGCCGACGGTGAATCATGGAAGTCATTCGATAATTTATACCCGAATTTTCCATCAAATAGTAAGAACATAAAACTTGGCCTAACCTCAGATGGATTTAATCATTTTGGGAACATAAGCACATCCCATGGTACTTAGCCTATAATGCTTGTACCATACAACCTGCCACCTTGGATGTGCATGAAACAAACGTCTTTTATATTTTCCAAATTATTTCAGGCCCAAGTTCACCTAAAATGGATATAGATGTCTACCTGCAACCCTTAATTGACGAATTAAAGGAACTATGGAATGTAAAGGTACGATCATTTGATGTCTCCATGAAAAAGAATTTATACTCAAAGTGCAGTTGATGTAGACAATTAATGACTTCCCGACATACGTAAACTTGTCTGGGTGGCCTACAAGGGTGGAAAGGCATGTTCTTGCTGCATGCATGAAGGTCTAGAATATTAAAACACGGGCACAAATTTTACTTTATGGGGCATAGGCGATACTTGCCCATGGATCATCCGTGGAGACAGAACAGAAGAACATTTGACGGTAACTAAGAAGTGCCCCTGATGTGTCGAGTGGAGATGAAATCTTGAGACAGTTAGAAGGGATGATATTTGGGGATGATAGTGCCCGTAAGTCACAGTCCACTGATAAACCACAAAAGAAGCGGAAGAAGACTCATAAGCAACGACAACCAACAACTGATAATGTATTGTGGAAGAAGAAAAGTATTTTCTTTAGGTTGCCGTACTGGAAAGATAATTTATTACGGCACAGCATTGATGTCATGCACATAGAGAAAAATGTGATGGATAACATACTTGGCACAATATTGGACATTAAAGGGAAAACGAAGGACAACCTTGAAGCCTGTAAAGACTTAGAAGAAATGGGTTTGAGACCTACACTTCATCCATTCACGAGCGAGGATGGGAAAATCTATATGCCCCCAACTTGCCACACGATGTCCAATGAGGATAAAATTAGTTTCCTGAAAGTGCTACGAAATGTAAGGGTGCCAGACGGATATGCCTCGAACATTTCCCGATGTGTACGACTTAAGGAACGGACGATATCAGGTTTGAAGAGCCATGACAGTCACGTACTAATGCAACAGTTTCTCCTGATTGCATTGCGTGGATCACAGCTAGGAAACGTGGTTAGACCTCTAGTTGAGATGTCTGCATTCTTCAAAGGCATATGTTCAACGGCATTGACACAAGAGGATATGGACCAACTTGAGGCTAACGTCTGTATCACTCTGTGCAAGATGGAATAGGTATTCTCCCCCCGATTTTTTCACCAGCATGGTTCATATTGTCGTACATCTTGTTCGTGAATGCCGGCTCAGTGGACTAGTACAGTATTGGTGGATGTATCGAGCAGAAAGGTAAAATTTCAAGTACATCATTGTCTTTTGCCCTATATATATTTTAAAATAATTAGGGAAAACTTCAGTTTGCCTGAACTTCTAGCCAATTTGACAAGATCTCCTTGAACTTTGAAATCTCTCACTTTAGACCCCTGAACTTTGATTTGCTCTCACTTTAGACCCATCTGTTAGTTTTCAACGTTAAACTCAAACGGTTTGACTTTTTTATGCTCATTATACCCTCAATCACCAGCTAGTTGAAATTTTGAAATTGTCCACAACTATAACACCCACCCCCAACCCAAAACGACGTCGTTTTGGGCAAGACAAAATTATATATATATATATAAAGGAAAAAGAAAAATATTAAAAAAGTAAATAAAAGAAAAAACAGAGGGGGTGGCTAAAGCCACCCCTATGGCTGTCATGGGAAAAAGTGGGGGGTTGAAGGGGGGGGGGGAGGGGGATCGAGGGTGTTTTGGGGGTGGCTGGGACCACCCCAAGAGCCTGAGGGGTGGTTAGGCCCCCCCCTACATTAAAAGAAACTCATTCTCAGATTATTATTATTTTTTTTTGGGTGTTTTGGGGGTGGTTTGGACCACACCCAAGGGCATAGGGGTGGTTCGGCCACCCCATACCGGCCGTAGGAGGTGGCCAAACCACCCCCCAAGCCCTTAGGAGTGGTCCGGCCACCCCCAAATCACCTGATCCCCTTTTCTTTTTCTTTTTTTGGCCTTTTAGGGGTGGCCGAACACCCCATTTTGGCCAAGGGGGTGGGTGGAGCCACCCCGATTTTGTTCTTTCTTTTTCTTTTTTTTGGTTTTTTTTTTTAAAAAAAAAAATATTTTGCTTTCTCTTTTTCTTTTTTTTTTTTTTAAAAAAATTAATGCCAAAAACAACGTCGTTTTAGGCTGGGTGGGTGTTGTAGTTTTGGGGCCCAAAATGGTGTAGTTTCGGGTTGAGGGTATAATGGGCATAAAAAGTCAAATTGTTTGAGTTTAATGTTGAAAACTAACAAAGGGGTCCAAAATGATAGAAATTGAAAGTTCATGAATTCAAAGTGAGAGATTTGAAAGTTCATGGAGGTCTTGTCAAATCGGCTAGAAGTTTAGGGGAGCAAACTGAAGTTTTTCCAAACAATTACTAAATGCAATGATTGACTGATTTTGATATGTAGGAGCCCTGGGGGGTTCAAATCTAATGTGCGAAATAAAGTGGCTCATAAGGGCTGCATTGCGGAGAGCTACATAGCAACTGAGTTTGAGGCGTTCTGCTCGATGTATTTAGACAATGCACCAACATTTTACAATAGGTCGCAAAGAAACCCGGATGGGTGTAAAGGGGTAGGAACACAAGTTGACCTCGACCGACGCACATTGACACAGATTCACCGTTATATTATGTTTAATTAGGACGAGTTCCTTCAATTGCGAACATAAGTCATGTTAATAGCATGTGCATGTACATTCATCTTACACCCTTAGTTGTGAATTATAATTAATAGATTTAATTTCAAATTGTAGGATGCACAGGGATACGTTTCGGCAAGCATCCAATAGGGGGCGAATGACGGACAATCAGTTGAAAACCCAACGTTTTGAGCAATTTTGCGATTGGTACCGTGACTACGTAAGACTAATGTACATGTATACCTAGTAAATTCTCAAATGTTTCCTTCTCATTCCCTATTCCCTAACCACACTAACTACACTTCATCATTGTTTTTCACTTGCAGGTCAATCGTTCAGCCGATCAACGAAGGAAGGCATTGGGTGAGAACTAGTAATGCATTGTAGAGAGCCGATGATCTCAGTAGTCCAATATAACATATATGTGGTCAACAGTAAGTTGTTTCGCACTATAGCACATGATGTGGGAAAGAGGTCGCAGAACAGTGGCATGTGCGTGCCGATTGTTGATGGCGAAACATACTACGGAAAGCTAACCTAAATACTTGAGGTGGAGTATTACTACAAGACGAAGTATGTTATGTTCAAGTGTGATTGGGCGGACAACACAAGGGACAGGGGATACAAGGCAGACGAGTATAGCCTAACACTTGTCAACTTCAAAAACCTTGTCCATAGGGGAGAACTTATTAGTGATGAGCCGTATGTGCTAATTTTCCAAGTGGAACTAGTTTTTTACGTTAAACATGAAAGGAACCCAGATTGGGCTTGTGCTGTAAGATCTAAACCTAGAAATGTGTACGATGTTGGTCAGAGTCAAGGACCTCATGATGATCATGGCAACTACCACGAGAGTAAGCCACTCCTATTAAATAGTAATCACCATTATGATCCGCATAATGATCCCAAATACATCCGACCCGACTTAGCATCAATCGAAGCGTATGTGATTCCATAAAATTTAACTATTGTACATTGATTGTCCATTGTTCAATATAGAATTGGGTGTCATATTTCTTCCATTGTACATATAACAAATTGGGTGCATGATGTATTTCTCAGGTCGATATGAGTACTTAGGGGAAGTCAAGAGCACGGATGGTACAATCTTTTGTGCCGCATACTACGGGGGCATGGGTTGAGACCGTACGTCTCTCCTGACAGTGAGACGCGGGACGTTGCTATGTTTGTGAGGCAGCAACCAGGTTATCGACCGGTACTTCCAGAGCACGTGAAAGGGCAGACACCTATGAGACACGATTATATCTTCAACATTGAAGATATTCCCGGCTCTTCGAGTGAGCTAGACCCGTCTTTCCTTGACCCATCCCGGCCAACAGGCCTTACCCAGCTAGGGTATCAATATGAGCCTACTCCTTGCGACTCGGGCGAATCTCCACCTATGCCATCCCCGCGGAGCACATTGACTCAGATTGGTATGTTGCCGCACGGCTATTTCGATCGGCAGCCACACAGCAGCGCATATGTGGATGATAGTGAGACACAGGCCGAGGATGACCTTGGTGATGGGACAGGTGTCGCACATGGTCCACAGCCCGATGACCTTGCTTGGCCTGTATTGGTTGTCAATCAGGTTCGAACGATAGGTATGTATGTATGGTGGTAGTCAAAACAATATATACGTATATATTTATGCATGTTCTACATGTAGTTAGTACTTAAATTAAAATAATATCGGTACTCATTTGTGTGTTAAACATCAATGCAGATTTTGACGATAAATTTGAAGTGTTGACCGTAAATGGCTCGCACAAGTTGTGGGACATCCCCGACAATAAAAGGATAGTGCTGGAGTATAATGGCGTGTGGCAGCCCGTAGGGAAGAGCGGGGAGAAATTTAGATGGATGACGGGCAAGATTGTCAAGAGCGGGGCTTTTGTTAGAATATCCGATGACTGGAAGAACGTACTAGATAATACGAAGGAGGATTTATGGGACTCATTGATGGTATGTGTAGATGAGATCTTCTTAATTTATGATATGTAGCGTTTTAATTTAATTTTGTAAAACGATTATATGATGTTTAAAATATAATGTAGGGCTCATAATTTCTCAATTTTTAACTAATGCAAAAGCACTTCTACATCTTGCCTGGATTGGATATGGCGGCAATAAAAAAAAGGACGCGTTTAGAGACATGGGAAAGAAGTTGAAGCTTTGGAGACACAAGTTAAAAAAAGAAACTCTATATTCAGCGTGAAGATACTCCTGCGACAGTGAGGGTGAGGACGGGGCAGACCCTTGCAAAATACAACACCGAAGATGTGGATATATTATTGGAGAAATGGTGTGATCCCGAGTATCAAGTAGGTCACGAGTTTAATTTTATTTGCGTAGTTTCATTAAGTGTAATTGTTTGATGGCTTACATATTAATAACATATATATGATGTGTTCGTAGGACTATGCTCAACATATGAGAGAAATCCGAGCATTGAATAAAACACCACATTGCATCGGTTGGAAGAGCTTCGCAAGGGTGTCACATGAGGAAGTATGTTTGTCATTTACTATATATATATATATATATTTCATCAAGAGTTTAATATATATACGAACATATGTTTATGTTGTGGATTTTTGCCGGTAATTACTTTGGGAAGGGCTCCTACTCAAGCGAAGGCTTACATCAAGACCTATAAAAAGAAAGATGGTAACTTCCCAACTCCGGAGGTTGAAGAGAGAGTTGTATGCTGCTTACACCTTGTCTTGATTGTTTATTTGTGTATTAACTTATTTAGGATTAACACTTATATAACGATGAACACGTGTAATGTAACATACAGGCACAGATGGGGGAGCTATTGGATACTGACCCTGCAGAATTGGCAGATGGGCCCCAAAGACAATTCGGTGGGCACCAAACAATGCGTACGCTCAAGCGCACGTTAATAAGCCTGAATATGCGGGTCGTGTTCGAAAGGTCAGTAAGAATATTCTACCTGTGCACGGCAACATCCACTCCTATTACACACCATCCCAAGCACGATCACAGAACCCTAGAAGCTCGACGGTCTCGCATGATGAACTTGAAAGAGCAATTGAAGCTGAAAGGGAGCAACATAGGGCACAAATGGCTGCACATAAGGAGAACATGGATGCGATGTTGGCCCAGCAGAAGGAGTAGATTAGTGCGGATGTTACAGCGCAGATGGCTACATAGATGGCGGCGTATGAGGCCCTGTTTCGCGTGCTTGAGAGCTCTAGACATGTGAGCTCCGAGCTCGAGGTGACTAATGTTAGGGCTCCGCACGACGCAGAGTCTCCAGCCCGTGTGATTCTGAGATCCTCAGCGGATAGCCAATCAGGTAACAACTATATTTATTTCGTTTTTCTTTTAGTAACACGATTATTTTCTAAGATGACTATCATTTGAATGGCTAGTAATTTTGCTTGATAAACACACTTTGTATGACTATCATCTTTATGCGACACATGCATATATATATAACACAATTGAAACATAATATGTGTAGAGGACGTAAGAATAGAAGCTGAGGAAGACGATCACATTGAAAGCTAACACCAGACCCCGGCTGGGCAAAAGTCTCGTTTGTCAAGACATTATACCCGTCGTTCAGCAACCCCGTACGTATATATATGACTTAATAAAAATGCAATATATAATAATCGAATAGCGTATATATATATATATATATATATATATATATATATATTGAACTCAAATTACATTACTTTGTTGTTCTTGCTACCGGTTGAACCTTTGCATATTTAATTTTACCATATTTGTTAGAGCTGGTTGGGTTGGCTGTATCATTTTCTTTTAATTCAATCCATTGAATAAACATACATATAGATGTATATGTATATGTGTAGGTACGGTAGATATTTATGTTGAAGTTAATATGTTCAAGCGAAGTTTATGTGTGTAGATATATATGTTCATGCGACATTCATTCGATTTGTTACACATTGTGCATTGTTGAGTATGATGACTTTACTTTGACATTGCTAATCCAGACTTGATAAGATTTTACCATGTTAATTTGCTAATTGATTGTCTATTTTATCATTTGCAGTTAATGCGAAGAAGTCGGGGCAGTCATGATGGCGTTCACTCGGATTTGGTTGGGTATATATGTATTTGGTTGGGTATAGTTTGAGTCATGTTTTGTATAGGTATATTCGGGAACAACTTAACTTGCATATTTTGTATGTTTAATTTGTTGATGTATATATGAAACATTTGTTTATTAGCAATGTTTATGTATAGAGATCGTTTTAATTAGTTGGTGGATTATTTGTGATAGTTTACTGTTTTTGAGTTAATTGGTGAATTATTTGTGGTAGTGTTTACTGTTTTTGAGTTAGTTGGTGGACTATTTGTGATAATTGGTGGACTATCGTATATCAGGTGTGCACGGAGAATTTTTTTTTTTTTAAAAAAAAAAAAAAAAAAAAAAAAAAAAAAAAAAAATTCAAGGCATATGTGGTGACGTGTCATAGTTGACACATCACCACTAGGGCGACCTGTCAACATTTAACACGTTACCACAGTAACGTGTCAAATTGACACGTCACCTTGTAGTGACGTATTAAAATGAAACACGTTACCTTACATTTGGTAACGTGTCAGATCCTAACACATTACAAAAGGATAACGTGTTAGAACCTGACACGTTACTAAATCCCTAGTGGTGACGACCAAATTTTTAACTTGCCAAACACGTTAGCCTTGACACGTTACTAACGGTCCGTTACAAATGAATAAAATTCTAGTAGTGAGGTCTGGGCTGCCTTTTATAGTCTCAAGCCTGTTAAACCTGAGCTCCTCTAATGGTCTCAAGCCCATTGAACCTAGGTTGCTATAATGGTTCCAAGCCCACTAAGTATGGGCTACTCTGCTATAGTCCCTTAATTCTTTTAGATGATTAGTAAATCCATCTATAAGAATTTTTAAGATGGGTCATTCGGCTCGTGGACGTACCTTGCTTAGATTTTTTAATGGGGCCTATAAGAGAAGTTAATTATTCAATTCTAGTAGCTTTTGCATGCGTTTTCCACGTTGATATTACATAATTAAAGTTTTTTTATTTTTTTTTATTATTTTTTTTCCTTATGAATAAGTTTCAATTTTCATTCAAACACAAATCTGAGAAACTCACGCTCTAGCAGAACAAACTGGAAACTAGTGCAACAGCTAGTTCTACTTCTACACACACTCTATGCATAACTGCCAAAAAATCACACGTACGTGGGAAACAACAAAACACCAAACAAGACTCTAATTCTATTACTGACCACATAGAAAATGTGAAAGAGTTCTTATGTTCAACCATTGACAATTTACTATCCCAATTGTTAACGATCTGAACTATAAAATTGTAAATAAGATTTATTTGAAATAGTGAAAAATGAGAAATTGCATTGTGAAAAATTTCAATGAAAGTTAATAGAAATATGTAAATTTAATCATATAATTAATACTTTAACACTCTCCCTCATTTGTGGGTTCAAATTCAATTTTAATATGTGATGTCCAACACGTGAAATATTTAATTAAAATGGAGTGAATTTAACGGAGTCAAGGATTGAACAACCTTCAGTTAAATTACTAGTTACTCCAAAAAACTTAGGACAAGTGATGATTTAATTTATATAGTATTAGAGCTCACAGATGAGGGGGAGTGTTAAAATATTGATTAAATGATTAGATTTACTTCTTCTTATCAGCTTAATCATTTAATCAATACACTCGATAGAAAAAAGGTGAATCTAATAATTTAATTAATACTTTAACGGTAAAAATATCATACAATCATAGCATGGTGAAAATCATATAGGGAAGAAGAAAATCGCCTTGTACATGGAAACAGGAAAAGTTGATGGTTCTTTCCAAAAAGAAAGAAGGCTCTTTTTATGCTTGACAGATGTTTTAACCATTACCCAATTCACACGCTCAATTTCGGTTCACGGATCTAGATTGTTCTTTAGAGCTACCTGTTTCAGTGTTTGGCATGATGGATTTTTCCTTACCCGAAAATAATTATTGTGATATAAAATTTTAAATTTTTTTTAAATGAAAATTGTTTTGTAGTAATTTTTTATTTAAATAATAATAAAAAATAAATGATGTGATATTAAAAAAAATATATGAGAATATTTTAATAATTTAAAAAAAAAAACATTTTAAAAATAGTGTATAAATAATATCTAGTCAAGAGAGTGTGTTTGGCAACGGCCATGGATAGTTACTATTCATACTTTACACATTTTAAACTCCAAACATTCTTATTATTTACTTTACATCAATAACTTTTTATTATTATTTAAAAAAAAAAAAAAATTTCATACTAGATATTCTTACTTTTTTCACATCAATCAATTATTATTACAGTAACATATCACTGAACAGTAACACGCCAATGCCAGACCTAGTTTCTTTGCCAATGGCCGTAAAAAAGGTCTTATACTATTCCTCTCAAAATCAACTCTTAAACCTTCTTACTTTTTACGTCACATTAATCACTTTTTTATTACTATTCAAATAAAAAAAATTATTACAAAACAATTTTTTTTTTCATTTTCTTTCATACAAAACATTTTTTTTTTTCACATCAGTTAAATCTGTTACAGTTTCGGCCACCTTTTTTTTTTTTTTTTTAATTTTTTTAAAGCAAACATATATAGCGATTATATTTTTTTGAATACCCAGTGTAAATCTTTTTTTTCCTGTAATTGACATGACAATTATTGGCGCAGGTCTTCAAGTCCAGTCAAGACTACCTAATGTTCCATGCAGAGATGCAGTTTGACCCTATTTTTCAGTCTTTTTACTTTATTATTTTCTCGTTTATTTCTACATTAATTGGAAAACGTGTTTGTTTGTTTTGTTCTCTAGTTTGAATGAAGAGCAAATTGCCTGTGGAGTTCATCAATGCATGTCTGGGCTGAGGTGCTGTAAATAAATTTTACATTTCTAACGTGTGTTTTGGTTTTAATCCCATGTCTATATATATCTACGCAGCTTTGCAAGTGGAGCTGGTGGAAAACTCTTGTCACTGGAGAAGAGATGGCTGCAAGATGTCTTCCATATGTTTGTTTTATTGTACTACTCACCTTGTTGCGTATTTGCATGGAAGCACAAGCTGGCCTGCTAGGGCCTACTCCTGATGAGGAAGGTGATGATTATGGGTTTTTCTTCTTCTTTCTGTCTATTAATTTATGTGGGTGAACTTTAGAAATGGAAATCTATAAATTCAGGCCTCACCCCAATAAAGCTTTTAGTGGACAGAGTTATATCTATATATATATATACACACACACACATTTTGTCCAATGGAACAATTTTTTGGTTCTTCTAAGTAGACTAATCCTTGGGTTTTGAACCTTTTTTAATTTTTTTTGATAATTTTGTCAAGGAAAATGCTAAATTAAGGACAGGAAGGTTGTGAGAAACTAATCAAAAAAACTAACTTTTATAGATTGATGTGTGGTGCAGTGGAAGCCCTGAGAGAAATAGGTGAACAATTAGGGAAAAAGGACTGGAATTTCGGCATAGACCCATGCATTAAGGACAAAAGCTGGTTGACACCACTCCCACCTAATACCGGAGAGCACTTTCCATTGTACAACAATAGTGTCTTCTGCAATTGTTCCAAACCTGAAGGTGGTGTTTGCCACATAGAAAAGATGTAAGCTTCCTTAATTAATTCCACTTAATCCTTCAGTATTTCTCTTGATATAGGACAAAATAAAGGGTCAATTTCTATGTTTGGGTTACTTTTTTGATGATTTATTTCTGTTTTGGATTTTTAGGTTTTAAGATTTAGTTACTTTACATTTAATTTGTTCGAAATATTGTCATATAAAAAGTTTTTGGAGAAACTATATTCACCATCTTATGCTATTGTATTGAACAGTCCATTCATTTGATTGATATCTTAATTTAAATAAATTTCCAAATAACCAAAATATGGTTGATAAAAATAGTAATTGCATAGTTTTGTTGAGTTTCTCCAAAACTCTCTTGTAGAGTTCCATACATCCAATCCGTCATTTTTAAATTAAATAGTTCATATTTTGTCATCTATGTAATATTGTGATAATTTTCTTTTTCTTTTTTTTTTTTTTTTTTTTTAAATCTTGATTCTAGTATACATTAGGATAGATTTTGAAATGAAAAATTCTATATTATTTAATAATTTTCTGAATTCTGGTTTCTTCGAGTTTTGCTGCAATCACTGCCATACTTCCTCACAACCATGAATTTGACTAATACGGGAATTGGTTGTGATTTGGGGTGCTTGGACAGGGAGTGGGTTTATTTGTGTGGCTGGTTGGGCGTTGGTGAGGTGTTGGATTATCCTTGTCATGGTCCGCATGTCCTTCAATGCAATTGTTTTTGTTAGGGATGTTTCAGTCCAATTGTTTTGAATTGGCCTATGAATCGAAGCAAATTGATAATTTGACAGGATGAAATATTGAGAAGATATAATATACTTTTTCAAGGTTTCTTTAATAGATGCAAAAGGTATAGGTATTTGGTCTCTTGGTGAGTTACAAGCACTATAAAGTAGATGTAGTGGTATTAAATTATATAACTTGGAAGAATATAAGCAACAAATCTATAACGACTCAGAGAAAACGTTAGCCACATATTCACTATCACCTTAAAAAGGACTAGTCAATTTTTAGCTTCCATAGAATCATTTATAAAGCTCAATCTCCCATAGTAAGTAAACATTTGGAACTTAGTATCCATGAGTATCTTTATAAACCACCCGCTTTATATGAGCTACTAATCTTCTCAATGTGGAATTGGGGTATTACAATCTCTCCCTTTAAACTCCCAACGTCCTCGTAAGAATCATGTCACGCAGTGCTCCACTACCACACGACGTTACAACCTGACTCTGATACCATTTATAACGACACAGGAAAAACGCTAACCATATCTAAACTATCATCCAAAAGGACTAGTCAATTTAAAACTTCTTTAGAATCACTTATAAAGCTCGATCTCACCTAATAAGTAAGTAATGTGCAACTTAGCACTTATGCGTGTCTTTATAAACCGTCAACTCTATGCGGGCTACTCATCTTCCCAATGTGAAACTAAGGTGTTACAAAATCGAGACAAAAAGCAAGTTCCCTGATTCTGCTAAGCATTGCAAGCATTGCAGGTAGGCACCATTGTGAGTTTTTGGAATATTCTATGTAGAAAAATTCAGCAGCAGTACTCCTTTTAAGTTTCCAATCCTCAAACTCTTTTATGCTCCATCTATGTTGCACTAAGTAGATACCATCCTAAGAAATATAGTAAAAGAAGCTGTGTAAATGCCAGTAACTTTTGTGAAATTGTTGGTTACCAATCAAGTTACAAACACAGAATTTCGCTTGATGGCTACTAGGCTGACCTAATTTTTTTGATACTACAGCATGTTGGAGAATAAAAAATCATGTTGAATAATGGAATGAATGTAATTGGAATGGGAACTTATAAACAAGTCACAACAGAAATAAATGTGGAACATAAATTAATACATTTGTCATGTGTGGGAAGTTAGAGTAGTGGAGGGTGATATGAGCAGTAGCTGTTACCAGACATTTGATCATGCACAGTGATAATGAATGAATGCTTAAAGATTGAGAAGGATTATAATTTTATTTAAAGTACCATAGGATCAAGAAGATGACCAAATATGGGTCAAGGCAGTGAGAAATATGATGAACTGTGATATATTGATTGTGACATAGGTGAGAAATGAATGATGTAATTGATACCAAGATGTAGGTTCTACTTATAGTATATAGTAGAACCTAGAGTGCTCAAACTAGAGTGCTAGTCCCTTCATCTTTGCTCTGTCACCTTTGCTCAAGTTCATATTTTCACAGAGTTGCACATTTGAATGGATTATGGTTTACTTGTAATTATCCTTTAACATAGATTTCTTCAAGGAGAGGATCTTTCTGGTATACTTCCACCAGCTCTAGTGAAGCTACCATACCTGAAGCTAATGTAAGGAGAGTAACCACTAATATTTTTATCTTATTAGTGACTCAAAATTGATATACGCTTCTAATTGTATAATTTGGTCTTGATTGTAGTGCTCTCTCACGCAACTACCTCAGTGGTAATATACCACGTGAATGGGCTTCTATGCAGTTGGAACATATGTAAGTGACTTCTCAGTTCATGTGCAAGGTTAGCCAATAAATGCTCATTTTTGTTGAATGAACTCACTGCAGGTCTTTCACTGTGAACAACTTATCAGGACCAATTCCAAGCTTCTTGGGAAACATAACCACTCTTCAATATTTGTATGCTCATTTTTATGTCTTTCTTTGTCACAAATTATTTACAAAGTAAAACTATGTCATAGATTTTTCAAACCCTGCTTTAACTTTTAAGGGCATCATATACTCAGGTCCATCGAGAACAATCTGTTTTCTGGAACTATTCCACCTGAGCTTGGAAATTTAGTTAACTTGGAGATTCTGTCAGTATTTCTTTCTCGTCTTTTATTTGAATTTCATATCACATTTGATGAGACACTTCTAAATTCTAAATGGTTTGATTAATCACTTTACACTTGAGCTGCTGTAAACTTTCCTTTTGGTGACTACAGCATTCTTAGTGGTAACTATCTAAAAGGACAGCTGCCCACGGCTCTCACCCGCCTAAACAAATTAAGAGAATTGTAAGTGTTTGTAGCCTTTTACACCGATGTACTAATGATAACATCAGATTTCACCTAGAAAAATGCTCAAGTTTTATGTCATTTAATTTCTTTCATTTTCGGTTACATGCAGTAGGATTAGTAGTAACTATTTCACAGGAAAGATACCAGATTTTTTTCAAAGTTGGACGCAACTTGAAACATTGTAAGTGCGCTTTCTTGTTAAGCATTCTAAATCTCTTTGATGTAAAAGTTTTATGATTTATTGTCCTTGACAGAGAGATCGAAGGTAGCGGTCTCAAAGGACCAATCCCTTCTAGCATATCCGTCTTGAAAAATCTAATTGAACTGTGAGTTAAACTTTCAAAGATGATAGTTTGAGTTGCATTATCACAATTAAAACTTATTAGCAATAATTCCTTTATTATGAAAATATATGCAGAAGGATTAGTGACTTGGAAGGAGAAGGTTCACTTTTTCCACCCTTAATGAACATGACAAAGATGATGCAACTGTAAGTCATTCTTGTAGTCTTAAAATGCTACGGAATTAGAATAATTGTCAATTGACATGACTTTTCAGAAAATTGTGATCATACAAACTCGATTTATTTTGCAGGACATTGAGCAGCTGTAACATCTCTGGAGAGATCCCTTCATATATATCAAAGATGACAAATCTTGGAAAACTGTAAATGCGTTCTTCTCATGGAAATTTATCATTTTTGTTATCATTATGATTACACTGTCAACACATTCATAAATTCATAGTGAAATACGAATTTTCCCTTCTTTTTTTGTTGCATGATGTATATATTTAGGTCTCAACGTTTAAAATTGAGGCGGAAATATGTTTTAGCTTCTTGTGATTAGGTATTAAACAGGGAACTTCCTTGAAATTCAGTTTGTACATGCAACTTCCTTGTTGTTAGGTTCAAGGTGTAAAGTGAACTTATCTAGTCTATAACCAATCACATTATGGTAAGTCATGAATTAATATATACAGTCTCCATCCTATCAATGTATATAGCCAAACGATAATGATGATTGTCATCCTGAAAGTGAATATAAAAAATATTCAGTAAAATTACATTTTCTTTTTGGCTAGGAGATAACCTCTACCTTAAATTTGACTTTCATACTTTGGACATAACCATGAGAGAGTTAAGTGTTACAAGGTAAATTTTAGAGAAGTTTCATGTTTTACATCCTAATCAGAAGTGGAAATATATATATATATATATTGTTAAACCACCACTTGTCCCAAAAGTTTAAGCTTATAGGAAGAGATAAATTTAATCATGGAAATACTGCTGGTGCTTCTCAAACCAGGTTATCCCAATATGTTGATTTTACAGTTGCAATCAAGAGTATTTATTGGACTGAAATTGATTACTTGTGGATTTCATTCTGCTGAAAGTTCTTGAGTTCTATTTGGAATTTATGTAAAATTCTCTGTTTAAATCTAATAAAGTAAGTGCAAACCATTGATGAGGCTTTCCATATGGAAAGAGGGTTTTGTAAGAAAGATACTGGCTCTTTATGGCCATTGCATCAGATGTCCTATGTAAACATAATTGAATTATGTCTACGTTTGTTGCTCTAGTCTCTGCAGCATCGTTGTTGGGCTCAAAGATGAATGATGGATCTTTGTTTAACAATTAAAAAAAATTAAGTTATATACTCTTTTAAGTAACATCCTGGGCCATTGATTAAGTATATTACTTTCTTCTTTTTTTTTCTTTTATCTTTATGACTGACTTTTGCCTATGGTTTATGTATGACCACGTTTTTAATGGTAGTGCACCTTTTTATCTTGATTACTATATTCTGTTTATAATAAAAACTTTGTTCCATGACATCTGTCTTGTGATGTACTTGCAGGGATCTCAGTTTCAATAGATTGGAAAAAGAAATTCAAGAATTGGAAAGTCCAGTAAATTTGACGAACATGTAAGCTATGTGGATTTATGAGAGAAACTAGCATACCTTTGGTCTGCATTGGAGGCCTTGGAGATTTTGTGATTCTATATTCTGAAACTTCCTCAGTTGTTGAACCATATATATGAGTAGTCTAATAATAGAAAGTAGGAGTTTAACTACAGTGCGATATAAGTTGAGCCATAGTGTGATTATGTTGCGTACTGAATAGGTATTTAACAAGCAACTTGCTTACCGGAGTTATTCCAAACTGGATGAGTAATTGTGAAAGGTATGTTTTTCGTGCTAAAATGTTGCACGAGCTTATCACTTCTGTATATATTATATATGTATTTTATTTGGAATGCATGGAAATTACATAAGATGAATGTGTTTGCTTGAAGGAACATAGATCTTTCTTACAATAATCTTACTTGGAGCTCTGAAGACACTTGTACAGGAACAAAGCTGTAAGAATATTTGTTTGTTTTTTTTTTTTTTCCCTTCCTTTGTTTTGTTCTGGTCTTTTTAAGCATTGAACATTTAACTCTCGCTTACCTTCTAATCTTCAAAAAAACTTGTTTTTCATTTCATCAGGAATTTGTTTAAAAGTTTTAATGGACAGAAAAACTCGTAAGCTTCTTAGTTATTAAACTTTCAAGTGTCAATCTATTTCCTTACTTTTATTTTACAGAAGTTAATGTTTTTTTTTTTCTTTTTCTAATCAGTGTATGTCCAGAAGACGACCGATGCCCTAAAGGTAATATACATTTACACATCTCTTTGAATATAATTAGGGAAAATTAAACTATACCCCCCTAAAGTTGTCAGCGTTTTTCAATTCGACCTCTAAAGTTTCAATTTTTGCAATCCACCCCCACAAAGTTTCAATTTTTTTCAATTCAGCCATTCCGTCAGTCAAAGCCGCTATGACTGACGGAATAGTGATCACGTGCGACGCACGTGATCACTTAAGGCGTTTTAGTACCTAAAATACCCCCATCCCAACTCAGAAACGACGTCGTCAAGGCCTTCCCTTTTGCTAAATCGCTCACGTTAACTCCCACCGCTGCCAATCAGCTGCTTTCAGTTTCAGAAAACGTTATCGACACAGTTTGTAAAAATGGAGGAGCACAATTTCTTCAGCACAGAGGAGACGTGCAAAATCTTCTCGGATGAGCAATCTCCGACCCTTCCATGGTACTGTCCTGACCAGTGTACCTAATGGAATGAAGGAAGCAAAAGTGAGCTCCAAGAATATTGTAAAGAGTAAAAGTGGGTTGTGTAATTTTTAGCTTTTTTCTCATTCTCCATTATGCAAAGTGAAAGTTGGAGAGAAAGGGTTGGTTGGTTGGATGAAGAAGATGAGACAACCAAATTAAGCCGTAGATTTAGCCAAGAAAAAAAAATGGTAAAAGAAGTTGGAGCAGTAGAAACAGAGGAGAGAAAGACAGAGAAAGAGAGGAAGAGAGAGAGAGAGGATTTCACGGATGGGTTGCTCTCATTCTCCATTCTGCAAAGTGAAAGTTGGAGAGAAAGGGTTGGTTGGTTGGATGAAGAAGATGAGACAACCAAATTAAGCCGTAGATTTAGCCAAGAAAAAAAAATGGTAAAAGAAGTTGGAGCAGTAGAAACAGAGGAGAGAAAGACAGAGAAAGAGAGGAAGAGAGAGAGAGAGGATTTCACGGATGGGTTGGTGACGACAATTAGGTGTGACAGAGTATCCAGCATGGGTGCTCCGGTTGCCATGGCAGCCTTCTTCTCCCCAATAATAGTCCTCAGCTCCCTGCAGATCCCAACCGCTACTCTGTTTGCTTTATAAAATATTGTTCCTGGGAAATTCACAGGAATCAAATGCTTCCCTAGCGTAATGTTATCGAATTTGTTCACAAGCCAAGCAATACGTTTTGGATCATCGGTGCCCAAGAAAAATCTGCAAGCGAGAGTTAACGTGAGCGATTTAGCAAAAGGGAAGGCCTTGACGACGTCATTTAATAGTTGGGATGGGGGTATTTTTGGTACTAAAATGCCTTAAGTGATCACGTGCGTCGCACGTGATCACTGTTCCGTCAGTCATAGCGGCTTTGACTGACAGAATGGTTGAATTGAAAAAAATTGAAACTTTGTGGGGGTGGATTGCAAAAATTAAAACTTTGGAGGTTGAATTAAAAAACGCTGACAACTTTAGGGGGGTAAAGTGTAATTTTCCCATATAATTATAAGGAAAATGCGTCAATTTTGTTGGATTTTCTTCTCAATAATTTCAATGGAGGAAAAAGTCAGTTAAATATCTAAATATATAAATTAATAAAACACAACATCATTTTCATCCCATTGTATTAACTTAAGAATACCATTAACATGCTACTGCTTCTGTGTAGATTACTATTCATTGCATATTAATTGTGGTGGAAGTGGAACTACTATTGGAAGCATAAAATATGAAGCGGACACAGACTCTGGAGATCCATCAAAATTTTATGAAGCTGGAACTAGATGGGGATTTAGTAGCACGGGACACTTTCAAAATGCAATCAAAAAAGACCAAAACTACATGGCAAATAACGTATCTGTGCTCACGATGCATGACTATGAATTGTACACGAATGCACGTGTCTCTCCTCTTTCTCTTACATATTATGTGCAGTGCTTAGCAAATGGAAAATATACTGTGAGACTTCACTTTGCGGAAATAGTATTTAGAGGCAACAAATCTTTTTACAGTCTTGGAAGACGGATATTTGATGTTTATATTCAGGTACTCAACCAAATCAATTATGGGCTCCATATTTGTTGAAGATCATTTGATTCGATTACTTAATATGTTGCAGGGGGAACTGAAGCTGAAGGATTTTGACATTGTGAAGGAAGCAAAAGGGGTTGATAGAGCAGTCATTATAAACATTAAAGCAGTTCCAGTTACTAATAAAAGTATAGACATTCGCTTTCATTGGGCTGGGAAAGGGACAACAGCTGCTCCAAGAAAAGGAACATATGGTCCTCTTATTTCTGCCATCTCTGTGGAGTTTAGTAAGTAATGTAGTTTTTTCTTTATTCATCTTTTTCTGGTTGACATGGTAGTACTTCTCTCCCTCTCTCTCTCATTTATCTGCATTTCATGATCTTTTATTATCATTTTTTTACCTGGAGCAGATTGATGAATAAATAGATGGAAATAGCAAATATAGTGGAAGCAGTTCCATTATTAGTGGTGTGAAATTAGACATAAAACAAGTTTCCTTGGCAATTTGGTGGAAGTACAATCCAGAAGTTTTCTTTTCAGCTTGCATCTCTGTAACATCCTATCATATCATGCGTGCCTTTATATTCAACACACATCACAGAATGCAATCATACAATTTTTTTTTTTTTTTTTTTGATAAGTATGCAATCATACAATTAATATTCATGGAAAATTTTATTTTCATATAGATTCCAGATCTAGCAAATGGGAGAAAATCATTGCAATTGGAGCCACAGTTTTTGTGTTATGTGTTATTTTTATGATTTTAGGCATTCTTCGGCGGAAAGGCTTTTTGGGAGGCAAGATTTCAAGAGTAAAAGGTAATAAATACCATGCAAATCTTGATGTAGAAAGGCTTAAAAAATAATAATTTTCTCCAGCTATTTGAGTAGTCAGAACATTGTATTGCATTTGAAGGACTCAGTACTCTATTGCAGCTTCCAATAAACTTTTTTTTTTTCCGCCTTTATGCCTAGATGAAGAATCAGCAATTCAAAGTAGAACCTTAAAAGGAAGCTATATGATTGCATAACATAAGAACCAATCTCTGTAACACCTTTTTTTGGTGAAATTTTAACACTACATGAAATCAGAATGTTGCAATTTCAACTATCTTTAGTAAATGAGCTCACCCGTTTTCCATTTATATTTTAGTTCATTGCTTATTTGTAAATTTTAAATGATGGCAATGTTTATGCAAGCAATGATTAGATAGTTCAAGCTCACCACTCGAGCGTATTTGTTAGAATCATTCTGTTTCAAGTATAGACATTTTGTAAGATTCTGTCAAACTTCTCAATCTCATTCTTTGGACAGAATTGAAAAACTTGGATCTGCAAACTGGTTTCTTTACCTTCAAACATATCAGGGCTGCCACTAACAACTTTGATGTTGCACATAAGATTGGGCAAGGTGGTTTTGGATCCGTCTACAAGGTATCCTAGATTTCATATTCCTTTCTCTTTTTCTTTTTTGTGAATGTTTTGCATGTATGCTCCTATTTGATTTCTTTCATATTGGTAAGCAAAACTTAGAGGAAAACCTCATGTACATACCTGAAAATATATCTTTCTAATGCAGGGTATACTGGTAGATGGTACTATAATTGCCGTTAAGCAACTTTCTTCAGAATCAAATCAAGGAAATCGTGAATTTGTGAATGAAATGGGCACAATATCTGCTTTACAGCACCCAAATCTTGTTAGATTGTATGGATGTTGTATTGAAAAAAATCAACTATTTTTGGTGTATGAATACATGGAAAACAATAGCCTGGCGCGTGCTTTGTTTGGTAAGCTTAATGTTTTATTTTAGTATTTATGTTGACTTGAGAAAGCATAAGAACTTAGCACCGCAAATGGTCTATATCATGAACTAAGTTGATGAACTTCTCATTGGACTATCCACAAAATATGCAGGTCCAGAGGAGTACCGCTTAAAATTGGATTGGCCTACGAGGCAAAAAATATGTGTTGGCATAGCAAGAGGTTTGACTTTCTTGCATGAGGAATCGACATTAAGAATTGTTCATAGAGACATTAAAACTTCAAATGTGCTACTCGATAGGGACCTTAACCCAAAGATTTTCTGACTTTGGCTTGGCCAAGCTCCATGAAGAGGAAAACACCCACATCAGCACCAGAATTGCTGGAACAATGTGAGCTACTTTTTTTCCTCTTTCTTTTATTATGGAGTCTTTTTGTGATTCTATTCTTCCTTTTCTTTTGGCCTCCCAAGTTATTGACTATCAGATAAATAGGAACATATATTGATCTGTATGTATCTATGAGATGCTTTCCTAAAAGCAACCCCAGACTTTACATCATTTAAAGTCTCTGTATATTTGAAAAGCTGAAACTGGAAGCAACTAATGTAAGGTACAAAGAAGCTGCTGATAAACATTGTCGGTACAAATAATTTCAGGAGGGGGATATGGTGATGGTGTTTCTATGCAAAGAAAGATTTCCAATTGGAACTTATAGCAAGCTCAAGCCAAGGAAATATGGGCCATATATATATTTGAAGATCTACAACATAAGCATAAAGGCATTGAGTTGTAGACGTTTGGTATTCTATATCACTTTTCATTCAAAACTGAAACTTTGTGGGTGGATTCCGGATATATTTGGATCAAGTTGCTTAATCCAAATCCCCCATCATCTTCCACTGCGTCAAAGAGGCAAGAATTTATATGGTTAAGCACTAAGCCCTACATCCAAGGGCAAGCTGGCAAGAAGAAATTCACTATCAATGGAAGAAATTACAAGAAGAGAGGTCTAGACACTTAGAGGAATGGTGTACAACCCAAATACCCCTACTCTTACAATCCCACGCTCTCAGAATGTATTTAAACACCTAAACACACCTTGAAAGCAGCCCAAATACCTTGAATCAAAGCTTTGCAAGAGATAAACCCTTGTAGAGCAAAACCCCTTCCTCTCTTTTCTCTTTTATGTCTCTCATGTGTATATATATAAAATCACACAGTGCATACAACTTATTAAAGAGAAAGACCACTCCTTCTTACACCGCTGTTATGGTCTATTAAACTCATTCTCAGATCTCTAAGAATGTCTTTTCAAAAAGAAGATAGCAATAGAAACTTATGAAATAAGCATGTAATATCACATTCCCAACGCGGACATACTTTGTTGAATATGAAAGATCAAAGGTTAATACTAGTTTTGTTTTGTTTTTTTTTTTTTCTTTTCTTTTTTTTGAGCATTCATAGTAGTGATCTAAATTAATTATAATCTTCATTTACAGAGGATACATGGCGCCAGAATATGCATTATGGGGTTATTTAACCTATAAAGCAGATGTCTATAGCTTTGGGGTTGTTGCACTGGAAATTGTTGCCGGGAAGAGCAACATGAAATATCGAGCAAATGAGGATTGTGCATGCCTTCTTGATTGGGTAAGATTGATCATTTTCATTTAATATGTGCTACTATAAATAACATTTGGAGGCCTGGTTGCCTTTTTGGTCCCATTCCACTCAACTTCGTCACTCTAGTATGTTATTCTAGATTCAAGCAGCAAAATAAACTAAACAAAAGTGAAATTGTTTGACTTGTTCACTTCACACTTGAGTTCAGCTTATTTCCTTTCCATATGTGCATATGGCTACTTTATTCTCCTTTTCTAACTTGCTACTTTTCTTTTTCATTCTCTTTTCTATTCCTATTGAAGGCAACTATTCTACAACAAAAGGGTAATCTAATGGAAATGGTGGATGCAAAGCTGGAGTCTGAGTTAAACAAGGAAGAGGCTATTAGAATGATCAAAGTAGCTCTCTTATGCACAAGTCCATCACCAGCACTTAGACCCACCATGTCTGAAGTAGTAAGCATGCTTGAAGGCCGCACCATTGTTGATGATTTTGTCATAGATCCAAGTAGATATGGTGATGAGCTGAGGTTTAATGCCTCGAGAGACCAGTTTGATCATATCGAAACAGTACTAATTAATGATCTCAACTGAAGCTGAGAGCCTTATGCATTCATCAGATGCCACATGGAGTGGATCTGCTTCTGCATCTGCCCAGGATCTTTACCTAGATAATCTTGCTTCTCAGTAATTTCAGCATAATATTGCCCCAAACAATGCTAAATGATTTTTCAAATTAATAAAGCTGCATTGCTTTATTAGCTCAAAGGGTTAAATAAACAATTGTGTGGTTTTAGTCCACTGTACTTGTGTAATTTGGTTGGGGCTGTGGGATTACCATAGGAAACAGTACATACCATTGTTGTTTTTCCCATTGTTGAATTTTGTATAAAACAATATGCTGTAACATGAAGCTGAAGATTGTTATAAGCTATAGAAATTCTTATGGATCTGAAAAGTGTGAAAGCCGAACCCAGGAAACGCATGATATGTGCGATCTGTTTCACGTGCATGGAACAGGGGAGAATATAGGAGTTATTTTGTGAAGGTACTTCAGAATTGTTGTCTGCAGTTGTTAACTTTGTTGTATCCTAGAAGTGAATTGCTTGCAACCCGACAGCAAACTCTTTCGAGTGGGGGCAATTATCACCTTAAAGATAATGTTTATACACGCCTCAAAGTCACATTGATTTTTTCTAATTATTGTTTATGCTCGATTTTCCTCAAAAGGGGCAATGTGCGACTTGCAAAGTAGGTATTGCAATAGGTGTTGTGGCCGCATCCTGTGCATTCAAGAAGCAAGATTAAGTGTATGTGACTTGTTATGTACGGATGTTTCATGTAGAAGGGGTAGGAAAATAAAAATCTCCTTCCATTTCCATTCCTTATCACTATCAAACTCACCTCTTGATCATAGACTTTGTAACATTATAGGAGTAAAAACACCATAGTGCATATATCCCATGAATAATACCTTCTAGTTCTCTCTGCTAATCCTGTTGTGTTGGAGAAAATTGATGCTTTTAGACTGCATTTGACAAAATGAGAAATGCAATTTCGTTGGGATTCCTATGATGTCTCTTACTCTTCGTGTATGCTTGAAACTGGCATTAGAATGTAAAGAATAATGGAGACTACCTTAATCAATGCAAAAGAAATCACTTTATAGTGAAAAAGATTACAGCAAACATGGTCAATTCACACGGCAATTGATTTGTTTAGGCCTTCCAAGTCCAAAAGTCTATAGCGTGTGGGGCCTCCATGCACACAAGCAGTTGACCCTATTTTCCAGTCTTTCATTTTATTGGCCGTGTTAAAGGGCCGGAACAGACCCAAAAATCAAAAAAAAAAAAAAAAAAAAAAAAAAATTCAAAATCAATTCTAACATTCTTACATTTTACATTACATCAATTGTTTTTTATTATTATTCAAATAAAAAAATCACTACAAACAAATTTTTTTACTTTTTTATACAAAATATTGTTACTTTTTTCTCTTTTATCAATCAAATTTACTACAATACTATTTCACTACCTTTTTTTCATTCCATTGCCGAACAAAGCCATTATTTTCTACTTTGCTTGTCCACTCAGCTCAACAAACCGGCCTCATTTGCCAACAGTCCGGGCCAGCACTGTAGCTGGAACGGCACTGTTCCAGCTACAGTGCCAGCAACAAAAATTGACAGTTTA